>NW_024063228.1:0-600000 GCF_006381635.1 Hibiscus syriacus
TCCCAATGTAGGAGGATGGGTTGCTTCTCACGGCTTGTGGGACTCCGAATTATGTTGCTCCAGAGGAATGTATATACCATGACTTCATAAAGAGTGAGCCACAATACTGCGGTTTCTTCGTCATTCGTGTCCGATATTTCCTTATCAGGTGCTTAAAAAATCAAGGTTACGACGGTCGAGCATCGGATATTTGGTCTTGTGGAGTATTCTCTTTGTACTTATGGCTGGTTATTTGCCCTTTGATGAACCAAACCTTATATGCTTGTATAAGAAAGTAAGTAACCTCCATATCCGCCTTCTCTTTTTCATGCGAAGTTGCTTAGACTTTTGGTACATCTTGATAAAATTTTCAGATCACAAAGGCCGATTTCACTTGTCCTTCATATTTGACGACTAGTGCAACTTATTCTGATCCAAACCCTCTTACGGTAACCCTTCATGCTTTGCATTTTATGATCATCTGCTGTCTTTGAAGCCTCTTTACTGTGTATGATACATGCATTTGTGTTGAAAATTTGCGTGTTAATTGTGCCAGCGTATAACTGTTCCTGAAATTCTAGAAGATGAATGGTTCAAGAAAGGGTACAAACCGCCCCAATTCGAGCAGGAAGAGGATATAAATCTCGATGACATCGACAACGCCTTTAATGACTCAACGGTAGTTCATTTCATACTCTATCTGTTCTGTTTCTCTGCCTAAACAGAGTGACTACAGAAGCATATACAAGCGCTTTACAACGTGGTCTGATAGACTGTTATCTGTTGTCCCAAAACCAAGTACTTGATTAAGTTATTCCGTTTTCCAGGAAAATCTTGTAACAGAAAGGAAAGTGAGACCTGTTTCGATGAATGCTTTCGAGCTCATCTCCAGGTCGCAAAGCTTTAGTCTAGACAATTTGTTTGAGATGGTATGCAATTAAAATCCCTCTAGTTTTCACTAACTGAATGTTGAATGCAATGTGTTTAGACTGGATCCCCACTTTCCATCTTAGCTGAGTGTATCCCTTTTTGTTTGTTGATCCGAATTGGAATGGCAGCGTCCTGCGAAGCGAGAAACCAGTTTGCTTCCCAATGTCCTCCGAACGAAATCATCTCCAAAATTGAGGAAGCTGCAAAGCCTCTAGGTTTCAATGTTGACAAGCGAAACTATAAGGTTCGATTCATCTTCATCTACGTTGCAACTGCTGTTTGTATGCCTACAACTGTTTCATGTCTCATGTACTTGTATAATTCACATTGCCATAGATGAAGTTGAAAGGTGACAAAAGAGGGAGAAAGGGACAACTATCCATAGCTACCGAGGTAACACAATACTCCCTGTTTACAATGCACATCTTATTCGATATCGGAGAAAAACAACACGATAATTCATCGCTCTTTGATCTCAGGTGTTCGAATCCAGGTTGCTCCCTGCTTACATGTGGTGGAGTTCCGGAAAACCGGCGGAGACACATTGGAGTTTCACAAGGTACACACTTGAATTTTAATCTGTTTTTGTTTTAACTCTAATTTGTCGAATGTCGATCAAATCTAACCTTGCAATAACTGTGTGATACCCCATTTTAGCTGTGGTTTTTTTAACATGACAGTTCTACAAAAACTTTTCATCTGGATTGAATGATATAATCTGGAAAACTGATGGAATTCCTGAAGAAAAAGAGAAGTGCGTGGGCATTAAATGCATTTAATTCCAATTTCATTTAGTTTATTTCATGTCAAAATAAAGTTTCTCGACTGTTATTTGATTGTGCAGGTCATAAGAAGGCGGCATGCGACCGTTTGTTCTAGCTTAGCCACCGTTAATTAACGATGTACACTTATTTTTTTCCTTCCGTTGATTATTTTTTTAAAAATTATTATATATAGTTGCACATTTGTATAATTACGTTAGAATAATTAAATGTAATATATAAAAGAAATTATAAATATATAATATTTTTATATAATTTTCTCTGTTCAGTTGTTTTGGCAGTTTTAGGATTTTTCTTTCATTACCCAAAGGACAATTACAAATTAACAAGAAAAATCAACACTCTATTAATTTAGGGATTAAATGTTTGATTTTTTTAAGTAAGATTAAGAATTTAAATTTAAAATAAATTAAATTGAGAGGATTATTCATATTATAATTTTTATAATATTAATATAAACTAATAATAGTAAATCAATTATTATTTTTTAAAATAACTGCATCAATTGTTCATTATTAAGAAATATAAACAAATTTGGGTTACAATATATATTTCCTTTAAAAATATCCTTCTTTGTATATCCATGATTAATGTCACATGCAAAGATGATGTGGTCCACTAAGTACCTAACACGTGATGGCATTAGGAAATGGTCATTTGAAAAAGAAAAAGAAAACTCTTTTAGAGAAATTGAAAAAATAGGAGTAATATTTTAAAAAATAATTTTACAAGCATCAAATTATATATATATATATATATATATATTAAAAAAAATTAAGAATCGTTATTTTAAATATTTCCTATTTTTGACTAATTTTTATATATTTAACAAAATAATTATTTTATCGCACTTTATCATAACATTTTATGACAGTTTTTTTAGCTGTTCGCATCATCCTAATAGATGGCTTAAATAGAAAAAGGTTTACCATTTCAAAGAATAAATCAATAAAAAAAATTATTCAAACATCAAAATGAGGAAAACAAACAACTTTATAACTAAATTTAAATAAAAAACATATATATTAATTCCAATTGAATTGGGTAAAGCCAGTTTAGATTAATAAATCCAAATTGAATTGCGTAAAGCCCGTTTAGATTGAATTAGATTGGGTAAAGCAAGTTTAAATTTTGATTTTAATTTTATTGAATTGAATGATAAGAAAAACAATATTTTGAAGTAGAATTTAGAATTAATTAAGTAGAACCTAAGACCGGTAGGGTAGGCCGGAAAGTACAGTGTTGGGGAATTTGGAGAGTTAGCGGCAACCTTGTTTGACCAATGTAGCTTAGCCTGTATTTATTATTCTCTATTGCAAGTCACCTAAACTCCACCGGCCGATTTCCACGCGTCTCTCTCTTTTGACCTTTTAATTTACGCTTTCCTCCGTTGCTGAGCTTTGAAACACAACCCAGTTTTGTTGGCAATATCCAAAGGATAGCAAAGCACTCTTCCAGCTTCCTTGAAAGCAACCTCCTAATCTCACATGGCGGCACAGTCATCAATTAGCATCCCAACTCCCACACCTCTAAAATATACCAGCATTTTCCCCAGTTTTTCAACATTTTGTCTCAAAAACGAAAATGTTTTAATTATTATTAATATTACTGTTGCTAAATTACTAATCCCGTAACACATATTCTTAAGCTGGTTGAGCTATCTATCCTTTCTTGGACCTCTACCCACCATTAATTCAACACTCTGTTTCCGTCCAACTTTCCTTTTTTTGTAGTTATTGTTGTATTTAATTCCTACTGGTCTAGCTTCCCTCTCCCTCAGGCTTCAAAAGCAAGATTTTCCCTTTTTTTTAGGTGATTTTAGTTCATCTTCTTTAATTAAACACAAGCAAACAGTCATTTTTCCTTCAGAGCCACTCAAACTATGGATAGGGATAGTATAGAGATGGACAAAGAACGTTGACGGCGGAAATGGCGTTTCAAAGACTCGTCCTCCGCTGTCATCAGGATCCGTAAAAGGTTGCCTGATTTCTTGCAATCTGTGAAGCTTAAATACGTTAAATTGGGTTACGGTTATTCATGTAACCCGGTCACCGTTCTCATATTTGCTCTTATCCTACCTTTGTTCATTATCGCTTTAGTTCAGTTCACCGGTCTGAAACCGGACAGAGTTTCCCAGTTATGGACCAACCAAGCCCTTAGGCTTGAGAGCATTGATGCTGCTACGAGACTATCTGGTTTGTTAATCTTATTCTTCCTCTTCGGTCTCTACTATGCAAAGCGATCCAGGCCGGTTTATCTCCTCGACTTTGCTTGCTACAAGCCTGAAGATGATCGTAAAATGTCGGTCGACTCGTTCTTGAATATGACTGAAGAGAGCGGCGCTTTCATGGAGGACACGCTTCAGTTTCAGAGAAGGATATCGACTCGGTCCGGACTAGGCGACGAGACGTATTTCCCGAGAGGGATAACGTCTAAGCCACCGAATCTGTGCATGGAAGAGGCTCGAGCTGAAGCTGAAGCTGTCATGTTCGGATCAGTCGACCAACTTTTCTCGAAAACCGGAGTTAACCCGAGGGATATCGGCATTCTTATTGTGAATTGCAGCTTGTTTAATCCGACACCGTCGCTCTCGGCCATGATTGTCAACCATTACAAGCTACGTACAGATATCAACAGCTACAACCTCGGGGGAATGGGTTGCAGTGCCGGCCTTATATCGATCGATCTCGCAAAACACCTCCTTCAATCCAACCCAAACACGTATGCCTTAGTGGTGAGCACCGAAAACATTACTCTCAATTGGTATTTTGGGAATGAAAGATCCATGTTGCTATGCAATTGCATATTCCGCATGGGTGGAGTCGCGGTCCTGTTGTCGAACAAGCCACGAGATAAGGCTTGTTCCAAGTACCAGCTTGTTCATGTGGTTCGAACCCATAAAGGAGCCGACGACAGACATTACAACTGCGTGTACCAAAGAGAGGACGACAAAGGAAAGATCGGAGTTTCATTGGCTCGTGAGTTGATGGCCGTGGCCGGTGACGCTTTGAAAACCAATATCACCACGTTGGGTCCCCTCGTTTTACCATTCACGGAGCAGTTCATGTTCTTCATCACGCTCGTCCGGAGGAAGCTTTTGAAAGCCAAAGTGAGTCCTTATATACCCGATTTCAAGCTCGCTTTCGAGCATTTCTGTATCCACGCCGGCGGAAGGGCGGTGCTGGATGAATTACAGAAGAACTTGCAGTTATCGGATTGGCACATGGAACCCTCGAGAATGACTCTACATAGATTCGGAAACACTTCGAGTAGCTCATTATGGTATGAATTGGCTTACACGGAGGCCAAGGGACGGGTATCGGGCGGTGACCGGGTGTGGCAGATTGCATTCGGGTCGGGTTTCAAGTGTAACAGTGCTGTTTGGAGAGCTCTTAGGTCCACTCCCGTGAATGAGTCAAGAGGAAATCCTTGGAAGAATGAAATTGATAAAATATCCGGTCAAAATATCTCTCGCTTGAGAATGCTGACCTGGCCCGGATCTGTAGGCTGTTTGCCATAGGCGGTGGGGTTCCTACACATCTATATTATTAATTGAATTTTTTTTAATTTTCTTCACTTTTAATAAAAACTATTTTCTGGTAAATTAGGCACATCAAACATGGATAATTTTATTCACATCATTCTTGGGATTAAATTTGGAGTGATATTTTATACAATATAATTCTATCAATTGCTAATAAACCAAATTTTATTTTTTCTAAATTTTTTTTATTTTCACTTCTTTTTACTTTTTAATCATCAAATTTTTAATATTTTATAAAGTTAAATCATCTCAAAAAATCTAACCCCAAAATCACTTGAACTTAAACCTAAAAATACCAAACTCAAACCTACCCAAATTGAGATCCACTTGCCACCTCTAATTAAACGTGTCTATTAGGCACATAAAATATTCTCCCATCAATAATATAATATCAAATAAAAATATGATAAATTGTATTAAATTTTAGAGTTTGAATTATTTATTTCATTGATTTTTATAAATTATAGTACCTGATTTTCATTTAATTGTAATGTAAGTATTTAGCTATCAAAATTTAAACGATGCGGCAGTACAGATAGATATTTTATCACAATGATAAATAAATCAAAACAATATCATTTTGGAGAATTATATAAAACTTATTTTATGTTTTTCTTTTTATTTTCTCACATTTTTTAAGCTAATCACGAATTTGATCAAGCTTTCATTCGTCGATGTTAGTCTCATCTTTGGTGGTCGAAATTTTATAAAATATATCTTTCAATTTATTTTCTTTTTCTAAACCCAAATACAAGCTCAATTTTTCTTAAATCTAAATATTTGATATTTCATCATCGAATTGTCTTGATTTTCAACTATATTGTTTCTATTGTTCTATCGTGTCTCGTCACTATTTTGATTCTTAAGATGATATTCCGGTTACAAAAAATAATAATTTACCGGAGAAGATGAGACCTTTTATTTTATTTTATTTTGTTTTGGTTTAATTTTTTTAACATTTTTTATAGATTAGGAGTTAAGGTTATTATGCTTTTCTAATTGATATTTTAGTTATTTTTTATGTAAAAAACAAATTTTTTTATATTTTTAATATTTAAGATAATAATTTTTCAGTAATGAATTTGTTTGCTTGCTGGTGATACTATTAATGTGATCATTGATTTTTGGACGTTAAAAATTCTCAAATCTCAGGGATTGAATGGGATTTGGTAAAAAAAATTACACTTTACTTGTTATTGCTATTGCCTTGTATGCATTTAAGAAAGTTAATATTGCATCATTAATTAGCTGCTATGCGTATGGCATACAGGAGAAGGGTCGAAGTTTGGTGAATACAATGTTCCTGCAACAGCCGAGGGATTTACAGTAATCTTCGACACAGTTTGATTCTAATGCCATGTTGGTGATACTAATATTAAATAAGTACAAAACAAGCTATACAGTGCGAAAAGATGAACAAAACGGAAAGCTAATATTATAAGAGAGGATTACACTCTGGATGTTCCAAGCTTTCGTTTAAACATGCGTTTCAAAAGGAAAACTTGAAGGACGCTTGCCGCTATAAGTGCAGCTGATTCGAACATTGCCTTGTGAAGTGCTCGTCGCTCCAAGTTATCATTCACTGCACGCAGCCCCATGTCCAAAAATGAAGAATTCGGGAGATTAAAACATTAAAAAGCTAATACCTATTGCCTGTCGATCGGTCTGAGACTCGATCCAATGCTGTTCGAATTGGATGTTGTAAAGAGCTTCCTCCAACCTTGATATCTGATCCATCAAAGGATCGATATGCTCTGCAAACATCATTTACAAATATAATCCAAAGTGAAAACAAAAGGGAAAAACAAATAACTGTAACTCACATTCTTTTGCATGCTGATGACTGTACGTAAATGCCCGACTTGTATATCAAAATCAATGGTTTCGTGGTAAGGAGAGTTGTTAGTAAAGCAGGACTTGTAAGCCCCTTGCTCGTGGACAACAAACTCGTGCTTGTCACTTATTTTGTTTTGAAAATCATGAATCTGGTCTCCTAATGGTCCCTTTATCTGTGCTCATCTCACCACCCTTTAATCAAATGTTGGGGTAATTGTGAAGATAATTATTTAGCTGACAATATTTTTTTTTAGTTTCCACTATAAGAATTTAAAAAGTATATTACGTGTACTTAATTGACATATTCTATAAGCGGAGTTTTCTGACTCTTCAAACAAAGGTTAAAAGTTATCATATGTCCTTGTACAATATTAACAAGTAAAAATATAATTAATCCCTATCTACAGAGTTCAACCGACCATAATTAATTATTTTCGAAAAAATGAACCTTAATTACTCATCATAACTTTATTTTGCGTAATTCATCGAGTGATTTCAACAATTAAAAAGAGTATTCTAAAAGCCATAATCCCCTTACATGATAAAACTTTTAGTTTAACCCTTTAAACTATAAAAAGATAATGCTAAAATTATATTTTATCTCGCCTTAAATGATAGAATTACGGGGTTACTTTTATAGTATCACACAATCAAATGAGACACTCAATTTAGTTATCACATCTTGCCTCGCTTATAGCTTCAATTTCAACCAAGAATTGATGGAAAGAACAATAAAAATCAACAATGGAAGTAATGGAACATACTATAAAACTAGTCAAAAGCAAACTAGTCAAAAGCAACAGCTATACTGATGCAAACTGTTTTTTCTTTCTTTTTTCAAGTTGTATCATAGATGTGATCACCTCAACCACCTTCTGAGATCACTAGTTGAAGATGGGGACATCTCACCGCCAAGGCTCTCGATACAATAAGAAGAATAGTTAGACTATAACTGTAACTTCCGTATCCCATCCCAATGTCGTACAGTCCTGGGACAGGAAACGATAGCCTTTTCTTCGCCGAAGCAATTCGGTCCCTCTCTGGTGTTGATGGCCTCTGCCTCTGCCTCGTAGCACTTTGGGACCTGATCCCGGCTTTTGCAGACTCTGTTGATGCCATGTAATTAGGCAACATGCCGGTGTTATTGCCAATGACACTGGTTCTATAACCTCACCAATCTTAAGTGCTCAATCTAAGAGGAAATAACTTCTTGGGTACCATCCCTTTTTGGATAGGATTTTGCAAGTTGAGGATTTAGAGACTCAATTCTAACAGTAATCTTCACGGTGGAATCATCAGGTTTTTGGACCGTTTATCAGCTTGCCGAAATAAAAGCTTGGAGATACTCCATCTCGGAGGCAAAAAACTAGATAGAAGACTTCCAGAATCATTAGGTGCATTCAAGAATTTGCAATAACTTGACCTCAACACTAACTTCTTTTGGGGTTCAATTCAGCTTCTATAGGGAATTTGTCATCGTTGTGGTTATTGGAACTCTCGGATAACAAACTCAATGGCACAATACCCCAAAGTTTGGGAAAACTAACTGAGCTATCAATACTGGACCTGGTAGAAAACCATATGGAAGGTGTTTTGACAGAAACCCATTTAGCCAATCTCACAAGAGTAGACTCTTTCATACTCACAACGTACCCTAACAGGTCTTTGATTTTTAATGTGAATCAGGATTGGGCTCCTCCTTTCAGGCTTAAAACTCTGGTACTGATTAATTGCTTGGTAGGTCTTTCTTTTCCAGTTTGGCTGCAAGTTCAGACCCATCTTTCCTATGTTATAATTTCAAATGCTGGGATTTCGGACACCATAGAAGAAGAATGGTTTGACAGGTTATTTTCTAATTCCTGGTACGTAGACCTGTCAAACAATTCCATCAACGCCAAACTACCGTTGGAAGTTCACTCCGAAAGGTTGGATGTTGTTGATTTGAGCAGGAATCGTTTCGAGGGCTACAACCCTCTTTGGTTGACTAATGCAACAGATGTGTATCTACAGAGAAATTCATTTTCAGGTTCTATTGCGGACAATATCGGGGAACTAATGCCATGGTTAAAACTTTGTTTCTTTCTCGGAACCAGATCTGCGGCAGGCTGTCATCATCGATATCCAAGATGAAGCGGCTGAAATTTCTCTCTGTCGGTTACAACAGACTCTTCGAACAACTCCCGGATTGTTGGAATAGATTGAGAAGCTTAAAACTTTTGGATGCCTCCAACAATAGCCTATCTGGTGAAATCCCAAGTTCCTTAACTTCGTCATGCAACCTTGTTGTGTTTATGTTGGGCGACAATAGTCTTCGTGGGAAGATTCCTTTTCCACTAGATAGTTGTCGGGAAGTACCATGGTTTTACGTTCTTAACTTCGATCAAACCTGCTTGAGGGGAACATTCTTGAAAAACTTTGTTATCTTTCTAATATCCACCGTTTAGATCTTTCGAACAATAATCTTATTGGGTCCATTCCCAAGTGTTTCCACAATTTCACCGCCTTGAAATACGGGAATGCAACTTTGGACTACGAGTATTTGTTTGAAGTCCAAGATAACACCATTGGTGAGCAAACAATGCTGGTCGGGACAAAGGGAGGGAGCTTGAGTATAGCAAAACTTTTCTGAAGATGAAGAACATTGACCTTTCTAGGAACAAACTTACAGGTGAATTCCCCATAGGTCTATGTAACTTGGCCTTTTTGGACACGTTGAATTTATCGAGAAATCATTTAAGTGGAAATATTTCCGACAACATCGGTGATTTACGATGGTTGAAGTCCCTTGATTTATCGTTCAACAAATTTTCAGGTCCCATTCCTCGAAGCCTCTCATCATTGACGCTATTGAATCACTTGAACTTGTCTTACAACAACTTATCGGGAAGAATCCCAACAGGGAATCAGCTCCAGACGCTCAACGATTCATCCAATTACGAAGGCAATCCATTTCTCTGTGGGTTCCCCTTTCAACAAGCTGTCCAGGAGACACCATCTCTCCTACCACACCATATTCTCGAGATGGTGGTGATTCGAAAGACAAGTTGTTTCTCTATCTTAGCATTGCTATGGGATTCATTGTGGGATTTTGGGGTGTTTGTGGTACCTTGGTTTTGAAGGAATCATGGTGGCATGCTTATTTTCGATATGTAGACGAGTTGAAGGAGAAGGTGTTACTTTGGATTGCATTATTTGGATTGCATTAGCAGTTGCTCGCTCGCAAAGGATGTTCGCCAAGGAAAATAATTAAGATATCTAGAATTGCATTATGTAGTACGTTGGTACTTTGTTGCCGAATATCAGAGCTTTTGTTTGGGTTTTTAGACTTTTAGTTTTACGTTGGTACTTGTTTTTATTTTAAAGTAATATTATTCCATTTTTTTGGATAATTAAAATTTTTATTACCCAAATGAGCAGAATTCTGCTACAAAACAATCATCAAAGGAAAGTCAACAAAATCATGAATAACCTATTACAAAACAAATTATAGGTTATTCAAGACTCCAATTCTTACAAAGAGTGATATTAATACTATCTAGTCTATTAATGTTCTGACCTCTTAGTTGAATGCCGACCATCTCCTTGATAGCTTTAAGAATTTCAACTATAGTTCTAGAGTTTCCTTTGAACAATCTTCTGTTTTGTTCCTCCCATAGAGAATAGAGGAGTGCACACCATGCAAGTTTCAATATAGTGATAAGAAGGGATTTACCTTTCCAAGTAAGGGAAGCCGATGCTAAAAAGTTGTTCCAGGAAAGTGTTGTTGACCTTAATCCGAAGAGGTGCAGAATGGCCTTCCAGAGGGAGTTCGTCATTGAACATTGAAGGAACAGGTGGTCTCTTGTCTCCCGATCTTCATTACACAGAACACATAAGCCATCGGTTATAATGCCCATTTGTTGAAGCCTATTCCGAGTGGGAAGTCTGTCCAAGATAGCCATCCAAGCAATCATGTTGTGTTTTGGAATGTGTAGAGGAAACCAGATTATGTTATGCCAGTTGACTTTGTCTCCTTTAATTCTAATCTCGTCCCAGATGGCACGAGTCGTCGTAGCTCTTGTAGAAAAAATAGTTTGTGCTTCTCTTTTAAGGTTTAGAAGTTTTCTGAAGCTCCAACTAGCATTAGTACCACCTTCTGAATGCCAGAAGTCTTTATTTTTTAACACATAGGATTTCACCCAAGCTACCCACAGTGATCCCTCTCCTGCTAGGATGTTTCTGATTAGCTGGATCATACATGCTTTGTTCCATGCTTTTAGGTCCTTTAAGCCAAGTCCTCCTTCAGATTTCAGATGCCATATCAATTTCCAGCTTACTCTAGCTCCAGTAGCAGCCGTGTTAGAACCTTTCTAGAGAAAGCGAGAGCAAAGTTGCTGAATTCTATTTATAATAGACTGTGGTAAAAGTAATTGCCTGCACCAGTAGTTAGCAACACTAAATATGACAGCTCTAATAAGTTCAAGTCTACCTGCATAAGACAAGTGTCTTCCAGTCCAGTGATGGAGTTTGGATTTGATTTTTTCAATGAGAACTACACAGTCTTTTTCAGAGAGTTTTCTCGTAACTAGAGGTGATAGATTCGTAGACCTAAATTTAGGTAATGTCAGTGGTTATACCGAATTGAACTATTCATAACCAACAGATTGAAGGATTGTTATTCTACTTTGAGCTGTCTGCTTCGTAGGGTACAAATTTGAGTGCTATAGTCTGCCGTCTTCTATGCCTAGTTGGTCTCATTCACTGTGTAGTAACATGCCTCAAACAAACTAAATATATAGACAAAGTTGTATACATCATTTAGTCTTTGATTCATAATTTCAAAGTAAAAATTAAATAAATAATACATTTAACGGTCTCTTAACTTAAATTTAAAGAGATTCCTTTATTAGATTCTCCGACCTCGTTTTTCTTGAAAAACGGATCTGTTATGTCCGGCCCTTTTTAGCCCACGTGCCCTATTTTGATTAAAGATGTAAACACTGTGGTCGCATGGTCCGCCCCCACGCCCCCACCTAACATGATTAACTCTCTAATTGTGTGTGATTAACAAGAATTATGACCCATCGACGGCAACCCTGCTCTCGCAGTCTCCTTTATACTAACAACCAATTTTTGACTAAGCCTCGTAATGTCCTAGTCGGCACTCGGCACCACCAATCTCTTGTCCCCGTTTGGTCTCCACTTTCACCACTTTGTAATTTCGTGCAATTTCAAGTTTTGCATGACAACTTCAATCCATTCCCATTAACAGAGATCAATTCACATGAGTTGATGAGTATTTCTTAATATTTTAATAAATATTATGTTGAATCTCATTAATAATTTTCAATAAATGATTTATATATGTTGATAGGAATAAATTGATTTTACTTTGTAGTTAGCGATTCATCCCTTTCAATTCGAACGATAAATCGTGATCAATGGGAGAATGACCGTTGACCAATATTTTTGTATAGGAGAAAATAATCATGGAGGATAAAGACGACCTAGGGGTTGCAAAGATCCCACCTTTTTTCAGCATTTGGTTGGAACTATTTATAATGGTCTTTAGTATGTGTCAGTCCTAATGATATTATGGCTATTTGTAGATTAACGATTAGGCATGTTTGATTGTTTAGACCTTAGATTACATTTTGGTAAGTTATGTGAGTATTTTAAAGATTTTGTCTATACACTATAGTTGACTATGGGATCTATGTTTAGAAGATACAAGCTCATTTATGAAAGTTATCTTAAGAGATATAATAATACATATTAATGTTAATTGTATACAAAAATAATGGTATATATTAATCTTAAATCGAGAAAATAAATTCAAAATGTAATACAAATAATGGGTTTTGGATGCCATATTGGTGTAAGCCTTTTAGTGGGGGGGGGGGGAAGGTTGACGGGGGATATACACCCAATTTTCATCACCCACGCAGGAAATTAAAACTTTTTTGAGAAATTCATTGACGATAAAAAAATCTTCATGTTCTTTTGATTTTGTACAATGGAAATTGCTGCCCAGGAAAAAGACATTACAATCAAAGTGAAAATAATGTATTAAAGAGTTTGTTTGATGCTGACATTAACTGGTGTTTATGTTGTTTGGAACTGTTGGTTAAATTCTCCTTGACGATGATTGTTCTTTCTTTTACCACTATACTTTAGTAAATTTCTTCATCGTTCAGCTGACAAATGCTTATGTACCGAAAGGAAGGTAAATATAATTATATTGTTTAAATAGGACTGTAGATTAAGCATCAAATAGTTAAGACACCATGGCTTAGAGCAGGAAAGTGCAACATCTTTTTACTGAAAAAAAGATGTTGGTTTGAACAAATATCTGAGATGTAAGGATTGGAGAAACCCTAGGCCTAATTTATGATAATAGAAGACTGTTTTTTTTTCTGCTTGCGATAATATTTTAATTTGGTTGACATTATTCGATCGTTACTTAATTTTGAATATTCAAAAATATTTCAAAAGATGAATTTGATTCATGGGATGAATAAAAAGGGGACCTCCCTCGTTTTAGCTAACTAATCATGAAAGTGCCCTTTTCTACAATAACCAATGGTGGTCAAGGAACAAGACGACATCTCTTTTTTATTTTTTTTCAACTCTCAACCATATCATTAGGGCATTCTCTCTTCCTTCTCTCAACAAATCTAATTCATCCACCTGTACAGATAAAAAGTGGTTTAACCTACCAAGTAATCATACTTAAATACACTAGTCAAGGTTGACGACCCTATTGTCGTCCACCGGATTATATGAGAAGATGCATGGACCATTAAGCAATCCATCCAACACCTAAAACAATCCGACAAACCATGTGGCTCAGGTTGATGATCATTGTATATACAAAAGAGAAAAAAGGTGATTAGATTTATTGTTATTATTAATATTATTATTATTATTGCTGTTAGGTATTATCAAATCACCCAGAAACTGCTAGATTTTTTTTCCTGAGAGCGAATTTGATGATAATGGTAGACAAATTGATTAATTAAAGATAATGTGGTTGACAATGTCGAATTTTTATTTAATATTATATATATTCATCAACATAAGTGATGTAATAATAACCTTTCTGACTATGGTAACTAAGGTATGATTATATATATTGGGCTATTCTGTTATACACTAGCATTCACCACGTGGCAGCACGATGGGTCGGATGATGACAAAGATGATGACGATGCTCCGGTGAAACTCCATATGTCTATTTCGCTGTTGAAATGATGTTGAGTTCCATGGTAAGGCCTGTTGGTGGATATTGATGACGATGATGATGATAATCCAACGGTCGACAATTGGAGATCTTGACTATCAGTGGTACTGGTGTTGCAGTAGGTTGCCATTGTTTGGTCACTGAAGCGGGCCAATTGTCTCGATGTCTCTGTTTCCCCGCCATTGAGATGAGAAGCTACAATCCGGTCGACTGCTGCCCAGTTGGTGAGCCCCAAGTCATTGTGATGATTAACGGAGTTGTGATCACCGATGCCACAGCCACTCACCTGGTTGAGGATTGAGCCTTCGTTTTCCGTCATCATGGGTTGGTAACAGTTTTGGCTGCTGGTTGAGTTCGGGCTGTCTAGGCTCGGGAGCTTCGTGAACGGGTCAGGGTAGCCATTGTTGTCGATGGCAATCTCCATGGGCTGCCGGAGGAATCTCGTGGCGGTGACATTGTTTGCTTCACCGTCTTCCTTGCAAGTCCTTCCCATATATTCAATTATATGCTCCAATGATCCTTCATTGCTAGTACTCGTCATGAACATATGGTTCCTCGTTTTTTCACCCAAGGAGGAGCTGATAGGGTTTTCTAGGGTTTTGTGGTGATTTTTCTTCTTGAAGATACGACATACCACCCATCCCTCGTCTTGGCTCCCCTCTCCCATGGCATTGGAGACCTTGAACCAAAAAAGAAAATTGTCCAAAAATAGCATGATGCCTACATGGCTATATTTATATGTATACATGTGTATATAATGTGACGTAACATTTATCAAGAGAAGAGGATTTGAGGTTTAAAGGCGTACGTTGATTTCAACGATGTTATCGTCTAGTCTGTATTCGTGCATGATCCAATAAGATTTTTGACCATGAGGTGCCCGACCTTTGTAAAACACCAAAGTCTTCCTCATCCCGATCCGCCGGCAGTTGCTATATATGACCTTGTCGCGGCCGGTTGCTTTCCAAAATCCAGCAGCTGTGGCGCGGTTGGTGCGAGTCCCGCTGGGGTACTTCTTGTCTTTGTGGCTGAAAAAGTACCAATCGTTCTGAGGCGTGGTTCCAATCTTGCAACTCTCTATTATAGAAATTAAAGTCACAAACAAGCATATAGCAAAATGGAACATAAATTAGAGTAATATATATACCTTGAATATCCCAAGGCTCGAGCTTGTTAATATCAACATCACGAATGACATCTAAATCGATCTTCTCGCATGAAACTTTCTTCCGGAGATAGTATTGCAAGAGCTCCTCTTCCGTCGGATGAAATCGAAACCCGGGTGGGACTTGAGATTGTCCATTAACAGATATGCTCATGTTTTCCGGCATTTAAGGAAGAGAACCTAAAGGAAAACAGCAAGGGAAATGATGGGAGAAAGAAGTGATTGATATGATAAATTCTAGTTTAGCAAGTGGAGTTTGCAGACAAGTGAACATATATGTGTATATATATATACACGCCGCGTGTGTGTGTTTGTTGTAGTATAAACGGGCCAAGAGAAAGAAAACAAGAAGTTTTCTGTTTATGATGGGCACCGGTGCTTGGTAAAGTGGGGGTTGTGGAGTTTGGGTTTACTATGCCTTGGAGAAGGACCAGGTACGAGGGGCGGATGTACATGGCTCGTTAGGAGAGTTATTGCACACCCGTTATTTTGAGAAAATTATTAAATTTAGTTTAATTTGTTAATAGGAATAAAAAAATAAGAAAAATTGCATACCTAAATTTTTTTAGAATATGATATTAAAATTTTAGACTTCCATTTTCTAATTTCTAGATCCAATATTTTAGGGTTCCTAGACGGATGGAGAAACGACACAGTATTGGGAACAAAAAACGGGGGCAGGTTGAGGGTAACGAAAGGGAGGTAGGACCCAGATGGACGTTGTGGGCAACAAGAGTGCAGGGGGCATGCCTCCATCAAAACTATGACCTTCGACCTTAAAATCTCCATAGAAAAGCACCTCTTAAACTACCCTTCCTTTCACCTCCTTCGTTTCACCCTACAACAACAAAGGTGATATAAGAGAGTTTTTACTTTATTTTCTTGTATGATGGGAATTGTATTTTTTTTTATAATTTGTATTCGTTGATTGATTGATTCAATCAAATATTATAAAAATGTATAATAATGTGATTCTTCTATTTTTACTATTTATAATTTGAACATTTAAATTTTTTATTTTGTTTAAAAAAAATTGATATTTTATTATAGTTTTATTACCAATTGTTGAATTGAAATAGATAAAAACGAGTATTTAATTACCATCGGGAATTAACTTTTTTGTTTATCTTATTTTACGTTGTTATCAACAATGTCGCAAATAATGGCACGTAATGGGGCATTTAGTTAGGAAGAACTTTTAAAGGTCACCATTCTAATGATTTTAATTATGCCCTAAATTCCTTAGCTCCAATCATTAGTTTTGGTTGATAAAATGACGGTCCAACCACTTTACACTTTAGTTACTAACCATCTTTATTTTTCGTACCTTATAGATACCTTTATTTCTCAATTTTAACAATGAATATTTAACATGTGTCAATGGTACATCATTTATTGTGTACTATGTATATTTACTAGTAAATTTTATATATTACGGTTGTTGGAGAAAGAGCAAGTAAAACAATCTAATCAAATAAGATTTTACGTAAAAAAAAATCATCTTTCTTTTGTTTAAATAGACCAAGGTTTAATTTGTCTGGTATCAATATCAAGAATGACTAAAATGCAATTATACCCAAAAATAAGGGCTAGGTCCAACCCATCTAATTTTAAAATTAAAAGAACCTACAAAGATTTTTATCTAAAAAATTAATAGAAGACCAAAACTAATAGTTTGTTTAACTTTAATAATTAGAAATCACCAAAAACTAATTCTAATATATCGCTTCTTCAACATGCATAGATAAATTCAATCAATTAACAATTACAATTAATTGATTAAACATTTTGGTCGGCTAATTAAAATATTAATCTTTGTTCCCTCATATTTTCTTAGGTCACGAGTTCTAGACTCATTAAGAACCCTCATATTTTGGTCGGTCCATGTATGTTTTTTTTTCTTTCAAAATTTTAGGTTTTTCCCCTCTGGCTTTAGTTTTTTTTTTAAAAAAAAAAACCAGTCCCTCTATTTATCTGATATAAAAAATGAAAATCTAAATGGTAACATTGTTAATTAATTTTCATTTAACAACTAAATATTAGTTTTTAATTCAGACCGTCCCACTAAGGGCAATTCATAACGGATGTCTTCTACGGAAGCTGCTCTCAACTTGGCGTTGAGGGCAGCCTACTACCCTACCTCCCCCTTACCCCATTACATATGGGAATAATGTCAGCTAATTTTATTTTGTTACCAGACAAGTATAAAATAGGAGTAAATTAATGAAATTAACTAAATTTTGTGGAAGTAGGAATGGAAATTAGTTAAGCAGTCTTAATTTGCTATGGTTAAGAGTTGTCAAGCAGGTATTGGTGAAAATGTCTCCATTACTTTTTTAATAGTCGTATAGGCATTGATTTGAGAAGACAGGCTCCTAACTTCTCTAGATGTTGAGGACACTTCCAAATGTTTTTTCTTCTGTAATTTGTTTTTCTCATGGTATATTTTTCAGATTCAGATTTTTAATCATTACCTCGAAATCCTGAAAGGGATACGGGAACTAGTTTTTATCTCGTTTTTTCCACAATAGTTAATATAAAACTTTATATTAATTAATGATTTAATATAAAAATAAGTATCCAAATTATATGTCTACTTTTTTCAGTCATATAGGTATTGATCATAACGGCGGTTAAAAAATCTAGTTAAGTGTTACATGTAACATTTATATAATTTTAAAATTTTTATTAAAAGAATAAAAAAAATATTAGAAGATTTTAAAAATTAATTTTTCTAAAATTACCAAAAAGTCTCAAATCCATAAAATTCTCTAAATCAACCTCAAATCCCTAACCCTAGTTTATACTTTTCCAGCCACGTCCAATGCGTCGCCGTCGCCTTCCTTTTCAGCCACATCGTCCTTGCCATCGCTCGGGCCGTCGGGTCTCGTGGAGTCGCGCAAATATCACGATTTTTCCATCCTTTTCATCGGATTTAAATTGTAATTGGGGTTCATTCGTGGATGTTCGTTGCATGGGTGATTGTTGGATGGAGGCACGGTCGAGGGCAGGTTCAGTCGACGACGACAACGACGGTAAAGAGCGGCGGCCCGACATGGATATTTGGATTAGATTTAAGGTTTTCAAAGTTTGGGGATTTTAAAATTTTCAAAAAGTTTGGGGATTATATATATAATTTTAAGTTCTAAATAATTTTTTTAAAATTATCTGAACGTGACACATATCACTTAACAGTAAAATTTAATGTCCGTTACATACCAGTCACCTAAAGTGTAAAATTACGCGTATTATCAATAAATCGGGGATGTTATCGGTAAATAGAATTATATATTAGTGATGTGTTTGAGCTTGAAACTTGATTTGAACTACCTATTAGAGAACGTCTGTAATTTTTTACATGTTTTGAGTTGTCCAAATTTGCCTTTTACTGTATGGCTGCTATACCAAATTATAAACAAACGTATTCCAGAACTAATAGTTAATATATAGAAAGACAATGAATAAATAAACTACAAGATGTGACATGAAAGTTGATCTTTTAAATATATGATTGAAAATTTAATTTTAATTTAAAAATAAGTTTCTTATATATATATATATATAAGAACATTTTTTGTGAAACGAGCCCATGTCGGGCTAATAGGTTTATGTATTCTGAGCTTGGTAAGTGGTGGATATAAGAACGTTAATAGTCAGTTCTGTCGTTAGTGCTTTATGGAGTTTCGCTGTTAACTTTTTCATCTAAATTTTGCAACAAAATCCACTTATTACAGTGAATTACGAGTCAGATTACCGTGAACGAAGGGAGTGATGGGTGATGGTGAATGTAAGTAATAATAATTACCACAGCCTGTCGTAATGGGCCAATTCCGTTCATCCGGAACCATTTCATTATGGCCTTTAACTTGCTTGGAAATCCAAATTAATTTATTTGGTTCAGTTGGCACAACTCGAACAGCTCAAAGAATAGGCTGCAGATGCGAGCAAAGAGAACTCAAAATAATTTAAAGGACGGTAACATAATTTTATATTAAATAGAATGAATTTTTAATAAATAAAATATAAATAAAATTTTTAAACAGAGCGACTGTCTCATCCGCTCCTTTAAATCTATCTCTAATTCAGTGTGTCATCACTGATCTCCACCATATAGCAGGGTGGCCGTCGCAAATGTAAGCCGATTCTTTGAATCTTTTTCCATGGTTTTTATGTAATATCGATCGTGCACACTAACATAATCCAAAGTTATCATTTTAGAAATAAAATGTAATAATAAACCCTTTAATTTAACTGCCAACCACGTACATTGTCTCCCATTAACGACAATTCATCATCGACCCTTCAATTTCTCACCACCATAACAAAGCACTGGCAAACTCCATGTGCGAGGCTCTGACCCCAGACTGCCCTTTTTTCTTTGTTTCCTGGGTAAATTTTATATTTAATGCCTAAACTATTAGTTTTTCTCATTTTAGTATATAAAATTTCATTTATTTTTAAAATCATATTTAATATTTCCTTTTTATTCCGTTTTAGTATCAGACCATTAAAAACTTAGCAGAACTATTATAATATAGTACTTTTTTATGAATAAATTACATCATTCATCACTAAACTATCTTCTCACTCCTATTTTAGTAACTAAAGTTTAACTTTTTTAATTTAATTACTTAACTTTTAAATTACTCATAATTTAATCACTCTAACTATCAAATGTAATTTTGTCTATTTTAATTATATATTAATAAAATAGTAATAAAAAATCATGTCCTAAAAATTATTAATGAAATAAATTAGAGTGCTTAAAGCATGAGCAAATTGAAAGTTGAGTAGTTAAATTGAAAATTTTAAAAATTTTAGTGACCAAAATAGGAGTGAGAAGATAGTGAAGTGAAGAATGATATAACTTACCCATAAAAATGTCGCTTACATCAATTCCGTTAATTTTTTAACGGCTAAATACTAAAATGAAATAAAAAGTAAATATTAAGCATGATCTTAAAATAGATGAAAGTTTAGATACTAAAATAAAATAAAACTAATAATTTAGGTACTAAACATATAGCTTACCCTTGTTTCTTTTGGGATAGTACGACCGTCAACATTTTTTTCAGGCTTTTTATTTTATTTTATTATAGTTATTTTTTTTTGAAAGGGCTTTTAAGACAGTTTCCGATGTCTCAGCTCGGCTGCTTGCCTCCAAGCCGGCCGTCAAACAGTTCTAACTGGGTCAACTTTCTACTGTCGCGAATTTTCATGCAACATTCTTTAAAATTTCACAATGTTTTAGTAGTTTCCCACTTAATTCTTTCAAAAATATCTTTTTGATTATTATATAAATCTTCAAGAAAGTAATTTTACCTTTCCCTCTTATTTAATATCCAACACAATCTTATTTGTATTTTTTCATTATAATTTTTATTAGAGCTTATTATACTTTAATTTTTTGGGGAGAAAAGAGAAGAAGACGTGTATCTTATAAATATATATACTATTTTAAGATTTTATGTATTCTTATATATTTTTTATAATTAGTCATCAATTATTATAGTTCACTTACCATTATAAATAGTAAATATTGTAATTTAATATAACATATTATATGCTATGCTAATTTAAATTTAATATAATTACCTACGTATTAAATAAAAAAATTATCCTAAATGTCGTATAAAAAAGTAATAATAATTTTACACGTAGGAACGAAGTTAGGATTAAATATTAAATAAAAATAAAGTGATTTATAGGTGTAAAAGGCATTTTCCAACACCAAAAATATAATTTATACATATTAACATTTTCCAACTATCGCAACACGAAATGGAAAAACGCAACGCGATTTTCAACTATCGCAATGCGAAATGCAACGTGAATTTGCGATAGTGGAGATCGCAATGCGAATTAGAGATCGCATTGCGATTTTGTTGGTCATTTTCGCAAATCCAAAAAAAATTGGTCAAAATCGTATATTATCTAAGATTTTTGGTCACTGAGGTTATTTTCTCTATATATTAAACGGGAAAAACGGGTTGGCTCCGCCAAAGGTGGTAAAGTGTTTATTGTTTAGGAAAAGATAGAGAATTTAGAAGGTGGCTCCAAAATTTTTGGTTCACCAAACATTAACCGCAATACATCTTACATTTTTGGGCGATTTTCTCAATAAATCACCCTTTCAAACTTTATTCTTTGTCAGACATCCTTTCATTTTTTTTATCTAATACTCTTTTGCAGAAAATGCTCTATACGTCTTACGCCACGTATTAAAAGACGCTATACATGCACCGTACTTTACATCAATTGTAAAAATTGGGTGTTAGTTTCATATTTTTTTTAAAATGGTGTAAATATATAATTAATTTGTTATGGTAATTTTTATGTAAAAATGTCAATTTTTTTTGTGTGCAAAAAACTTTCTACATTAAAATCTTTAAATATTATTTTGCAAATTATTTTATAACTCGACAAATTTTTATTTTTGCATGAAATTACGCAATACGTATAATCTAGTGTAGGAAAACTTTGAGTGTAAGTAATTTAAAATATGAATAATTTTATAAAAGTTTTATAACTAGTATTTATTTTACAAAATGATGCTGATGACGATGAGAAATATTTTATAATTTAAAAAATTATAAATTTCATATATTTTTAAAAAATTTATTGACTTTTAAAATTTATTGTTTAAAAATATAAAAAAATATTAAAATAAACTTTTAATTACAATTGATGGTTTAAATGAATTAATATCTATTAATTATTATTTTTTAACAACATTTAATAATATTTATTCATTTTTAATAAAATTATAATTTAATATTTATTTTATATTTTTTAAAATTTATATTAGAAAGAATATTTTAAATATATATGTGATGTTTTTTAGTTTTACATTTTTTATTAAATTTTGTTACAAGTTTAGAGAGTAACACAAGAAAGAAATTTTTTTTGATTTTCATGTATGTATTTATATTTTTCTTTTAGAAACATTTTACCATAATTTTTCTTAATTAATTTGAATAATAGCAAAATAAATGATTAATTTGAATTATAATTCATATATTTAAAAATCAATAAAAATACAATAAATAAAGAATTAAAAGTGAATAAAATTTAATAAAAAAAGAATGTAAAGCTAAAGAATCAATTATTTTAATTATTTTTATATTTTTAAACAATTAATTTTAAAAATCAATAATTTTTTTAAAAATATATGAAATTTATAATTTTTTAAATTATAAAATATCTCTTATCATCATCATCTTGTAAAAGAAATACTAGTTATAAAATTTTTATAAAATTATTCATGTTTTAAATTACTTACCCTCAAAGTTTTCTTATACTAGATTATACATATTGTGTACTTTCATGCAAAAATCAAAATTTGTCGATTTATAAAATAATTTACAAAAGAATATTTAACAATTTTAATGTATAATTTTTTTAACACACAAAAAAATAAATAAAGTTGACGTTTTTGCACAAAAATCACTATAATAGAAATTAATTATATATTAGGCACCATTTTAAAAAATTTACAAAATTAATACCCAATTTTTACACGTGTCACCACATCAGCGTAAAGCGCGGTGCATGAGTCGCATCTTACCCACGTAGCGCTATATCAGCATAAGACATGGTACATAAACCCCGCCTTTGTATAAAGGGTGTTAGATCGAGAAATAAATATGAAAGTGTGTCTGACATTAGAATAAATAGGGAAAGGGTGATTTATTGGGAAAATCGCCACATTTGTTGGGTTGAGGGAAATAGCTGCTGCAGGCTGCAGCTGCAGCTGCAGAGGAATGGAGTTGAAGACAAAGGCAAGACAATTGCAATTAAAGAAAGAAGGAGAAAGAGTCGAGGGTTTTTGTATGGATTGAATGAATATGTTTTACCTCAAACAAAGACCCACAAATGCCAGAAACAGAACGTGCAATAGTATCAGTGGGGGAAGCAGAGATTGCCAAAACCAAATTTCAAGGTTGAATACAGAGACGCAGATGTTTATATAATAATATTAACCAAATGTATATACGTATCTTTTTCCCTTTGTTGAATACAAGAGAAAGAGAGAGAGTGGTGATGATATATATTTTTTTTCATTGGACAACCTTGCCTACTGCTGTCATGCGTGCCCACTAGCCAGCTTTATTGTCTTCCCTTCCTCTTTCTTCTTGTTCTTGTTCTTCTTCTTCCTTTTATCACCCTTCTTTCTTTGCTTCGTCCTCTCGACAGTAATGCTTTTTTCTCGTTAAGGGTATCATTATTTGAAGAATCTGAGGGTTTTTTTTGTGTGAAAAAAGTAGTGGTTACAGCCTCAGTACAGAGGGACAAGAAACTCAACAAAAACAAACGAAAGCAGAGTTTTTGAGCTCTGGGTTTTGATTGTTTTGATCATCCAAACAATTCGTTCTATCAATTATTAAACTCCTTTTTTTTGGTTATCTTTTAACCACTCTATATTTGGCTTCAGTGTGTTTTTTTTTGTTGGCTCCTTTCAAGGTTCATTCCCTGTTTTATTTGGGGGACTATGCTATTTTTCTCTTTGTTCTATGTCACAACAAAGGCAATTTCCGATGGTGGGTGGTAACAATCCGGGGCAGTACAATGACACAACGTTTACAAAAATCTTTGTTGGTGGATTGGCATGGGAAACTCAAAGGGATACCATGAGGCGTTATTTTGAGCAATTTGGAGAGATTCTTGAGGCTGTTGTTATCACAGATAAGAATACCGGGAGATCCAAGGGTTACGGCTTTGTAAGCATATGGATCCCTTTATGAAGAAAAAAAAGCCTTATTTATTTCCCTATCCATGTTTTCACAATAAAAAGAACAAATCTTTATGTTTGTTTCCAGGTTACCTTTAAGGATCCAGATGCAGCTATGAGAGCATGCCAAAACCCTTCACCTATCATTGATGGAAGGAGGGCAAACTGCAATCTTGCTTCATTGGGTGCTCAAAAGACTCGTCCACCAACTCATCAGCATGGTCTGTTTTTGTTTGATAATGAAACCCATTTTTATTCATTATAAAGATGTGTTTTTTCTTTACTATATTGGGAAAAAATCATCTTTGTTTGTATTTCAAGATGGATGGAGCAAGCCAATATGAACACTAAGAAACAATCAAATGCAGGGGTTGGACGGTTTAGATCAGCACCTGGATTAATTGCAGCACCTGGTTATCATGGTTCATCAACTTATATCCAACAACCTACTGATCAATATTTTATTCCTTACTCAGCTTATGGGTGAGTTCATTGTTTGTGGAAAATGAAACCCATTGCCATTTCCTTTTAACCTGCATTTTAGTTGTTTTGATTGTCGTATTGATTCGGTTTCTTCATGAATATTCACTTTCAGATACACTGGATATTCACAGGATAGCGTTTATCCTTTGGTTAGTGTGTAAAAATTACATTCAGAGATATGCTGCATCAGTTCTTTGGCATTGCTTTAGCTGAATTTGATGGTGTTTTTGCAGAACTATTATAATCTCTATGGAGGCCAACAATTTTCACCCTACTACACGAGGATGCTTCATAATGTTTATCCGTTTTATCCCCAGATGGTACCATATGCTTCTTTGCCTCAACAGGTTACTGGAGTCGTATCACTTCCATCTTCAATGCCTATGGCAGCAACTACAGCAGCAACGACAGCAGGTGATTGTTTTCTACAACCTTCAAATTCATTCATACTGCAAGAGGCGTTAGTTACAGACACAATGTAAAGCAGGTATTACAGCAACAACTACATCAACTGCCCCAGCTGTGGTGGAGACAACAACGGTGGCAACAACGAAAATCGAACCTCCAATAACAACACCTTTACCCCAAACCGCAACAACTACTGATGTGGGGGGAAAGGTGCCAGGTCCTTCACAAGTTTCCGAGACACCTACCGAAAGGAAACCACCAAGTTAATCCATGTTGAGGGAGACAGTCTAGATCTTTCAAGAACGACGTTAAGGTCGAGCTAACCGGATGGCACAATAGGATTCGTGTCATTACCATCATCATTTTTTTCGGTTCATCATACATGTAGTTTGGTGTTAGCATTAGGATTAGGAGAAGTTATCATCATCATCATATTCGTTCATGTATTTTGCACAAAGGTGGAAACTAAATATTGGTTTTTGGATTCCACCCGTCAAACACTAATTATTAGATGACTTTGTCTAGGTTGCAGAGAGCATCCGATGACAGCGTTTTTCATATTTGTATCAAAAGTGGTTCAGAAGATTGATTTTGTATCTTCGAACCCCAAATTCCATTGATTGTTGAATCAAAAGAAAAGAAGGGTAAGCTCGGATAGCTCACCCCATTAACTTATACAATATATTTTATTGGTTTTTTACTTTAAAAGATGGGATTAGTTATGATAATAACATGGTGTTTGATTTTCTTCTGTCTTTCATCTTTCACTTTCAGTGAGCATTCTTTTTTGTTTAATCGATCGAATGCTTCTTTTTCCATGATTAGTCACTTTTGGGGTTTCGATATATGTGATATGGGATCGAATCCAAAGCACAAAGGGATCTCAAATCTCACCCAAAACAGGTCAACGGTTGAAGGGGGTACACTTTTCTTTTTTCTCTTTGCTTGTTCCATGATCAGTCACTTCTCAGGGATAGTCTACTATCTTACCTCCACCTTAACTCATACATATGAAAAAAGGGACAGCCATTTATATAGACTAAAAATATTAAATTTGATGCATGAACTCAAAATGATAAAAATTATGCAATGAGGGTATAATATATAGACTTGTAGTAAAAATTTAATTGAGATTAAAATTTTAAAATTTAATAAACCACAATTGTGTAAATTATATATATATATATTGGCCCAGGCAGCAACATGTTGCATGGCAGAATGTGTCACATTCAGTTTGTCTGAGATCCACTTCTTAATGTTTCACGTAGTTTGGTAAGATTTTGATATGCTAAGAATCTTAGCAACATTTTTAATTACATAATTTATGTACGCACTAACATATTGCATTCAATCAATTCACTCATTTTTTTTCTTTCTAATTTTGCTTTTTCAAATTTTTTTAAGGGATGATCTAATTATGTTATAAAAAATCATTAATTTTACATAAAAAATATAATAATCGAAGGAATTTAAATGTATATCTAAGATGGAGAAAGAAAAAAGATGATACTTTTACATAAATTTTAAATTTTATTCGTTCTTAGATTCACTCGATCGTTATATTTTCATGTAAATTAATAAATTTTATATAATATAAATAATATTTATTTTTTTATAACAAAAGAAAGGGATTCGGCTCAAACCCTCGACAAGATGCCAAATCCACTTAACCACTAAACACAACAAAACAATCAATTTAAGAAACACCTGAAATCGAGGACGAAATTAATACTGAATTCTTTAATTTTAAAATAAATAAGATTTAAAAAAGTAAATAAATATTAAGATAAATAAAGTTTAATTTTATTAATTTAAATTTAAAATTATGAAGAAAAAATAAAAATTAAGAGTTAATTTAATTTCGTTAATTTTAAAAGTAAAATCTCCTAAGAAATCCTCTCGAATATAAAGATAATTTGTTTTTTTAATAAGTCTAATCCACGTCCATCTGGAAAAAGAAAACTTGTAATTTTCTAGTTATTGAGGCCTCGTTTCAAAAACGGTCCAGTTGATGCAGTGGGCCTCGGAAATCTCACGAGCCACGAATTGCGTCTTTTTAAAACCCCATTGCAGAAACCCTAGGCCTTGAAACACTGCATCTACAGCGGCGCTGCGCATCTTATTCGGGACCCATCTCTATCGGACTCTTGTCTCTAAGGTAATTCGTCTGCGCCTATCCCTTTTCTGGTTTGTTTCTTCGGGTGATTGTTTCCTTCAAGAAATTCTATGAATTTCCTTTTCGTTTGTACTCTGGATATCATTGTAAATCTTTATGCGGATTGCGATTTTAATTGTTTTATCTATTTTATTTTAGTGGTGATAGCGAAACGATGTCTTCGGTTGGAGAAGCTGCTTGCTCCTACGCCGCTCTTATTCTCCATGATGATGGCATCCCCATCACCGTATCCTTAATGCGTTGTAGGGTTTTATAGTTTTAAGCTTCAATTTTTGTTATCGTTTCTCTGATATACGGCAATTGAATTAAAAGAACAAAAAAATGAAATTTAATTATTGTTTTTGAAGGAATTAAAAAATTCCCATATGATTTCTTAACTATAGTTCATAGGCTGAGAAAATTTCAACACTAGTGAAAGCTGCAAATGTCTCTGTTGAATCTTACTGGCCAAGCTTGTTTGCCAAGCTTTTTGAGAAGTGCAACATTGAGGATCTCATAACCAATGTTGGAGCTGGTGGCGGTGGTGCTCCAGTTGCCGCAGGTGCACCTATTGCTGCTGGTGATGGAGCTGGTGCTGCTGCTCCACCTCCTGCCGAGGAAAAGAAGAAGGAAGAGCCAGAGGAAGAGAGCGATGATGATTTGGGATTTGGTTTGTTCGATTAGGATCTCACTCCGGTTCGTGTTTTGGTCATTTACCAGTTATACTGCTGCATTTAGGTAGTTTCTGTTTTGAGTTTCACTGTTATTGGTGTTTTGTGTGGTAATTAGAAGTATTATGTTTTTGTTATATGAATTGACATCAAGTGGTTGCTCCTTTGCGAGTTCTGTTGTTTGGAATCTTCCTATACATTCAAGTATTCTAGATTCTACACTGATTTTGCGTCGGTTCGATCACTTTTGATATCAATGCGCTTTATTCCCTTACGATTCGTTCCACTGATTCCATTTACTTTTTTCTATGAGTACTCGGTTATGCTTGGAGACATAATCTTGGTCTGGTTCTTCCAGTGTGATGGTTGTTTATACACATTGTAGTTGTAACATTAGGGTTATTGCTAACTGGTTCTCGTCTCTATTCTTTGAGTTGGTTATGTTGCATGATGGGTGCGACCCATTGAAATCTGCAGGTTTATAAAACAACTGAATTCAACAAGTGGAGAAAAATATATAATTTGAAACTCTAACTGAATTTACAAACAACTGATACTAATCAAGCAGAACACGTAAAGCACCACTTTTGAAATAAGCTTGAAACTTAAAAACAGAATTACAGGATCGAGATGCATGAAATCACAATTTAGTCTTTTAGAGTCTGTACCATCTTAAACTACTGTAAATTGTTAGAGTAATTAACTCCAAGCATCTTGAATGTCATAGAGAGGTTGTTAAAGACCCATTAATCAACTTAAACCTCGTCACTGATCTATCCCATCCCCCTCCAACACAAGTTTTAGGTGCTAAAATTATATCAATAAACGAGAAAAAAATACCCAAATCAAGAAAAAACAATGTTATTAAAAAGAAGGGGAAAACAAACTTGTAGACCAGCTCGAGAAGAACGAGAGATGTGTTTTTCTCTTGTTAGAAGTAAGGGTTTTCTCGTTAAATTTTGAACGTTAGAAGATCAAAAGAGAAAAATAAAATATTATAAATTATTTTTTTTAAAGAAAAATATATTTTAATAACCTAAATGAAAATATATCACATTACAATATTATCTAAAATATCACATTCAATCTAAAACTATAAAATAAATTTACAATATTATATTTCAAATGAGGTATTTTGAAGATAAAAGATTATTAGGAGTATAAAGGAGACAAAGAATTGACGTGAAGAAATAATTTGTAAACAATTATAGTCAAAAGACTAAATTGAGTAAAATTGTAAAGTTAAAGGACTAAATTAAAAAGTGAGAGTATATTTTTAGTAAAAAAAAAATAAGAATTGAAGTTTCCTAAGTATTCTAATGGTAGGGGAACATGTGATTTAAATTTCGTCAAAGAATGAATTGAAAAAAATACGAAAATCATGCAAAAATGAAGGACTAAATTGAAATATGTATAAAATGTGTTACCAAAAAGTGGAATTGAAAGTACATATTTATTCTCTGATGGTTTAGGAGCATGTGGTTCAAATTTGGTAAAAAAAATGACTTAGAATGAAGGAGGAATCGAAGGAATACGAAATCAGGGATTAAATCGCAAATATGTCAAAATACATATCCAAATTTTGAGTTTTTTGAGTTACTCAAAAATTTGAAATTGCAACTCTACTTGAACTCGAAAAGTAAATTGATCTTTCAAATTGGCTCGAATAACTCGAAATTAAAAAAAATTGATTTTTTGAATCGAGTCGAGTTTGCTCACCCCTACCCAAAGTATACTTTAAGTGAACTTTAGGTGCTTAAAGAATTATTCATTTAAAATAAGTGTTTAACGTTAAAAATATTTTAATTTAAGGTGTCCGAATCGTAATTAGTGTTAATAAATTTCGTTAAATGACACATGTCACGTTATGATAATTTTAAAAAAACCATTTAGGAAAAACTTTTAAAACTTATAATGTTTATAAAAACCCCTAATTTATCTAAACTTACAAAAACCCTTAAATCCCTTAAATCATCCCTAAATCCCTAACTCTAACATTTATTTCTCTCTTGTCATCGATGGTCATCGATGTCGACATCGCCATTATCGTCGTCTTCCTTGTCATCAATCGCATCATCGGGTCCCGTGGAATCACGTAAAAGTCACATTTTCTTCTTGTCGTTGTCTGATTAAATCAAAAATTAAAGTTTGTCGCATCAGGTGGTGGGTAGGTCCGATCGATGTTAACGACGACCGTAAAAGACAACAACCGATGTGTGAATAGAGACTAAAATTAGGATTTTCAAAGTTTTGAGTTTTGTTTTTAAGATTTGAGAAAATTTTGAGTTTTTTTTAAAAATATTAAATTTATATTTATTATTTTAAATAAAAACTTTCAAAATTATTACGACGTAACATGTGTTACTTAACATAATTTTTGTATGACGGTTATGGTATGAACATCAAAAATGATAACATTAGAGACTATTTTTAATAAAAAAATTATTCAAACATAGAGTTAATTATATTTATTTTTACATTATTTATTATTATTATTATTATTATTAATTTATTTTTAAAGTTTTCGCACAGGATTAAGAAAGTGGAGCGTAGGTCTCCTAGAAGAAGCCGTGATCTGTCACTGGCTAAACTCTTGTAACAATGAAATTGTTCAATCTCACAACCGAAGATTATGAAATACTTTCCCACAGGAATGAAAGCTGAATTTTAAGTGAAAACGAGAAAGCTTTCCCCAAATGGAAGCTGACCTTGACTCGTTACTTGATTCACACTTCTCCGATACCGACGACGATTCCAACTCCATCGTCCCTCACCGCACCATCGATGAAATTCTCAACGATTCTGATGTATCCACGTCATCCTCCTCGCCCTCATCCCCTCTCTCCAATCACCACAGCTCCGATAACCGCCTTGCCCGGTCGAACACCGTTCCCCAAGAATTCGTTCAATCACTGAAGGAAAGCGACGCCCTTTCAGAAGGACAAGCGGAATCGTCGAAGCTTAGCTCGTTCAAGCGGATCGGGGTTCCGATTTGGTGGGTTTCGTCGACGTCTTCTTCAAAACAGCTGCCGACTCTGTTTGGCGGAGTGAAATCCAATGCCAAACCAGGGGCTGCGCTCGCGGCTGCTGCCGCGGCTTCAAGGTCGGTTCATCGCCACATGCGGCTGCTATCAAGTCAAGAAGGGTGATAAGCGGTGGGGTTCTCCAGAGAGTAGTAGATAGTGATGATCATGATGTAAGCTCATTGAATGGGGAGTCGGTTGGGGTTAGTTCGAAATCTAGCGTTTCAGGTGAAAAATTAGAAATCGACGAGTATAATAATGATAATAAAATGGGCGATTTTTTTCAATCTGCTGATGCCCATGAAGGTGGTGAGGATAGTGTTAATAATAATGGGGAATGTGAAACTGAGAAAGTAATTCGACAAACTGATGCTGTTCTTGGTTTTGATAAGAGCTTGAACAAAGAAGCTACGGTTTTTGGTTCGGATGAAGTTTTGGATAATAAAATTGACCCTGATTCTATGTATGGGAATTCTATTGTTCTTGATGCCGACAATTCATGTAAAAATAGTGTGTCTTTACCCCACCTTGATAAGGAGATAAATATAGTTAAGGACACAGAGACGATAGATTTGGAGAGAGAGAACTTAGAAAGTGATATGACCAGTCATGAATGAATATGGTGAGGAGCATGTTAGTGGTGGTGATGATGCAAATTCAATTAGTGACATTTCAGAGCTTGTAGAGGAGAGATTGGAACAACTGGAGAGTTAGAGGATAAGTCAAAAGGCAGAGAACAATTCACGTTCTACAATGAAGCCACTTGAACTGGCTGAGGAGCTTGAGAAGAAACAGGCTTCTACTGGTTTGCACTGGGAGGAGGGTGCAGCTGCTCAACCAATGCGGCTTGAAGGTGTTAAGAGGGGTTCAACCACATTGGGATATTTTTATGTTGAGGCCAACAATACAATCACTCGGACTCTTTCATCACAAGCATTTAGGAGTGATCATGGCTCCCCCCAAGTTTTGGCAGTTCATCTGAAGTTCATTGCTGTGGGAATGACTAAAGGAGTCATCATCTTAGTTTCCCGTAAATACTCCACTCATCATTCAGACAGCATGGATTCTAAGGTGCATCAGTTGCCCTAGCTCTTTAATTTTTAATCCTTGGTTGTATTTCTGTGGAATGATTTGCCTTTTAAAGTTGCTTAACTCTGCCCTTATGTTAAAGACAAGTTTAAAGGTAGGACAGCATTCTTCTGATAATGCATTCTAATTCAAATTTTAGTATCAAATTCTGGTTTGATGGACTGAAATTAGGAAGATGGAATCCTATCAGATCAGGTCTTCTGAGTTCATTATGACTGAAAAGACATGATCCAGCAGCTAACAAGATTTATCGAAGAAAATACTTGAAACATGAGGCTTGTTAAGACACACTTGGACATATTTTACAGATCATGTATTTGTTTTTATTCGCTTGCATTCTATATTATCCATGTTGTGTTCTTCTGCAATTGAGGATTGTATGTTGAACTTTGAAGCTTCAACATGCATACACTTATCAGACTTTCTTGGATTTGAGTTCTGATTTGTAATTTATCTAAGTTAACTTTTCTGTTTTATGATGTTATATGTATCCTAGATGGTCATACTTGGTTTGCATGGGGATAGGTCCCTTGCCCCCGTAACATCCATGTGCTTCAAGCAGCCAGGAGACCTTCTGTTAGTTGGTTATGGTGATGGTCATGTCACAGTATGGGATGTGCAGAGGGCATCAGCAACAAAAGTTATTAGTGGAGAACATAATGCTCCAGTGATACATTGTTTCTGGGGCAGGATTCACAAGCTACTCGCCAGTTTAAAGCTGTTACAGGTGATAGTAAAGGTTTGGTGCTGTTACATGCTTTCTCGGTTGTTCCCTTGCTTAATAGGTTCTCAATCAAAACACAGGTAAAAGGAAAATAAGTCTATTTGCATTGAGGATCTACTTCTTCCAAACTTATATTCGGTTGTCAACAATGTTATACTGGTCACGTTGACGATGTTCTAATATTGATTGAAATAGTGTCTTCTTGATGGACAAAGAACGAGCACTGTATTGTCAGCTTCTCCTCTTCTTTTTGATGGAGGCTCTTCTCTGGCGGAAGGTGTGGTCATATTTGTCACCTATCAAAGTGCTCTGGTGGTATGAAGTCCAGATGATTGCCAAAATTTCATGTATCTTTTGTGTTGAGGATTAAATTTGCATTTTTCTGGACCATTCATATTCACACTTTACCAAGGCCACCATTTTTTTCCACCAATAGGTAAGGCTTACTCCAACATTAGAAGTATGTGCACAGCTTTCTAGGCCAGATGGTGTGCGGGAGGGTTCCATGCCATATACTGCATGGACATGTATGGTGCATCCTAGTGGTTCTTCATCAGGTATAAAGTGATTAAGGTTGTTAAGTTTAGCGTTAACAGCTTTCTGAGAGATGACTTTGCTGCAGAAAATACACCAACAGAAACACCAGAAAGAAGTTCGCTTCTTGCACTTGCATGGGATCGGAAAGTTCAAGTTGCAAAATTGGTTAAATCAGACCTAAAAGTATACGGGAGCTGGTCTCTTGACAGTTCGGCCATTGCTTTGGCTTGGTTGGATGATCAGGTATGCTGGTTTTGTTTAGCCACTGAGTCTTCTTTTCTGGATTTTGTTGTGAATCTAATTTTCATTCGTAAAACAATTTGATAATTGAGGCATTCATGTGTGTACAGATGATGGTGGTTCTTACAATGTCAGGAAAACTCAACATGTTTTCTGGGGATGGAACCCTGATTCACCAAACAAGTTTTGCCATAGATGGCTTGGGAGGAGATGATCTCATTACATATCATACTCACTTCTTTAATATCTTTGGGAACCCTGAAAAAGCATATCATAATTGTGTAACTGTAAGAGGAGCATCTGTATATACTAGGACCTGCACATCTTACTGTCTGCCGACTCCTTCCCTGGAAGGAACAAATTCAGGTTCTATGGAAAGCCGGTGACTGGATGGGAGCTTTGAACATGGCAATGACACTTTATGATGGGCAAGCCCATGGTGTTATTGACCTTCCTAGAAACCTGGATTCTGTGCAAGAGACCATAATGCCCTATCTTGTAGAGTTACTTTGTCGTACGTAGATGAAGTGTTCTCATATATTTCAGTGTCATTTGGTAATCAAATTGGTAAAATGGAGCAGCCAGATGACTGGGAAAGTAGAAACGGTTCTGTGCACTCGGGAATAAAAGAGCAATTCACCCATGTTGGTGGTGTTGCTGTTGAATTTTGTGTACATATCAGGAGAACCGACATCCTTTCTGATGAAATTTTCTCCAAATTCGTGGCTGTTCTGCAAAGAGGTATTACACATCCAATAGAGATAAGTTGGAGCGGATTCTTTTTTTTTTTTTGATAGAAGGAGCGGATTCTTATCAGTTACAGTAGTTGTGACCACTTTTTGAATATCATAAATACAAATAGTTTTTTTATAACTCCTTATTCATTGAAAATTCTGAATCCAAACCTAACAGCAAAACTTTACTCCCATCTTTTTGGGGCAGAAGTTAATGAAATATCATTTAAGGGTTTTAATGGCAGAGCCAGAAAACTTGGGAAGATATGAAGAGAATGATGCTTAGCTGCTTTCACTTATTGCAGATACTATCTATATCCTGTCTTAATATTTGAGTTATGAATGAGTCACATCCATAATCAGCGACTCTTTTTCTCATGGTTGTTTGCAAACTGACATTTGGGTTTAGTGATATTCCTTCATCAAATTTGTATTATCAGCTCTGTAGATGAGCTTAGTAAATGTTTGAAATATGACAGTCTTGTTTGGCACTCGTTACTTGTTGATATATATCTCTGAGAAATTTTCTTTATTATGTTCTAGATGCATTTTTAGAGCTTTTGGAGCCATACATATTGAAAGACATGCTTGGATGCTTGCCTCCTGAGGTACCAATTAATGTAAAACATGTAGATCTACTCTTCTTCTTATACTACCTTATAATTATACTTTCACTTTATTGGAAAGATAATGCAAGCACTGGTAGAGCATTACAGCAGCAAAGGATGGTTTCAGCGAGTTGAACAGTGTGTTCTCCACATGGACATTTCTTCCTTGGACTTCAATCAGGTTATTATATGTTTTCTACATGTCTTTTTCAGTTTTCTTGTTGCATTCCTTTTTTTATCTCAAATTTTCATTAATTTTCCTTGTTTCTGTTGTAGGTTGTCATCTTATGCGGGTGCACGGTTTGTATGATGCTCTGGTGTATCTTTTCAACAAAGGATTAGATGATTTCAGGGCACCTTTAGAGGAGTTGTTCGTAGTTTTACGAAATACTAAAGGAGAAAGTGCTTCTGGCCTTGGGTAAGTTAGATGGGCAGACACTTGAATTGAGGGTGCATGATATTTTTCCTTTTTATTTACTTGATGGGATTCAAGATGATAACTTGCCTAGTTGTATTATATCTGTATATTAATTAACAGAAAGGTGATATAGTCTGTCAATGTAAGCAGTCCAACCTCCGAAGCATTAAAGTGGCTCTACCTTACTCAGCTGATTTTAGCAAGCTTGAGATAACTGTACATTAATTAGCAGAAACTAACACGTTTAGGTGCACCTGTGTTAATCACTTACACAATTTCTTTTTAGTGACACGTGGAGGTGAAATGATATGGGTGTAGTGGTGCCTACCATTAGGTTTATTCAGATATATTATCATGCCCTGCTTGTTCAATTACCTTAATAAAACAGAAGCCAAAAGATGTATCGGAGGATATGAAAGTGAGTCCCTTGTACAAGTTTTGGGGAATAACAAATTGCATTGTTCGCTGTCTTTTCACTATATTTAGATTAATGGTAATTTTATAATGTTGTGGCATTTTAATTCATTACAATTTAGTTTTAAGAGTACAAGATGCTTGTTTACTTAAACTTGATCATCTTATCAGGTACAGGATGCTTGTTTACTTGAAGTACTGCTTTAAGGGTCTTGCTTTTCCACCAGGTATTTATATTGTTTTATCTAATAACTGAAAAGATGGATTCTGTTAATTCAATAATTTCTCTTTTGACAATTAAAAATAAATAATAAAAGCTGTCTTCCCTGGCTATGTGGAGATCTAGAACTGGGTTGATCAATAGAATATTAATTGACCTGTAATTAATGTGGAATTTGTTAGTCTAGTTGCAGCTTTTTTCATTAACATACATTTGAAATGCTCCAATGCATTAATTTATATGAAAATGACATCTTACATCATGTTATAGTTACTTCAAACTTGTATTCTAGAGATTTTGCGTTTCTGAACCAGTACACACTTGTATCTGGCAATGTTTGAATGAATTCATGTTTATTCCTCGGTTTAGATATGGTTAAGGCTGATCATTTGCACAAAGTTATTCTAAGAAACATTTACACCATCAATTCTGTCAGTTACCACTGAAGTATCACAATTTTCTATCTTCAGGCCAAGGTACTCTTCCACCGTCACGCATGTTGTCTCTGAGGACAGAACTTCTGCAGTTTTTGTTAGAGGTCTCTGATGGCCAGGATAAAAAATCAACTTCAATTTTGGCTTTTGAAGTGGAATACCTTAATCTGTATTATCTCTTAAGAGTTAGATACTGAGGCCACATTAGATGTTCTCAAATGTGCTTTCACAGAAGAGAAATCCCCTGAACTGGACTCCTCTTTTTCTGAATCTGGAGATGCAAATGTGGAAGCCAAAAAGGGGAAAGATTTGATGGCTGACTCTGAAACGGTGTTGGTTCAGAAAACCATCGATGCTCTGGTTCATGTTCTTGATAAGAATGCGCCTAGAACTGATGGGTCTGCAAGTGACGATGACATTAAATCTATCGAAGCATGGCCTTCAGAAAAGGACAAGGGATATCTGTTTGAGTTTGTTGCATGCTATGTTGCATGTGGAAGAGCTAAAATCCCAAAAACTGTTCTAAATCAGATTTTGGAGTACTTGACTTCAGAAAATAATAGTTCGCAAAGTGTTTCTACCATGAGTACTGAAAGCTCCAAAAGAAGAGAAGCAATTACTGGCACTTTTGGAGGTAGTGCCAGAAACTGATTGGGATCAGTCTTATGTGTTAAATTTATGTGAGAATGCATGCTTTTTCCAGGTATCTTTATGGCATTATTTCTCGAGTTCTTCACTGTGAGCATAATGCAAGGGTTTATATTACTTCTTTAAGGCCTTCCTTAAGCTCGTCTTATTATGTTTAGGTTTGTGTCTTAATTCATACCTTCAGGCATCAGTATCTTGCAGCTCTTGATAGCTATGTGAAAGATGTAGAAGAGCCAATTTATGCCTTTGCTTTTATCAACAATATGTTAATGCAACTGAGCAATGGGGATTATACTACTTTCAGATTGGCAGTCATCTCTCGAATTCCAGAGCTGATTAATTTAAGCAGGTTATACTGGTTATGAATTCCAAAATTGTTGCAATTCTTTTTTTTCCCATCTTTAAAAGGATTGTTTCTGTTGTTGTACAAATTTCTCTTCCCTTGTCAAATTTAAGCTTTATGATCTTTTGCAGAGAGGAGACATTCCTTTTGCAGAGAGGAGACATTCCTTTTAGTTGTTGACCATTTTAATGGTGAAAGTTCGCTTATCCTTTCTGAACTTAAGTCTCATCCAAAATGCCTTTTCCTTCACTTAAAGACGGTCATTGAGGTTCGCTTATCAGGCACCCTCAACTTATCTTATTTAAGGGAAGAGAAGATTGTAAATGTCTTGAGTGGAAAAGGAGGAAAAGTTTCAGAAAAAGTCGTTGAAACCTACTTGGAAAAAATGTCTAATTTCCCCAAGTTCCTGCGAAATAATCCTCCTCTTGTAACTGATGATATGATTGAGCTGTATCTGGAGGTAAGTGCCTATTGACTGCATTGCTAATTTAATAGCATGCAACATTGCAACTGCCAAACTCCCCTTGGTGTTCAATAGAACTGCACAGCTTTAATTTACATGTATGGCATTTGTTATTTGTCTACCATTCAGCCTTCATTTTGTATTATCTTTATTTTTATGTTTTTCGAGTTCAAGGTTTAGTAATCAGAAAGGAAAATTGCTTGCTTAGTTAAAATATTTGTTCTTATAATTTAGGTTGGCCTTCTCACGATTCTTCTCCCTGTTTTTCCTCTTACAGTTATTATGTCAGTTTGAACGAGATTCAGTTCTCAAGTTCTTGGAACTTTTGATAGCTATCGAGTTGAATACTGTCTACGCCTGTGCCAGGAACACGGAATCATAGATGCTGCTGTATTTTTATTAGAAAGGGTTGGTGATGTTGGTAGTGCTCTCTTGCTTACACTTTCTAGCCTTAATGATAAATTTGCAGATCTTGATACTGCCATTGGAAGCATGGTCTCTAAGGTGTCTATAGGTAGATCTGGTAGCATGGAGTATTTCAACTCTGTTTTAAAAATGGAGGAGGTTCGTAGTGTGTATCTATTGTATTAGGAAATAGGGTTAAGATCTTTTTATTTATTTTTTATGACTGAAGGCCTTGATGTTATTTGATCTTTATCGAACAGGTGAATGACATACGAACTTTATTGCAAGCTTGTATTAAATTGTGCCAACGGAATACCCCCCGTCTGAACCCAGAAGAGTCTGAGATGCTTTGGTTTAGATTACTTGACTCGTATGTCCCAACATATTCATAGATACGCTTTTCTTCAAATTTAAGCCTTATTCTCTCTGTTTTTCGATGTTCTGCCAAGTTTTGATAATATGAGGTGTGTAAAACTAATGGTCTACTCTAGATAAACTAAAAATCCATCATTTATTTTCCCTTCTCCCTTGTTTAAATTTGAAACTCTTTATTTTTGGCACAAGACATTATAACATAGTAGATAGTCATAATTTAAATGAAGATTTCATTATATGTGATATAATGAGTAAGTACATTTATGGTGAAATTTCCGGATGATTATAGAGCACATCTATGATGAAATACCTTCAAATAATAAAAGACTACATCTATGCTTACCGTCCTCTGAATTTCAATGCAGATTTTGTGAACCTTTAATGGGTTCATACTGCAATGAAAGGGTAGTTAAGAAGGAAAATCATGTAAGACTGGTTGAATCATTGGGTTCTAAAGATGAAGAGGAATGCATAATCAAGTGGAGGATCCCAAAATCTCATAAAGGTGGTCATATATTGAGGAAATTGTTATCTCAGTTCATCAAAGATATTGTTGAGGGAATGATAGGATATGTTCATCTTCCAACAATTATGTCAAAACTCCTATCTGATAATGGTGGCCAGGAATTTGGAGATTTTAAGCTTACCATATTGGGAATGCTGGGAACTTACGGCTTTGAAAGAAGAATTCTGGTACGTTCCTTATTCTAAATATAAAGATAAGTTTATGTACTTTTAATTGAATTTAATTGAAGCAGAATCCTATATCTTGTATAATCTTTCTTCAAAATTCCAAAAAAAGAATAAAGAAGTCTGCTTACTGAAAAGCACAAGCCTGCCATTTTCTTGCTCCATATGCTCTAGTCTTGTAACAGGATAATGCATTAATAAGTATTTTCTGATTATATTGCTTGCATATTTGTGAATTTCAATTTGTAAATGCAGTACTCGATGTTTCCGTTTCATCATTAGAACCAACTTGGGAACCTTTACCCACAGACCAAACCTCGGTGCTTCAAATTTATTCTCATAGCTGATGCTATAAATCTAGATTTGGGGGCTTCTAAAAGAAACAAAAACCTTGATTCTATTGGCATGTTGTATATACTACACCATATACATATTTAGGCAACAAAATATCCAACAAGGCTTTATTTCTGAAATATCATTTGGATTTGGTTGCAACTTGGAATACTCTCCTTTCAGTAATAGTTTGCTATGAGTAATTTAATGTTAAAATCTTAGGTGAATTTTAGTGATTTTTTTTCTTTTTCTATAAAATTCAGGATACTGCCAAATCTTTGATCGAGGATGACACATTTTACACCATGAGCCTACTGAAGAAGGGAGCTTCTCATGGATATGCCCCTCGAAATTTACTGTGCTGTATATGCAACAGCCTTCTTACCAAGAATTCTTCTAGCCTTCGTGTTCCGGTTTTCAGTTGTGGTCACGCAACTCATCTTCAATGAGAGCTTCTGGAAAATGAGACATCAACCAAGGGCTTGTCATATGGATGCCCTGTTTGTTTGCCTAAGAAGAATACTCAGAAATCTAGAAACAAATCTGCTCTTACAGAGAATGGGTTAGTTAGTTCATTTCCCTCGAGACACCCACCAGCACAAGGATCAACATTACATCCTCACGAAAACGATGCTTTAGATAATTCTCATGGACTTCAGCAGATATCTCGGGTAAAAAATCTACATCTTCCTATCAGATTTCATTGCTACTTTACTCAGACGCTGATATAACTATACTGAATTTGGGATTTTGCAGTTTGAAATTTTAAATAACCTTCAAAAAGACCAGAGATTAGCTCAGGTAGAAAATTTGCCTCAGTTGAGGCTTGCACCCCCTGCAATTTATCATGAAAAAGTAAAAAAAAGGAAGTAAAGCTTTAGCAGGGGAAAGCAGCAGTCAAGTTGGTGCAATCCAAAAACCAAGTAAAAACAGGCAACTGAGGGAGCTAAACTTAAAGGGACCATCTCTCAGATTCCCCCTAAGATCAAGTATATTTGGTGATTCAGTTCAGATATACTAATGGTCTACCTACTAATCTCACCCCTCTACTTCACCGAAACCTACATGTTAAGTCTTTCTATTTCAATTTGTTCGAATTTGGTATCCTACTTTAGGAAACCTATGATGTTTGTTAAATTATTGGTAAACATATGGACTGCTGATTAATCTTGACAAATTAGAGGGACCAACTTATGAGATCTAATAAAGTAGAGGGATGAAATTCAGAATTAGACCTACCATTAACTTGAATCCGTCAGATATCATCCATCTTGTTTTTGACCTATGGAAAATTCTTTTGCAGGTAAGGAGAAAACAAGCAAACCATAGGAGAAATGGGTTGTAAACCATACTGTAGATTGAACTAACCTTAAAGCTGTCCAATAACTATTGAGAAAAAGAAAATAGTTGATTAACTTCCATGAGGATTTGAGGGTTTGATTTGCTGAATCCATGTTGGAATAAATATTGATTAGAAATTTGATCACGGGATCCTCCTGCCCGACATTTCCAATCACCTGTACTTCTTATTTCGACAAGGATCAATAACATAAACAAACTCGAAGCTATTTGTTAACTACTTGCATTGGACACATGATTATCTCGTGTCGTCAAACTTGGAGCTATTTGTTAACTACTTGCAGTGGACACATGAAGATGAATGACATATTAAAAGAAATTTCAGTATTTTAAGTCTAAACCTTGAATATTCAAACTTCATTAACGGTGTATGAAATAATTTTAGTATTTTATCAAGAAATTATACTATTATTTGAGTTAATCAATTCAATAGATGAATTGATCCGATTTCTGATGGGGCATAGCAAAAACAGAGAAATAAACAACAAAGTTCTGAAATTTAAATCTCGTCCAAGTGTGTATAAGTTATTAAATGAATATGGTTGAAGGGCTTCGGTTTGATTCCCCACCTCATGAAAGAAAGCCAAAATCTTTCCAACGCTCCCCTCGACCATTCCAACGCCCTTTCCCTTGTTTTCTCCGCCCCTCCATCGCTCCCTTCCCCTCTTATATACTCCTCCCTCTCTTTCTCTTCTTCACTTCCCATTTTCTCTCCTTTTCCCATCCCATTGAGAAAAAAAGGAAGAAAATGGCTACCGCTTTCTCAGCTCACAAGTTCGCTGCTCAACCTTTCTGCACCATTTCCCCAAGTTCTCAAGACAAGCCTCTCAAAATCCCCTTCCTCGGATCCACCCGTAAACTTCTCCGCCTCAGTTCCGCCCCCAATTGTATCTCAGCCGTCGACCTTCTGGACCCGTCGTCGCCGTCTCCGATGTCGTCAAGGCAAGGAAACCCACACACAACCCCAGCTTGGTAACACTAACAACCCCATTTTCACTTTATGAAATTATATGTTTTAGTTATATCTGTTTCACACCGAGTCCAAGATTTTGTTCAATTTCATTTTACTTTTTTCAGTTGATTACGAAAGATGAAGGGTTGGAATTGTACGAGATATGGTATTAGGAAGAGCATTTGAAGATATGTGTGCCCAAATGTACTACAGAGGCAAAATGTTTGGTTTCGTCCACCTTTACAATGGCCAAGAAGCTGTTTCCACTGGTTTCATTAAGCTCTTAAAGCAACAAGACTCTGTCGTTAGTACGTATCGCGATCACGTGCACGCCTTGAGCAAAGGCGTTCCCGCGCGTGCGGTCATGAGTGAACTCTTCGGCAAGAGCACCGGCTGCTGTCGTGGCCAAGGTGGGTCGATGCATATGTTCTCGAGTGAGCACATTTGATTGGTGGGTTTGCTTTTATCGGTGAAGGGATCCCCGTTGCCACGGGTGCGGCTTTTAGCTCTAAGTATAGGAGGGAGGTTTTGAAAGAAGCTGATTGTGATCATGTCACATTGGCCTTTTTCGGGGATGGGACTTGTAATAATGGACAGTTCTATGAGTGTTTGAATATGGCGGCTTTGTGGAAATTGCCCATCGTGTTTGTTGTTGAGAACAATTTGTGGGCTATTGGGATGTCTCATTTGAGGGCTACGTCTGATCCTCAGATTTATAAGAAAGGACCGGCTTTTGGGATGCCCGGTGTTCATGTCGACGGAATGGATGTATTGAAGGTGAGGGAAGTGGCTAAGGAGGCAATCGGCAGGGCTAGGCGTGGTGAAGGTCCAACACTGGTGGAATGCGAGACTTATAGGTTTAGAGGACATTCATTGGCCGACCCTGATGAGCTTCGTGACCCGGGTAAGAATCTGGTCATCATTGCTTGCTTATTATTGCTAGGCCTAGGGCTATTATTACATTGATAGAACTTGAAGAACTTGCTTGCATGTGTTTTGTACTAGGTTGTCTTAAAGTTGAAGTGATTATTTTGTTTTGTAAACTCTGTATGTTCCATAGAACTCTGGTTGATATGTTTATACTTGAATTAAAGCATGGTGATTGTAGATGAATGATTCTTAAGGATTCGGGTTTCTCATTGAAATATCGATGTTCACAAAGTTAGATCTTTTAAGAGTTTACCAGTGTTCTCTTTTTCAATTTTGCGGTTCTTCTTTGGCAGCTGAGAAAGCTCACTATGCTGCAAGAGATCCCATCACTTCCCTGAAGAAGTACCTCATCGAGAACAATCTAGCAGGTGAAGCAGAGTTGAAGGCCATAGATAAGAAGATATGAGTTGTTAGAGGACGCTGTTGAGTTTGCGGATGAAAGCCCACTTCCTCCTCGGAGCCAGCTGCTTGAAAATGTTTTTGCAGATCCAAAAGGTTTTGGAATCGGACCTGACGGCAGATATAGATGTGAGGACCCGAAGTTCACCGAAGGCACTGCTCATGTCTAAGTTTTCAAAGTAGAGGGGTGATCAAACTATCGATGCTCACTATACATGGTCACATTTACTTAGTTTGTGCTGGAGGTCTCCATTCACTTCAATTTAGTGCTCATTGTGTACCAATTACGTTTTCTTTAGGTTGCCTATCCATGTGAATTTTGGGTTCGTAACATAATTTCCATTTGTATCTAGCGATTTTCCTTTGCTACCCCAAGAATAAATTAGGTACAATTTTCGATTTCAGTTAGATAATGATAGTTAAGAATAAAGGTAAATAATAATTTTGGTCACTTTTGTTAAGTTTTGATATCTTCCAACAAAGCTACAGCTCTATTCACTCGACTCTTCCTACGCAGCTTGCATTATATCCTGTACGAGTCTACATCCGGCGCAATATCTTTCCCGAACATTTTATTGAACAGTTTGTAAGCAAATACTCAGATCCCCATTCAAGCAGAACGCAACCATCAAAACATTTGTGGGCACTCTTGAAAAAGTTAAAAGCGGCCATTATGATGTTACGGTGAGAAACGAGAAGCTCAAGAATGCTATTCAACTGTCTGGGTAAGAGGCTGATATTGGATTCGAGCAATTTGTACAACACTTTTGACAGCTTTCTCCGGTAAATCAGCTCTGGCGTAGACTTTGTTGAGGTAAGAAAGAATCCAGATACTGGGTATTGATCGGATTTAAGGTGAAGGAATGAGACACTGTTCCGTGTTTGGGTTTGTCAGCGAGACATGATACCAGTCCAAACGGGAAAAAACTTACGCACACACGATGAAATTTTTCAGTGTTTTGGCCTAGTCGCCGAGCAGTGAAGATTGTAGTACGGGCTAGGTGTGTTGGTGAGCCGAGTCACATGATTCGATTCAGAGTTGGCACGTTCGGCTCTCTTGGCTACATGGGAGAATTTCATGTTTAACCCCTTTAAAAATCAATAATGAGTTATTATTTTAAAGTTCTATTTTTCCTTTCGGCTATACCATTTTGTTGAGGAAAATAAGGGGCTGAAGTTCATTAATTATGTCATTATTCTCACAAAATATATTTTAATAAATTAGATACATATTCACACCTCTATCGGATCTAACCCGTTTAATTCTCTTATCTTACCGATTCTCAACTTCTGCCTTTTAAATAAGAAAGAAGTTTTCAGCCTCATCTTTAGTTCTTAGGAGATAAACTTTTGTGTATCTTAAATAATTATTTACAAAAGTTATGAAGTAATGTTTCCCTCCTTTATTTTAAGTGTTTCTAAAGTCTGCTAGATCAGTATGAATAAGTCTAGTCTTTCTATTAGAAACAGTCTTAAAGTGATGTTTAGCATGTTTGGCTTCTATACAAATTTCACATTTGTTAAAACTAGTTATGTCTAGTTTAGGTAGAATATTCATATTTATCAATTTCTTTAAAGCATTAATATTCACGTGTTCTAATCTAACATGTCATATCAAGAGATTCAACAATGTAAGCAAAGTGGTAGCTTTATTTTTATTAAGTTGAGTTTTTATGACAAAAAAACACCGTTTAAAAAAACTTTCCCAACATAATCATCGGGGAAAGTACAAGTTTATCTATCTCAAAAACTAACTTAATGACTACGTTATTCAGAACCCCACCACTTATCAAATTTCTACGCAAGGCATGTACATAAACATCAAGGACAATTTTACCAGAAGTCATCTTGAGTAAAACCTTGCCTTTTCCTATCACTTCAGAGCTGCTAGAGTGAAATATCTCTCTTCATCTTCATATGGCCCACCAGCTTCTCAAGTGAAATATATCTCTTTTATGCTTGAGAGAATGTGGTAGTCGGACCAAGAATTGGGCAGCTTCTTAATGAGGACATTGGCTTGAAGCACCTCACACACCTGCATTCCTCCAGCGATGATGTTGGTGACCAAGTTCTCGTAGTCATAGACTTGATCCATTATGGGCTTGTCATCCATCATTTGGAATTTAAGCCATTCGACGACGACGTACTTCTTGATGCCTGTATCGCCAGCACCATACTTCTTCTCTAGAGTGTCCCAAATCGCCTTGGCATTTCTTTCTTTAAGAAACATGTAAAACAATTGTTAGACATGTGGTTGAGCAGGTGACCTCGTACCATTTTGTTATCTTATCATAATTTTCGTTGGTGGTGACGGCAACAGCAGCAGCTGCTAGGGCGACATTATTTAGAATCATCAGTATCATTTTTGGCAACTGGGGTTGGTGGCATGGTGGGTGATGGCTTGAGCAACACGTAGTCAAGATCAAGTTGCTCGAAGAATATCAAGATTCGTTGGGACCACCTCCGATTATTCTTTCAATAAAGTACATCGAACTTAGAAAGATCGGGAATAGCTTGCTCAAAGGTGATGTCATATTTGCAGTATATATGAATTCGTTTTTAAATTGTTAGAAATATGGACTGTAAAATCACACCGTTAGCATTGATAAAAATAAATAATAAATTAAAAAGGTTGAAACGGTAAACCGTGTCATGGCAAAGACCATTGCCTTATAAACGAATTCGTCCCGAAGTGTGTAATAGCTCCAATAGGTGGATCGTCCCGAGGTTAACATGGTCGCTCTAAATTTCGTACACCATAAATTGGAGTGAACTACTAGGCTAGAAATGAGTAAAATCGTCCACAAAAAAATCAAATTAATATTATTTTAATCCTGGAATTAAAACCTATTATAACTGCTGAAACATCCTGATGAATTTGGCTCAAAAACAGTCCAGGTTCATTGCATCAATATTCAACTATTATAACTCCTGAAATTAAAACATGTAACTCATGATATTAACTACTTATCTCTCATTTGAACAAAACTGGAAATCAGTCTAGATATATCTTAACGTTCTGATTTAATTTAGAAAAATAATTGTTAAATTTATTTAATATCAGACAGCTAATCAATCAACTATTATCATCTAAAATGTTTTGAATTTAAACAGTCATCAGTAGCCTATAAATATCATGACTCCTCACAAAATTTCTCTAAAAAGATAGTATTCGCACGGACGTGTTAAATACACATATTACTTTGACCACGAGCCAAGCCAGACGGACGATGATGGCGGCACGAGAGTCCCTCTTGTTCTCTATCATTCAACAAGAGAGTGGAGAATACAAACCTTAAATATCAATTCTCATAGTGTTTCTAGCTCTATGTGAGATTGAGCATTACCAACACATAAGGAAAAAAATGAGAATGTTTCTAGTAAATTTAATCCATTATCTAAAAGAATACGAGAGAATAAAATATTTTTTTTTTAAAAAAGAATACAATTCATCGGAGAGAGGAAAAATAATTTATTTATCTACCAAAGTTATTCAATGAGCGGTCCATAAGTTTCGTCCATGCTTTTGTCATGTTCAATATTTCATCCAAAACACCCTTCAATATCATTATGACTAGCCCAATATATACCACGTCGCAATTCGCAAAAATGAACCACGAATGATTGATCACGTGCTCTTGTAGTCTTGTTGTTGTTTTTAAAATTTTATTTTAATTCTTTTTAAAGAAGATAGAGAATGGTGCTTTGCCTTGTGAACCGAAATATATCACACAAAAAAGAATTTTGCTATATGGTTGGCTGGCCAATGGTCATGATTTTTAGTGATGGAAAAGCTACCTCGTAAGATCGAATGGATATGAAATGATGGTAGGGATGATTTTTTTACACTTCATTTAATGAATTTTGATTTGATTTTATAAAATTAAATTTTATATTTTAAAAATTTAAATTTAAATAGAATCAATTTAAGTTGATGGTGAAATATTTGATCGGACTAGATTTCAAAATAAAATAATTAATCTTGATATATTTAAAAATAATTATTAAAAGACTTTCCTCTTATTATTATTTTAAAATATCTAATTTACTTAATAAGATAAATAAATAAATTTAAAAAACCCAATGTCACATAAAAAGCAGATTCCATAACATCCACGTGTCGCATGCTCAACCATAGCTCCTCAAGCATGTTTAGAGATGCCAGCGTGGCAGCCGGCTCGAACATCCCACGTCCGCCCAACACGTGTTCTTTTCCACGTCTGGCGGCCCCCACCTACAATCACCACACTCAGCCGCGAAAAAATGGAAAGAAAATCAGAAACATTTGCCCGTGTTCCGCCACGTCATCATCGGTAACTATCGGCCAATGATGACCCACCTTTTTGTCTGACTCTTCCCTTCCCTCCTCCTTTCTTATTTTCTAATAAAAGACCACAAAGTCTTGGATTGCTTCTTTGATTTGTTATTCAAGAAAGAGGGAAGAAGATAACATTGATCTAATTGACTGAAGTCGAGTTGCCTTCGATATCAGGATTCGCGCTTCTTACATTGATGGAACATGATATCTGCAAAAATATTCCTGTTATGAGTATGAAGTCTCAACTTAACAGCTTGTTGTTGCTTTCAGATGCGAATCTAATATGTTAAGATTTTAGTTTCCCTTTTTTGGATGATTAAACAGTGATGTCATCTCAAGATTCAATTACCACGGGTTTGAAGTGCATGTTAAAAGGTGCAGCTGATTTTCTTATCAAACCTGTTCGGAGGAATGAATTGAGAAACCTCTGGCAGCATGTTTGGAAAAGACACATGGTATACAACGGTTGCTCTGTTTTTCTTGGCTGAAATCAAGCATTTAACTTGGATTCACCTTTTTCTTGGTCTTCGCTTTACTTTTTATCAGCTAGCTGGTGGCGGTGTTCCTCTTAAGCTACCTGCTACAGAAAATAATGCTGAAACCAATGCTGAGAGTGAGAGCGAGAGCAGCCAGTTCAGTGATTATGGGTCGTCTACACAGAAAAATAAAGAAGAAAGTGATACCAAAGTGAGCATTTTCTTATCTTTCGGTAAAGGTTTTGATAACAGCTTTGATAGTGCTGCTCAGGTTCTGTAATATGTTGATGGTTTTGCGTAACTTTTATAACATCGTTGTCTATGAGATAGAGCGTTCTTAGAATGTCCAACAACCAATGGAATTTATAATTTGTTAGGTGTCTGCATATTGCCAAGCTAAGTAATCTCCTATTTTTGTATGGGGATGTACTGATATCGAAATCTACCTTAGAATCCCGGATCCATGATGCAATTGCATATCTGAGGAAAAATTCTTTTGCAGAACAATTAGGTTAGCTTCATTAAGTTTCACATAGAGATTGCATGCTGTGCCACCACTTGTGCAGAAAAGCTGAGAGTACATACATGCAAAATATGCAGGGTCTTTCAGAGGGGAAGAGTACATGCAGGCAGGAAGCAGTAAGAAACTGTTGTTAAAATGGGTCAAGAATCACTTCGAAATGGAGGTCAAGTTGAATGTATGTTGTGCTGTTTTACAAAAAATTTAGATCCCTTTTCTGATTTCAGCCCTCTTTATGACCAGGGATATCTGACAAGTCCTTTATTTTAGAAAATTCATATAGATTGGTGAAGGTAAAGGAGGTTGCTTGTTGCAGTGAAGCTTGTGAATCAGATGCATCCAAATTGGAAGAAAACCCTGCTTACATTAAAGAGACGACTCATGGTGATGGTGTTGGACAACAAATTAATAGAGGAAACGCAAATGCTACTATCAGGGTTGGCTGCAATGATGAGCTGGTTAAACCGATCAGTGGGGCAATTGATTTAATTGGTTCGTTTAATAATCTACCAAAAGGCACCTTTGCGTGTTCTAGTTCAAGTGATGGTACCGGCAAGTATGAATTTTCTCCCGAGTTAGAGCTTTCTTTGAGAAGGTCTGGTTCGAGTAGCTCTAAGAACCAAGGTACCAGTGAAAGGCCCATGCTAAACCACTCTAATGCATCAGCTTTTTCATGGTAAACATTCTGTTTCCTTTCTGTTAATACTAACCTTAAGATGTATAGATAGATGTTTTAGCAAAAAGAAGAAAAATAGGCCCTTCTTTGTTCACTTGATATCTATTGTGGAGAAACCAAACGAGTTGCTCTCAGGATTTTTCATTTTATTCATTTCTCCATATTTTACCCTATCAAAGGACTTCTTTGTCTGTTCTTAAAAATCTATGTTTCTTGAACAATTGTATAATAGAAACATTTTGTGGAGAACTAGAGACATAGGTGTATCCATGGACAGTGGAAGCAATCTAGAGGTGAGGTTATTCAATACTCGCTGAAATCCCCAATAACAGAAGTGGTGGTGTATCTAATCTCTATATCTTCAAATTTTATGTAGCATGCAGTTTTCTGATGATTGCTAATTTATTTTTGCAGGTATAACAATAGCAAATCTTCACAGCCCGTTTTCTCTAGACCAGCTGGCAACCAAGATGCATTGAAAGAAGATGACAATAAATCTAAATCAGACCTGGAAAGTAACAATGATACTTCTCATCCTCATGTTGTTACAATGAGTGATAGTAAGGAGAATCTGACTAATCCAGTCACTAGTCAGTCAGAGCTATTAGTTCCGAGTACCCAACTTGAGCTGATTGATGTTCCAGGGCTGAGGATGGATGACTTGCATGCTGGATGTAATAATGCTTTTCGTCACGTTTATTATGCACGATCAAATCCACCCCTTGAATGTAGTTCTGATCCTTCTGGACGGAAAGAATATTCTCCCATTTCTGTGAGCACCTCAGCTCACATGAATCCTGATGTTCATGACCCAGAACAAGGTAACCACCGGTCTAATGAAGCAACCAACTGCTCCATTGACAAGAGTGTCAAAGAACCAACTAAGCAGGAGCCCGTCAGGCTACTGAGGTGCATTTCTCCTATTGCTAATCAGAGTGCTTTCAGCAGTTTTTGTGATGGTGTTGATAATCATGAAAAAGTCAGCGCACATGGAGATATTTTGAGTAGGAGTGATGCAGGCGCTAGTACTACCTGTGCTGCTGCAATTGATAGGGGCACAAATACTGGTATTTTCAATGATGGCAATTTCTTTATCCCTGATTGATCGAAAGGGATGGATACTCAGAGGTCCAGCCAAAGAGAAGCTGCTTTGACAAGGTTCCGGCTCAAGCGGAAAGATCGATGCTTTGAGAAAAAGGTATATTATTACTACTGCTATAATTGTATTTGGTGAGGTTGGCCAAAAGCTTTGCATACGGGACTTTTGTTGTATTCAGACATCCATGTACTTTCTTCCACCTATATGCGGCTTGGCGCCACAACTGCTCTTCTGCCGAATTTTATCAAATTTGTTTCCTCTAATCCATCATTTATGTTTCTAAGGTGCTATTATTGCAATAGGTCCTTTCTTTTGTAGAGGCCCTGCTGTAGGTGTAAGTATATTTTTACCAAGTTTAGACCCTAATGTTTAATTTGCATCGAAATCCAAACAATTTATATTCAGACTTACCTTGTAAACTTCCACGAATGAGATAACATCCTAGTTTGCCTTGTGGTGAGAAAAGAAAATCGGTAAGAAACCATTTTGTAGAAGCATGTCCATTTCTTTAACGGTTAACTTCTTTGCACAGGTTCGATATCAGAGCCGAAAAAGACTAGTAGAGCAGCGTCCCCGAGTGAGAGGACAATTTGCCCGTCAAGTGCAAAATGACACCCCGTAAATGATATTGATGCTCCTAATATATGACGATACAAACCCGTCTTCCCTTCTTGCTGAAAACATGAAACCATTTAATGTCCTGTTTGAGTAGGGGTTTTTGGAAGAAAAGTAGGAAAACATGTTAACCGAAAATATTTTGCAAGCTCCATTAGTGTGTGCTATTGGGCGATCACAGTAATTTTCTGCATCCAACTTATAGAGTTAATATTGTAATTATTTAGTGAGGTATTCTTGGTTCTTTTACCCTATATGTATGGTTGTTAATACTCATTGAATAACTTGCTACACGTAGTTAATATTGTAAATATTTTTGAACTCTATGGATAGAGACAAATGTTGATACTATAATTTTATAAAATCATTTTTTTTAACTTATATTTGAGATGTATGTTGATTGTAGACGAATTTTGTGAAAAAGCAAACTAAAACTAGATTTAAAATAAATAATTATTGATCTGACTCGAATAATTATTGTATTATATATTTAACAATAGTTATATATATATATATATATTATCTTCAACCCGAGTGCTTTTGCTAACGCCATATGCTTGCCTTTTCAATTCTACATTTTTCACACCTATTTTTTTCACTAATTAAAATGTCATTGAGAGAAAAGAAAGAGAATCCACAAAACCACTTTAGCACACCCATCGAACCATCTTTCCTGTTCACTTTATTATTCCGTTTCTCACTCCTGTTCTTCTCCTTCTCCTTTGTTTTTCATATACATGGGACACCGTCACTCTCCGCCCCCACCATCACCACCCAGGAATTATCCATTTTACACTACAAATAGCTCCCCGTTTGTATTCATTTTCCCATGACAGACCAAAACCAACCACCGAAAGATCCTCCGCCTCAGCAACCACCACCCAATATGGGCGAAGGAAAGCCACCTAAACCCAACCCTCCAGCCCCCGACCAAGGAGGCGCAGCCCGCCGCTTCTGTTGCTTATGCATTTTCATCTTTCTCCTCTTAGCAGGAGCCGCCGTCCTCACCGTGTGGCTCATCTATCGTCCCCACAAACCTCGTTTCATCGTCGTTGGTGCCGCCATCTACGGACTCAACGCCACCTCACAACCCTTCATTTCCACTTCCATGCAGTTCACCATCGTCACGAGGAACCCAAACAAGAGAGTCTCCATCTTTTACAACAAGTTGCAAGCTTACGTCTCGTATAGAAACCAACAGATCACTCCTACCATGGACTTGCCGCCGCTGTACCACGAGACGAAGAGAACGGTGTCGTTGTCGCCTGTACTCGGTAGCGGGATGGTGCCGGCGTCGGCGGAAGTGGTGAATGGACTGATGATAGACGAGACGTACGGTGTGGTGGCGCTGAAGGTGGTACTGTTGGGGAAATTAAGATGGAAAGCTGGTGCGATCAGGACATTGAAGTATGGATTTTATGTGAGATGCGATGTTTGGGTTGGTTTGAAAAAGGGTGTGGTTGGACCCGTGCCTTTGCTTGGAGCTCCTCCTTGTAAAGTCGATATATGAAACTCCATTGCCAATGCATATGTAGCTACTAGCTTTGGTACTTTAGTTTCTTTTTTGTAAACTATCTGAATCACAGTTGCAGAGAGGAACATAACATGTGGTCGTAATAAGCAAATGTGGTAAGAAAAAAGTTAATGCAAAATGGGCTTCATTCATCTTCTTCCATTTTCCTCTTCTTTATTATCTTTACTTCGTTCAGTTCAGACTGCAGTAATGGGGGGTTTTGTCGGTTAACAATAGTAGGGATGGGGAATTGGGGATGCCATGGATTCCCGCACAAGGGATTTAATGTTCAGACGCATGGCTCTACATGCAACAAAACTTGGCCACCATTCTGCATTTGTTTTTTCGACTTGTAATTTCATCTTATCTCAGTCCTGTAACTGTAAATACTATCCAGCCACCATATATGTTAAGTTTAACAAATTTATAAAATTTTAGGCTAAGATAAGATTATAAAATTTTAGGGATCGGATTTTTAGTAAAAATATAAAATAATATTTAAAATGTATAAAAATTCAAAAATCTTAGGGAAGCGACCACCATTATTTACCCGTCTAGGTCCAACCTTGAATACCAATGTATCTGACGGACCCTCATTTTATTATTTAAATAAATCATATTTTATTTATAATTGTAACATTTTATAAAAAAATATTTAGATGGATGACATTAATTTTGAATAGAAACCATTAGTTTTATTAAAAGTAGAAAAAAATTCAAATTACAATAAAGATATATAACTATAACAGTAAACTATATATATAATAAGGACATTTTCTCATAATCATTAACACAAACTATACACTTAAAATCACAAAAGAACCTTATAAAGAAAAAAATTAAAAACCACCAAATAAAAAAATAATTACGAATAGATCTGACTATATCTACAAACGAACAATAAAAAAATAAACTATTAAAGGACTACCGACTTATCACGAATCAGAATCAAATTATTAAATTAACTATACACTTTTTTGTTTGATTTGTTTGATTGGGAACCTCAAATAATGGCGGGCATAACATCTATGAATATCAAATTGCTTGCAGTGTTTCCGGATTCTCCTATATATATATATATAAAGTGAAATAGGCATCTGATTCATTATCATTAATTAAGAAAAGTACTTAATATATAGCACATATTCGTTGCCGGATATACATATATCTATATATTTAATACGAATTACCCGTCCAGCTCAGTTGGTAGAGCGCAAAATTCTTAACCTTGTGGTTGTGGGATCGAATCTCACGGTGGGCAATTCATAATTGTTGGAGGTTTTTCACGGAAGTTGCTCTCAATCTAGTTGGGACAGCCTACTACCCTACCTCCCCTTTATCCCATTACATATGTGAATAGGGTCAGCTAATATATATATTTAATACTAAATAATTTTGCCAAATGAAGACTATAATAGATATAAAACTCTCTCATCAAATATTACAATATTACATTTTCAACAAATTCGAAAATCTACACAATTATAGAAGTAATAGTCATTATTATTTTCATAATTTTTTAATTATTTATATGATTCTGAAATTTATTGAGCTGAATATAATTATAATTGATCATATATGTTTGTAAAATTTTACATTTTAATTTAATTATGTTATATAAATTCTTATACTATCAATAGATCATATTAAACTTGCTAATAAATTAATGAATGCTTATTAAAAAAATAAAAATTAAATATATTTTCCAACTGATAATTTAGGGTGATTACATGTGATAGTATATTCTTACTAATGTTATATATCACTAATGTCTTGGATGTAAATAATTTTTTTTATTTATGTTAATATAATTTTGATTTTATTTGCAAGTGGTAGTATCTTCTTACCAATGTTATATATCATTAATGTCTCGAATGTAAATACTTTTTTTTATTTATGTTAACGTTTTGTTTTGATTTTTTATACAACATAATTTAAATAAATATAAAATTATTAAGAATATATGACCAGTTATAATTATATTACAGCTCAAAGAATTTTTTAATCATATAAATAATTAAAAAAATTATGAAAATCATCGTGACTAATTACTTCTATAATTATCTCAATTTTCGAATTTGTTGAAGATGTAATATTGTAATATTTGATGAGAGAGTTGTTAATAAATTAATGAATACTTATTGAAAAAACTAAAAAAATAATATCATTAATACATTTTTCGATTGATTGTATATTCTTGCTAATATTTTTTTATTAATTTAAGATGATTACGAGTGATTGTATCTTCTCGTTAATATTATATATTATTAATTTCTCTAATGCGAATACTTTTTTATTTATGTTAATATTAATTGAGTTGTTTTGCTTCTTGTTAAGGTTTAAGTTTTGCTCTATGATTTATGCTGTCACCATGGGTGTTTGACCTATTATTAATAAGAAAATTTCAAGCTTTTAGATGCTACATTGGTGGAATTCATGATTCAAAGACAAGATCAAGTAATGAACCACATTGGTGTACGTATTTGATGTTTTCTATTTGCTGTTGTCCATTGCCAAAACCACTGAAGTTTTAAATCTCTAACCTTTAAATTTGCAGCGCCAATGCTATAAGAACGAAGGAATTTGGACTCAAAGTATGACTCACTAATAGATATTATTCGCTGGAAGAGGGTGAAGGAGGTGATTACCAGCAGCAAAAAAATAAAAGTTAAAGAGTATATAAACAAACTGACGACAAACCTCCGTTAAATTGAGTGGATTTCATTAATAGCATTGAATCATTGGTGGAGCATATAGTTGGACATGTTAGAGGCACAAAATTTACGTGGAAAACCCTTAAATAATATAGAGTAAAAATCACGGACAACAGTAGAAGAATTTCACTATGAGAAAATAGGAATTACAACCTCTCTCGATCTACCTAGGAGAAAACAATGATAATTCTCTCTTGATAAAAAGGAGAAAACAACTCTCAAGAAACTCTCTAAATTCTCTCTAGTATTGAAAGAAAGCTAGAATGCTTTGGGATGATTTTGAAGCTAAATGAGCTGTGGTATTTATAGTTGAAACTTAAGGACTAATTTATAAATACCCTAAATTACAATGACTAAAAATGATTTTACCATTTTCAAAAAATCAATAATTTTAGCCACCTAATTGCATGTGCACCGAAAGTTTCTTTGGCCATTTGTTGGCTGGCTTTTCAATTTCTTTGGCAGGCTGGCTTTTCAACAAGAAAATATGCAGAAATTAAGTTTGATTGAAAGAACAAAGCAATTCACTCCTTAATTCTGAGTCCTTTTGCAGAGAAAACAAGGATCAATAATCTCATTTGATTTTGTGAAAACAATAATTAATAATTATCACCGAACAGATATGCCATTCTCTCCAACCTCCATGGATCATATACGCCTTTGACTTCCTTATCTTCATCAGCAGCAGCAGGAGCAATAGCAATAGCTTCAAACGGCAGTAGCTTACGCCCGCACAAGGGACATGTCTCGTGACCCTGATCGATCCACCCATCAATGCACGCTCTGTGATACAGGTGACTGCAATTGCCGAGCTCTCTGATTTCTTCACCACCCTCCACGCACTCCAAGCATATCGCACACTCAGCCCACAACGACGATTGTTCCCCGATATCGGCTCCTAGTTTCGATCTTCCAAACTCAACCACCGGCAGCTTCGTCTTTATCAACTTTGAGACAACAGGAGCCATGAAGGGCACCGGCACCTGGGACGGTGAAGGTCTTCCGTCGTAGTCATCGAAATCCGCTTCATCGTAGTCCTGGTGGGGTTCAAAGAGACTGTGGAGTCTCTCAACTCGACACCAACAGAAGTCTTTCGCCATGGAGATGAATTCAAGGTCGGACGTTAAGAGGAGAACAATAAGTGTTACGATCACAAATTGTGAGAAATCAATGGAGTTGAAAAGCTGAATCATGCTTCAATATAGTCGAAAACTTTAAGACATATATGGCCCAATTAAGGGTTATGAGGATATTTATACCTATCTAAAATATGGAGATGAATATTAAAACTATATGGTAATACTAATATAATAATAAACTTGCATAACGTAATGAGTCAAAGGGAATTGAAGTGGTAGACAACAAAGTTTGGTATATTTTGATCAGTAAAAGGACGTGTGTATTGCATGTTTCACTACGCAGTTGTAGGCTGACCAATATTTTAATAGTTTAAATATGTAAAGGTCTTTATACTATTTTAAGCTTATCAATCTAGTCTCAAAAATGTAAATTTTGATTTATTTTTTCATTTTGATTTAATTTATTAGTAATTGTTGATTTGATGACTATAAAAAGGTTAAATAATTTCTAATTCTAAATATTTCTAATTGTTTTTAGGCCAATAATTAATGATAAAATTGAACATAAGTTAACAAAGAGGCTAAATTTTGTAAATTTAAATAATACAGATATTCAATTTAAAAAAAGACCCTAGATTTTAATATTTAAAATAATATAGAGACGTTTGGCAAATTTAAATCAAGTATAATTTTCAAAGTTAAATTACTTTTAATCTGTCGGTAATAACAATAATAAAATGATTTAACTTGATTAACCCCATGAACTTAGAAATATGTGATGGTTTTTCATAGACAAAATCAATGAGATAATGTTGTTGGAAAAAAATTTCATGAGATAATGCGTTCCAACAATTAATTATTGAGATAAGGTGAAATCTACAGTTCGAATATATGTCGCCAGGCGCTCCTGACGACCAAGGAGGTCGCCATGCCGTTCCTGTGAGATGTGGTGAGCTGTTGCACTTTGCATGCTTAAAGATCGTCATGCACGCCGTGCTAAAATTGAGATCGACATGTTTCAGATAAAAGCCTAATTACCGAAATAGAAAATCATTGTTACTTAGAGAAATTTAGGTAATTGTCATGCACGTTGAAATGGAGGTCGTCATGTGATTCCGATGATCAAATTGGCGAGATTGTTAGTTAATTTAGGATGTAGGGTAGAAGCCTAATTACTGATATAGGTAATGCAGCAGCTAACCACAGCTCACAGGGACGACATTATTGATTTTATCGTTTTTCATATATATATATATATATATATATATATATATATATTCAAAAGGCTAGTCAAAGATGTAGTCCTTTCACTTGATTTGACATGTCGTTTAGACGGTAGTTTTAATTTCACACGTCAGCAGACTCTTGTTAAAATTACAATCAACATTTTTATTTATTAATCGACTCTTATTTCAAAGTGGAAGGAGTTTTTACTGATTCTTATATAATATAATAAAATATTTTAATTCTACTAACATATTCAAACAACGATCATATTTTTTAATAATTAAAATTGGATAGTTTTATTTATTTTTGTGTAATATTAGATAGTTATAAGGTAGTATATGTTCAAAATCTTTTAAAGTTATTGAAAATAACACACATACTCTGTATATGCAACTACTTAACCACCGAACTTCTAGTAAAAATAACATTTCATTTTATTACTAAGATCAAAGATTTCAGTTTTATTTATAATTATATACATAACATATTTAAATATTTTATTATATAAATTGTCGTATCCTATCGATGACTTTCTTAATTTTCTACATTTTTATAATTTCGAGACTAAAATAAAGATAAAGTTAGAAAGGCTAAAAATATAAATTTTCAGAAAAAATCCCTTCTAGGAAAATGAGAGTGCTGATGAGAATGCTGATAATGTTTAAAAATGTATATTAAAGGGGTGTTTGGATGGGGGAATGTGAGATTTTCATGGGAATGAAATTCATATTCTCCCGTTGGTTAGCCCGGGAATCTCATTTCCGGTAATGTAAGATTACTAATAGTGGATTTTTTTGAGTATATTACCGGGAATGTCATTACCTCTCTTTCCTTATGTATTGTTGGATTCCCGGTGTTTTGGACTAAAATACCTTTAATTTTTTTTAAATATCATTTTTCTATCATTGAATAATAAAAATTCTACGATTGTTAAATTACAAATTTATCCTTAAACTATTTTAGATTTACAAAAAAAAAATCTATAATTAAAATTTTATATGAAGTTCAGGGGTTAAAATAAAATTTTACCCTTTTATTAAACCTTTTTATATTTTTAATTTTGTAAAAAATTATATAAATTTTATGAATATAATTTTTTAAAGAAAATATATAAATATTTTTCAATTTGTTAAAAAAACAAATATATAATAAGGATAATTTGATCAAATATACATTCCAATAATATTTTATTCCTTTAACCAAACACAGTAATCTTACATTCCTGCTAAACCAACCAAACACAAAATACAACATTCCCAGTAATCTTATTTCCTGGTAATCTTACATTCCCACCGATAATCTTATATTCCATTAACTAAACACACCCTAAAAAAAATAAAAAAATATATCAACAAAATATGACAATTTCCATAATATCATCGACAAAAAGTAACGACTCCAGTCCCTGTTGCAATAATAATCTTATTTCTCTAATTAATTTTAGACATGTATCCATTTTTTAATATTTTTCAAAGGATTTATTTCCTTAATTTAGCCACGTGAGACACATACAAATGCTAATCGATTTAAACTATGAACATGATAAGTGGAGATCATTGTCAGACCACTCAGTTGTTGATTTTGGAATGGTTCATCACTGCCAGACCACTCAGTTCGTACGATTTTTTGTCACGTTAATTAATTTGTTAATTTCAGACTAGTCATCATTGCAAGATAGAGACGATCCTTGTTTTGTGGCTGAGAAGAGATGCAAGAAGCTCGGAAATTCATAAACCAAGCTATTCAAGTTAAAAACATTATCGCTTTTTATTATTTTTTAATTATAAAAAAATTATTAAATAATTTGGCAAATACTACTCCTAATTAATTTTGTGGGAGACTAAGTGCAATAGACTCATTCAGATAAAGAACATGCGTTTCTATCAAGTCGACAAGATTTGGAAACCAGCACATGATTAAACGATTATAAGTATATGTATTGAAAATAATACTTACAATTTACATTTGATGACGAAGACTTCATGTAACAAGACAAAATATATCGACAATCCTACTCCTTTTTCCGAAGAATTGTTCATAGCTTTTCAGTAGCAGTTGTCGTGAACTGCTTGTCTGTTTTTGTTCAGCCGCTTTCAAGTATGACTCATCTCCATGTGAAAGCCTCAATAAAGAAATGATTGGATGACGAGAAAATGACAACAGATTGTCAAATTCATGGATTTTCCTTTTCTGTAATTTGGAAATGGATGCAAGGCTGGTAAGGGCAATGTTGTAATATTGCAGAGGACTGCTGCCTTGTTGTAGTAATTTCCAATTTTCATTATTGGCTCCCTCCATAAACAGCCTACTCTCAATCCTAGGGCAGGGGCTTGGCTTCAAGTTTTAACATAGGTACAGCCCTATATCATCTCGATTTCAAAGGTGGTTTCTTTAGTCTATAAAGTATGCCTAATTTTTGCCAAAATCTGTACTTTTCACCATATTTGGTTATTATTCATACCTTCCATAATCTGGGGTTGTTATATTTAATCTGGGCATTATAGCTGGTTATGGCACCTTGCATGCCAGAGACCCATTTCAAAGTATTTTATCATCATTGATTTTATGTACTTTTTTTGTTTCTATTTTTATAAATATTTGTTTATTTTATTATTTTTCCATGGTGAGTGGTAATGAAATAGCTTAAAACTGTTTTTAGTGTGTATCCATTGTTTGATGTAATGCCTGAGAAGAAGTACAAAAGAGCTGTTCAAGATTGTGATGCAAGATTGGTTTTTTTCCTGAAGCTTCTATCTGTCTATGAGTTCGTCAATAAAATACTTCCAACTCACGGACAATTACCGTAGTTTCAATCTGATTGTGATGCTTGCTTTTTAATAATGAATTTGATCGCCGGGCGATGAGATCATTCACCCCTAGACTTGGAAAATGGCAATTAGGCAAGGTGTTGGTTTTGGTATGGTTAGTTGATAAGGTTAGTCTGTGCCAAATAGCCTTCTGCCTTTCCAGTTTTGTTCCTTGCCAGGGACTTGCTTCTCTCCCTAATATTTCATGTATACTCTCACACACATATATAACAGCTCCCTAATTTTTATGTATCAGCTCCTTGCGAGGTAACGATTCTTGCTTGTGCTCCTAATTTGCGTGTATCGGATCGTTGAGAAGTAACAATCTCGCTTACTCCCGGGTTTATTATATCTATCTTCTTTGCATAATGCATTTGAAGGCATTTACATGTATCTTGATGGTCAAACTTTTAATCTGTTAAATCTTTTCTCAGATGTTCAGTATCAGTGAGTTTCTGCTTAATGTTCTTTTAAACGATTTCCTATTCAATTTTTAGCTTTGAAATTTCGGGGACCGATATTCTTTTTGTAAACTTTTTGAAAGGATTATAAGAAACATCATGTTCCTATAACCCTTTACATCTATGTGAACGGTACAAGTTGGGGAAGTAGCTTCATTGTTATAGAGAAGAAAGTAGTTTGCATATGTGGAAGTAGTTCATTGACCAAAAGTCGATCTTTTGCCTATCATATGTATGATTTCAACTTTCCCCCCTTTTTATCAGCCTCTTTTAGGCATATGATGCATGATCAAAATGCTGTGATTTATTGGATTTTGTTGGGTGCTTCATCAAAACATTCATGATGATTGTAAAACACGCATCCCAATGCTAGTTTGATTAGTTGATTCAAATATTAGGAAACAAGCACTACCATAAGTTCATTTTACTAATCCTCTGCTAGTTTCTGTATCATCAGTTTGTGTAATCGAATCAACCTTCTGTATCATAGACAGACAGCTAGTTTCTGGTTCACGTAAATGATGCTCTGCAGATAGGCATTTAATATGAGCACAATTATGTGACGGTCAGTACTTAACTGAAGTGTCAATATAGATGTTTAGGACCATATACCTATGAAAAAAAGATTGGTTCTGATAAGAAAGAAAGGAAGGCGTTCGCTTGAGTAATATATTTTCCTTGAAGAAAGTTCTTGAAGAACTTTAGTCTTAGGGATTCTCAGACTCGAAAGTCATCTATTGCTTATATATATATATATATATATATTGTTTCATTCCTTGTATATGCTTTTCCCTTATGGTTCTTTATTGTTGGTCATAAAAAATATAAAGAAAATAGATAAATGGATTAGGCATTATGTTTATATCCGCCATATTGTTGTGTCAATTTTCAGATGGAAGCGCAAAATCCTCAACGCAGACAAGATATTGAAATAAATGTGGATGTTGGTGAAGGCCAAAGGAGCATTGGAGGGAGTAAGATATGTGGGGAAACAGCTTGTGGACTTTCCAGTGCTGGTACTAGCTCTAAAGATGCTGAAGAAAGATCGGCTTCGATGCGCAAGCTTTTCATTGCTGTGGCGCTTTGCATCATCTTCATGAGTGTGGAAGTAGTGGGTGGCATCAAAGCCAATAGTCTAGCAATATTAACTGATGCAGCACATTTGCTGTCAGATGTTGCAGCTTTTGCCATCTCCTTGTTTTCATTATGGGCAGCTGGCTGGGAAGCCAATCCCCGTCAGTCTTATGGATTTTTTAGGATTGAGATTCTTGGGGCCTTGGTCTCGATCCAGATGATATGGTTGCTTGCAGGAATCTTAGTTTATGAAGCCATTGTTAGACTCATTAATGACACAGGTGAGGTGCAAGGATTTCTAATGTTTGTTGTTGCTGCTTTTGGACTAGTGGTTAATATAATCATGGCTCTATTATTGGGACATGATCATGGTCACGACCATGGCCATAGCCATGGTGATCACAGTCATGGAGTGAGCATTACCACACACCACCATCACAAGGGACATTCCACAGGAGAACACCACCACCATCATCCTGAGGAGCTCTCCAACGCCAAGCATCACCATCATCACGGAGAGACAGAGCACACCAAACATGAGGGGCACCACCATGTTCACAAAGAACAATCAGAGCCGCTGCTTGATAAGCCGAAAAAGAAGAAACGAATTAATATAAATGTCCAGGGAGCCTATCTTCATGTACTGGGAGATTCCATCCAAAGCATCGGAGTAATGATTGGAGGAGCAATCATATGGTATAAGCCCGAATGGAAAATAGTTGATCTGATCTGCACACTAATATTTTCAGTAATTGTTTTGGGGACAACCATAAGAATGTTGCGCAGCATACTCGAAGTGCTGATGGAGAGTACACCTCGAGAGATTGATGCAACAAAGCTGGAAACAGGGCTGTTGGAGATGGGGGATGTGGTGGCCGTTCACGAGCTGCATATATGGGCCATTACTTTGGGGAAAGTTATGTTGGCTTGCCATGTCAAAATCAGACCAGAAGCCGATGCAGACATGGTCTTGGACAACGTAATCGAATATATAAGAAGGGAGTATAATATCAGTCATGTTACCATTCAGATTGAGCGTTAAATGAAAGAGAAGAATATGGAGCATGCATGTACCTCCCTATTGTATATATGTAGGTGCCATTTAGATTAGCTTGTGATTATCTGTCTGGTCTGTATCCAATATCTAGTCAGTATATAGTATGAGAAATTTCGTTTATTGAATCCTTTGTTTGAGACCATTTCATGCTCGATTACTTGATCATGAAGCAAAAGAAAAACCTTCAATTCAGTAAGACAATACAGTGAATTAAAAGGCCAAAGCAATATTGTCATTTGACCATTTGAATTTAAGACACTTAGTGTAGTGTCTTGATAGAATGGATAACAATTAGTGCCCTTTTGCTAGAGAATAAGAAGTTGCATAAACCTTGAAACCTTTCTACGAATTCTAGAGAAAGATTAAAAACTACAATTCAATTTGAGATCTGTAAATTACATAAGTAAGCTGCTAGTAATAGAGATATGCAAATTGTTATTAAAAACAGAAAAACACCAGAAACATACATAACTTCATCTTTGTTAAAATGATGTGCTTATTTCAGATGCATTCAGCCTTTGCCAAGAGCTACTGCCATTTGTAGAACTCCATGACCCAAACATGACAAACAGAGCAATCAAATTTGACGCTCTTAAATCCGGCTTCGGTCCTCAATGCCAGAAATTATTCTTTTGTTCGTTCTTTTCCACCTGGGAATTGAGTCATCATTTGCACATCCAGGAGGAAAGTTCCCTTTACGGAAGGGATAGACTCAGGCATAAGAGGAGCTACAAATTCTGCAACAATCACTTTCCCATTTTCTGGAATCACTTTGTAGCAATTCTTCAACAATCTCACACACTGCTCGTCGCTCCAATTATGGAGAATCCCCTGCATCGCCATTGACACAAAACACAAAGTATGTTACACTACAATCGGAAAACCTTTTTTTCTACATTCAAATTAACTTACCTTCATAAAAATAGCATCTCCTTCCGGAACACTTTCAAACATATCTCCAGCAACATGTTCAACACCTACACAAGTGAAGAAGATTCATTCATATAGATTTATCTCTGTCTGTGTGTATAACATCTTTCAGCAAAATTCTATGTTGATATACCAGGATAGGTCGGGGCACACTGTATAACATGAGGCAAGTCGAAATTGATTCCTTTGATATTGGGGTATTTGGAAGTGATATGGTGAAGCGTGATACCAACGCTGCTTGATGCCGTTAAATCCCTTATAAGAATGCAGCAATTCCTTGATGTCTATTGTACTTATACTGAGCATTGCTGAGTTGAAAACTTGATTGAACCTCCATCCGATCCCACGTATTCGTAGATATTTACTCCATCATGCGCCCTGTTGAATGCAGTTCCTCCTTCTAAAACCGCATCTTTAAGATGAGACCTGGAATAAAAAAACCTTCAAATGATTAAGCATCTAACAAGTAAAAACTTTTTTATGTGAAGTTGATACGGACCAGCTATCCAAGAAGTTTTTATCTTGATTCAGGGCAAGGATAGGGGCAAACGACCCGGCATCTTCGTTGTGCAGGAAGTAATGAGACACCAGGGATAAACCGTAGTGTCTGGAGACCAACCAGCGAGCAGGTCAGAACATTGTGGCTCGCCAAAAGCGTAGCAATCCGGTCCTCCATTATTGGCGCAGACTGGTCTTGGTGGGCATTTTTGCTGCAATATCAGTGGCGTAAAGTTTGGCGTCTGGACCTCCTTTAGCAATTATCTCCAGAATCCCAAGCTCGCATGCTGTTTTCAAGGCCATAGATAGAAATGATCCCATCGCAAGCTGAGCGACAAAAGCATGAGTTTCATTGTCCATTTCACCAGATACTTCTCTGTGAGGTTCTAGTGAAGAAGCCATTTGGTTCTTCAATTGTTTCAACGCATATTAGTTTGTTCCCTGCATTGCTTATATTATAGCAGTTTTATAACATTAATGTGTCGTTTATTGGTAATTAATATATCAAATACGAGTACGTTGTTTACTCTTTTTGGGTACTCTCTCAGGAGTTCGCTGGATCTATTGAATACGCCGAGAAGCTGATTTTTTTGGCCTTCAATACAATAAGACATTGGATGCAGTGAATTAGAAAGGCCAAAACAATTTTATCATTTAACCATTTGAATTTAAGACAATTAGTGCAGTGTCTTAACAGATTAGGTAACAATTAGTGCAGTGTCTTGACAGATTAGGTAACAATTAGTGCAGTGTCTTGACAGATTAGGTAACAATTAGTGCAGTGTCTTGGTAGATTGGGCAACAATTAGTGCCCTTTCGCTAGATAATAAGAAGTTGCAGAAGCCTCAAAATCTTCCTATGAATTCCAGAGAAAGACTAAACTACAATTCAGTTTGTCTGCAAATTACATATGTAAGCTTCTAGTAACATGCATGAGCAAATTATTCTTCACAATCTAACCTTAGGATGGCGAGTAGGGATCAACAATGGATAGTGTAAATTTGGATTTTTATGAATTCGAATGTTACGGATTTAGATGATAATTTGATTACAATATTCTTATTACTATCGATTGCGACGAGAACACTAATACTCTTACAAATATAAATATACTGGCTAAGTCGAGCTTTTTTATTAAGAACAGAAAAACACCAGATACATACATCTTCGCTGTTAAAATGATGTGCTTATTTCATACATCATTTTGTTAAAATGATGTGTTTATTTCAGACGCATTCAGCATTTTCCAAAAACTACGAGTACGAAGATTAAAGGGGAGTAGAGTACTATCATTTGTAGAACTCCATAACCCCAAGATGACTAACATAGCAATCAAATTTGACGCTCTTAAATCCGGCTTCAGTCGCCAACGCCACAAGTTTTTCTTTTGTTCGTTCTTTCCCACCTTGGAACTGAGTCATCATAAGCACATCGAGGAGGAATGTGACCTTTGCGGAAGGAGTAGACTCGGGCATAACAGGAACTACTGGTTCTGCTACAATCACTTTCCCATTTTCAGGAATCACTTTGTAACAATTCTTCAACAATCTCACACACTTCTCGTCGCTCCAATTATGGAGAATCCCCTGCACCGCCATTGACACAAAACAGAAAGTACGTTCAACACTACAATTGGAATTTTTTTTTCTACATTCAAATTAACTTACCTTTATAAAAATAGCATCTCCTTTAGGAACACTTTCAAACATATCCCCAGCAACATGTTCAACACCTACACAATTGAAGAAGATTCATTAATGTGTATTTTTCTGTCTGTATGTATAATTTCCTTCAGCAAAATTCTATGTTGGTATACCAGGATAGGTCGGGGCACGCTGTATAACATGAGGCAAGTCGAAATTGATGCCTTTGATATTGGGGTATTTGGAAATGATATGGTGAAGAGTGATACCAAGGTTGCCGCCGACATCGACCAGCTGCTTGATGCCGTTAAATCCCTTGTAAGACTGCAGCAATTCCTTGATTTCTAATATACTTGTATTGATCATTGCTGAATTGAAAACTTGATTGAACCTAGCATCCGATCCGATGTACTCATAGGCATTTGCTCCATGCGCCATGTTGAATGCGCTTCCTCCTCCTAAAATCGCATCTTTAAGATGATACCTGGGATTAAAAACCATCAAATGATCAAACATCTAATAAGTAAAACGTTTGTTTTAAAAGTAAAATTGATACGGACCAGCTATCCAAGAAGATTTTATCTTGAACCAGGCAGTGATAGGGACAAAAGACCCGGCATCATCGTTGCCCACGAAGTAGTTAGACACCCGGGATAAACCGTAGTGTCTTTCGAGACCAACCAGCGAGCAGTTCAGCACATTTTGGCTAGCCAAAAACCTGGCGATCCGGTCCACCATGATTGTCGCAGACTGGTTCTTGGTGGGCATTTGTGCTGCAATATCAGCAGCGGAGAGTTTGGCCCCTGGACCTGCTTTCGCAATTATCTCCAGAATCCCAAGCTCGCATGCTGTTTTCAAGGCCATGGATAGTACTGATCCCATTGCAAGCATAGTGGCAAACGAATAAGTTTCATTTTCCCTTTCACCACATACTTCTGGGTGAGGTTCTATTGAAGAAGCCATTTGGTTCTTCAATTGTTTCAATGCATTTTAATTTGTTCCATGCATTGGTTATATTTATAGAAGTTTTATAACATTAATGTGTCGTTAATTGCTAATTTGTATAGTAAAACATCGACAATACTCTCATCAAATGTAACACTAAAACTACTACGTTCACTAAGTGGCGATTTTGAGAAGTCTATGCCATGTGTCGTTTTCGATATGATTAGGCCGTTCAGGTTTTAGTCGGATCCTGTCAAGTCAGGTCAAATTGAATACATGTTGGGTTAAGTCAATTTAATGATTTGACTCGGATCAGATTAGATCCAGGTCAAATCAATTCGGGTAATTTTAAGGTTGATTTGACATCAAATTCAATTCAAGTTCAGGTCGGGTTAATTGCAGTTCGAATCGATGTCAATTCAGGTTATGAAGTAGTTAAATACCAGGTTTCTTTAGATTCGGATGAACTTCAGTTGGATCTTATTCAAATTGGGTCACATCATTGACAAACAAAATTTAGGTCGGATCTCACTGGATATAGATTGATTTCAGGTTGGGTCATTTTTAGGTTAATTATTTTTTGCCTTTCAATGTTTCATGAACGTGAGAATGTCGAATTGTAATTTGTAATTATTTATGATTTAGAATAAATTACAAAAAATATAAATAATTATGAGTCAATTTTGATAAAAATAATTTAAAGTACTAAATTGAACAAACATGAAATTAGAAACAAAATTTTAAATAAATTAAACTACACGCATGGATGAGGGATCAAATCTAAATAATTATAAAATGTGAAGTTGAAATTAATATAAAAATAGACTAAATTACATACATTTAAAAAGTTGGTGAACAAATTTTTATTGAATTTGAAATGAAATTTATCTTGTGATTTATAGGGTTTGAAGTAAATTACAAAAAATAAATAAGTATGGTTCAATTTCAGATACAAATATAATTTAAGGATTAAATTGAACAAATATAAAGTTACAAATTTAAATTTAAATAAATTAACACATAAAAATAAATCAAAATAAATGTAAAATATGAAGAAAAAATTGTAAAATGGACTGAATTGCATTTATTTCAAAAATCGAGGAATAACTTGAGACAATTAATATATATACACAAAAAGTATAAAGTGTATATGAGTATAAGTATATATATAATAAAATTAAACTAAATAATAAAATTTACTAAATTATTAATCGATTATTATATAATAAATTAAACTTATTAATATTTAAATTAATTTTATATAACGTAATAAAATTGTGTTGAATAATTATATAATAAAATTAATTTAATGATTATAATTAAAATTTATAATATAAGGATTAAAATTATTATAAAATAAATTTATTTATTTAGTTATCATAATTAATAATTTATTTTAAATTTTAAAAAGTAATCCTATTAATTTACTTATCATAGTTTATCATAAATTTAAATTTTCATAATTTCATGAATTGTAACTTATTACTTATAAGTCAGATAAATATCATATCAGTTCAATAACAAGTCACATCATTTACAGGTTGAGTCAATTACAATTAAGGTTTATAACAGATCATGTTGATTAATACCAGTTATTTACTAGGTTAATCTCGGGTTCAAGTTCATATCGGTCAGATGCATGTCGGGTTCAGTTATCATATTATCGGTTCAATTCTGGTTCAGGTCGTTCTCATATCGGGTACAATTCTGGTTCAGATCCACAATTTTCAGGTCCAACTCGAGTTCATGTCAATGCAAGTTCGAACTTGAATCAGTTTCGGATTACCATCACTCATATCACAAACATTTTTTACTCAAGTCGATTTTAGTCAATTTTACAGATGAAGTTAATTTTTTTACAACCCTAGATGTGAATAAATAGTAGAGTTTCATTTATATGAGTTAATTAGTCAAATTACATTCTTCATATTTTATTCTCTGTAGAGTACGAGAGGTTTACTTAAGCTTTCGGAAATAAGTAATTAAAACGAATACAAGTCAACATTTAGTTTCCATTTTAATAGAAGGAAATTTAAAGCAAAAAATTCAACCGATAATCAATGAAAATTATGATTTTATCGATTTTTTTTTTATGAAAAAGAGAGCTACATTAGCTTAATAAATCAAAGTTGGGAAAACAAAAAAGCATTACAATCGTTATGAAGAAACAATAAGACTTCATCCGACGGCCTATGAAATACTTGATTGTCCACGACTACAATTCTTACGGTCCAATTATTATTGAAAAATGGTATAATAATTATATTTTAAAAGGTTAAATATATTGAATAAAAAGTTTATATAAAACACTTATAAAACGAAAGTTATCATTTGAGTTTACCGAAATATAATCTTATTTGCAATCATATAATAATATAAAAAGCAAATAATTAAAATATTCAATTACAAACGTATCATTCGTGTCCTATAAATAATCAAACAATCCTAACGTGAAATCAAATAATCGTTCAGGTTTCAGTCAGATCAAGTTAAGTCAAATCAAATCAGATACACATTAAGTCAGTTCAATTTAATGGTTTAATTCAGATCAGGTTAGGGTCTGGATCAAATTAGTTCGGGTTATTTCTAGGTTGATTTGACATCAGATTCAATTCGAGTTCGGTCGAGTTAATTTCTGTTCGAATCGATGTCAATTCAGGTCCGAAGCATTTAAATACTATGTTAATTCATGTTAATATAAACTTCAGTTGGATCTTGTTCAAAACAAAATTTAGATAATATCTTATTGGATATAGATTGACTTCTAATCGAATCATTTTTGAGTTAATTATTTTTCATCTTTTAATGTTTCATTTGTAATTGAATATGATTTGAAATAAATTAAAATATATATATGAATCAATTTTGATCAGCTTTTTATATCCCTTTCCTCAGTCAACAAAAGAAAGCTAAATAAACTTCTTGCAAATTTCCCAAAACAATTCAAAACCCATTCTTTTATTTTCTTTGATTCATCATTTTCCTGCAAAATTTGCATCTGGGTTTTTTTCTCGTTCGATCAGAAAACGAAAGACCCAGCAATCCTACGGTCAAGATTCCTTGTTCCTTTGTTATGCAAACGTTGTTACTTTAAGCACAGGTGCTTATTTTTCATATATTTCCAGTGAATTATGCTTTAGAAATATGAATAGAAACAACGACCTGTGACAGAAAACGAAGTCCTGAAATTTTGTCCTCAAATATGATAGAAACAACTTGTCTTTTCTTTTCGTTCGGTGTGAATACTTTCAGCTGTAAATTCAAAAAGCCCTCAAACTTTGAACCCCACTGACCAAATTTCCATGGTTATCTGCAGAGCTGAGAACAGTGATTAGATTTAGGCTCAAATGGAGAATTAATCAAATTCCGGGATACTCAACGTTTAGTGGCGCTTCTTTTCTGTATGGCAGAACTTACTCTAAAATATCTGCATCTTCGGACCCTGTTGACGATCATAGCTGTTTTAGTATTAGGTTGGATTTATGGAGTTTCATATATTTTTTTCGATAAAACGAACAATTTGATCGTATCTAAGGAGATTGAAAATTATGTTCTGTGATGGATGCTTTTCTTGCTATTACATAAACCATATATCTAATCACAATTAGATGGCCGAAAGTTAAATGTGCAATGCGAGTGTGTCAAAACGAAGCTGTCCCAAGAGCTACGTGTCCATCATGCACGAAAGAAGGGTGCGCATGTCAAGGAGAAATGGTTGGGAAGAGAGCTACTGTCGCAACGAGCAGTGGACAGCATACTCACCTAGAATCGGTCCCGGAAGGAGAAACTTAACCATGCTTTTAATGAACCCAACGCCTGGGGAGGACGTGAGATTTAGGTGACAGTGACACCTCGCCTAAGGTGTAAGCTTGATCGATTTGTGAGAAAATATGAACCTATAGTTTCTTGAAAAATTGAATGACTGCAATTACTTGAAGACAATGGTTAATACATTTGAGCAGCAGGGCCAGGCCACCGGTAGCACTGATCCCATCACAAGCTGAGGTGAAAAATCACTTTAGATTTTTGGGTAAAGTACACAAATGATCCCTTGAGTATAGAATACTATTTTATTGAGTCCTCTAACTATTAAAAGTTACAAAATAGTCTCTCAATTATAGGGAGTTACTTTGTTGAGTCTCTCGACTATTAAAAGTTACAAAATCATGACTTCACTATTCATTATGTACTAAACTCGTCATTTTCTGTTAAAAATTAACAGTCATTTGAACTAAACGTTAACCTACTGACTGAGATATGATAAAATTTGATCTCAAACGACTATTATATCTCAATCAATATGTTAACGTCCAGCTCATACAACCATTAATTTTTTAATGAAAAATATCGAATTTCGAAAATATAAATAGTTGAGTGATCGTACTAACAACTATAATATCTCCTGATCTGTACGGAAGAGAGAAAAAAGAGAGGCATGGTTCATTTTTTAAAGTTGTTATAAACGGTTATTCCTTTCTATTATGTGTTTCACCGGTTTATTATGCGCAAGACATCCACTTGTCATGTCACTTTTTGAACTTGTTGATGTAATTTTGTAGTTAATTCACCACAGCTTTTATTTGGTTACTTGGCACACAGTGGATTTAACTACTGCTCCCTCGTCTGATATCATACCCCTATCTATAGAGTTAATTATACCAGACGTCTCTAAACTATAATTTTTATTTTAATTTGTTTCTTGAATTTTAAAATAGTATACATCAATCCTTAAATTATGATCTCATTTTAAATTCATCTATAAGTTTTAAAAATATTCCATATCAATCCTGACACTATCAGTATCATTTCATTTTTATCCTTAACTTTATCAACTCTTGAAGGTCTTGGAAATTGAACTTATGACGTTTAAAAATAATAATTTGTTTTGAAAGTCATGAAAACTTTTTAGGTCACAAATTCAATTTTAAGAATCTTCAAAAATAGATGGAATTTTAAAATTTAAGAATCGATTTAGAACGAGGTCATAATTTGGATAGTGATATAGCACATTTAAAATTTAAGGATCAATTCAAAACGAGAGTCACAATTTAAGGACATCCTATACAATTATCTCATAAATATATAAGATTTTGTACTTTACCAATACCATGCCTGAAATTAAACATAATCATCCAAGATTTTAAATCTAGTGTTATTATAATTGTAAACGCGTCTAAAACTAAAAATATAATTTATTTAAAAGTTGTCCCATTATTAATTCAAAAGCTTCAATTAGGAGAATAAAATTCATTATTTATTTATTTTGCATGAGATAAGACAAAACACCTACGTTACTTCCTTCTATACACACAATTAACTTCACCTCTTCTTGTGGTTCCAACAATTCATGCAACCCCTGAAGAAGTGACCAGGCATATTTCCCTAGCCCATCTGCTACCATATTACTGTTCCTTTTTATGTTCCTGATCTCTACTATTCAATCTCGCTCTAATAAGGTCTCAATGTGTTGTATGATCGAGTTGCTTCCAGTCTTCTCCTTATCTTGGATCAATTTCCTTACATCGCTGCTGTCGGTTTTCATCTAGATTTGTCTGGCTCCTGAATTCAATGCTATTTCGAGTCCCTCGAGTAATTCCCACAGCTTGGCTTCAAGCGTCGAGCAGCTGCCTATTTTTTTGGGCAAAACCCCTTAGTCATTGCCCTAGCGCCATCTGTGTTCATTTTAACCCAAGGTTCCTGAGGTGGTAGCCAACTCTCTGTGTCTTGGTTTATGCTCTGTGCGTTTCCCCGCTTGGTAGGATTTTTGCTGTTGATGATCTCCTTTGTTATTCTCGTCGCTTTCTCTAGTATGGTCTCTTGCTCAATCATTCCGGGTTCAAAAGTAATTTTGTTGGAGAAAAAATGCATCTCTAATCAACAACTAAACTACATAATTAACATATTAGAGCTATAGGATCCATCTCTAATCACAATTAGACCGTCATTAATCAACTTTTTAAGTTAAGTAGATGTCATTTGGAGAATGTAAACTCTATCTTTGAGATATTAAGATATATTTTCAATAACTTTTAGACTAAATGGTTAAAATCTCTCGATTGTCATCTCCTCTTTCTCTTAGATTATGAGTTCAGTACGTATTAGGAATAAAACATTTCCTTCTCTATACCCTAATTAAAAATTGTTAAAAAAATTTAAGACAACCCAGGCTTTCCACATTGTTCATGATAGGTTTTTTTTCTTTTCTTTTAGGAAATGTTTATGATAGGGTTGCTGCTGGGTAATTGGGTAGTTTGATGGACGAGCTTGTTTTCAAAATGATTACCTTTGTAATCTATATGATGCCAAATATTAGTAATGCTCGTTAACTAATGATACAATTTGATTCGAATCCATATATATATGCATATTATCACTATGTGATACCAAATATTAGTAATGCTCGTTAACTGATAGATTGTTTTTTTTAATTTTTTAAATCAATTTAGTCTTTTTATCTTTTAGACTTTTACGATGTATCTTCTCATCTTTTTATTTGTATCTAAATGGTCTAAATATGAAGAATTAGAAATGACGTTGTCAAGATAACATAAATTATTTTATCATTTTCTATCACATCGTTAAGAAAATTTAAAAATATAATTATTTTATCTTTATTAAAATATTGACATATACTTTTTGTAAAATTTATTTTTGAATTTTTATAACATTGTAAAAAAATAAACAATTAATGTCAACTTAACGATATGCTAATTTCTATCACATTTGGATTAGTTTGATAAAAAAATTGTTCGATAGCTAAAAGAGATACAATACCAATTTAAGGGCTAAAATAATTAATCTGTTAAGTTTGAGGGCTAAATAGATTTTTTTTTCCAAAATAAAGGATAAACTACATATTTAATACTTAAATTATTATTTTTATTTATTTCCAGTACGCGAACGTTATTTTAAAAAAAAAGCATATCTATACGTTTAGTTTATGTTTCAATTTAGTATCGTGCCATTAAAAAATTAACGAAACTACTGATTTGTTATTTTTTATTTTTTTAATGATGATGTGTTACTACCTAATGGTGACACGTCAACATTATCATTATGTTTTTAATAATGAATACCAAAATGAAACCTAAACAAAATATTAAGTATGATTTTGAAGAAAAAAATGTTTGGATACTGAAACAAAATAAAAGTAATATTTCAAGTATTAAATATGTAATTTATCTAAATATGTAGTTTACCAAAAATAAATGATACATGTTGACATTCTTATGGATTTATTCACGAATTTCATTAACAACTAACTTGGATTTAAAAATAAGCGGAGGAACAGAGCATGTCTCAGGCTTGTTGCTAAGATCGAACACTGCAGTCTGCAGATCTGGCTAATGGTCAAAAACTCAAACTTCCGGGGGCTGTTTGATTCCATATAGGCCCTTGAACCGCCACGTACCGGTAACCATGCCACGAATCGCACACGATTGCCGGCGGCCATAGTTAACGTACTTTTACGAACATAACGACAATACCATGGGAACTTGTGGCTGAGATTTGAAGATGAAAAATACGAAACAGATACAACAGCCAATTGAAAAACAAACAAGGGGAAAAGTGCAAGGGTGGGATTTAACTGTATCAGCCACTAAATTACTGCCACTTGGCAACATCAGTGCATCTCTCCGTTGTGTATACTACCGTTTATTCTTTTCTAGCCTCAAATTAAACTTCCCCCAAATTTTGTTTATTTTTAATTTTTTCCCAGAAAAATAAATCCACATGAAATTGTAGTGGCTGAGATTTCTCCTTCTTCTGGTGTTCTCAGCAAAAACCTTCCTTTAGCTTTCTCGCTTTGCTTTCAACTTCTTTTCAAACAAGAAACAAAAGACTATTTTGTTTTACAAATTCTGTTGATTCCGATCTTCTCAATGCCGGAAAATATGAGCTCTCCGGCTGGTTTCCGGTGAACCCATTTTTCATGCGTGATCGTTGCTTCCAGCTTTCTCATCCTCCATGGCTATATCTCAAGGTATTCCCTTAAAACGTCTGCTTAGCTGAGTCCAAAATTGTGTTCTTTATTAGCAGTTGAGTAGAGATAAAAAAAATAGAAGTGGTTGAATTCTTATTTATTTTTCTTGGCAACCAATCTGAAGGTAAAGAGTTGCAATTTTTATTAAATTTGATTCCTTTTGGCTGTTAATCATGGGTAAGTATCGAGGTTACTGGAGAGACGGCTGTGGTAATGTGTTGTTGAATACTAATTAAAGGGTTTTTTTTCTTCGAAGGTTTTGGCGTCTACGAGTTCGTTTTGGTGAGGATTCTGAATAACGGAATTTTCTTTTGAGTTCATTGGAAGAAGCCGTCTTCTCTCTGTTACGGTGGATACTTAAATTTTATTGTTTTACTTTTAAAATTTCAATTTCCTGGAGATTTTAGCTATCACCCAAAGTTTACTATGTGATTAATTAAAACTTAAGAAAGCAATATTAATTGGAATAGTAATAAGAAAAACAGAGACGGATCTCTGTCGATTGTTGTTGTTGTTTTTGCAGTAGTAAATAGCCTTCATCAGGTTTTGTGGAGTTCAAAAACGGCTTTACTATTTGTATTAGTGGATGTCGAAAGAAATGAAAGGAGGTTTGCTTTTTACCCGTTGCCCGTTAGAGAGGATTTGAAGCAGCGGTAACGCTGCCCAGGTCCTGTAAATGGACACATACTACTCTGGAGAAGAACTCCATATTAAGGTATTGATTATCAAACTAAATTAAGTCTCTTTATTTTAAATTATGCTTGTTGGAATTGTAAAACTAGAGTTTTTGTATTGAATTTTTATGTTGAATGATAGACTAGGAAGCCTTATACTATTACTAAACAACGTGAAAGATGGACTGAGGAGGAGCATAATAGGTTCCTAGAGGCTCTGAAGCTCTATGGACGAGCTTGGCAACGCATTGAAGGTTCTCACTTGCTGTGTCTCTTAGTTTATTTTCTATTTTTTGAAGGGAAGGGAGGATGAGTGTTGGGGTGGAAAACAATAATATTTCACTCGCTGCTGTCATTTTCAAACAATCGTTATTGTGGATTGAGGCTAAGATTCATTGGATATGTCTTTTAAGGCTGACAAATGAAATGTTTTGTTGTTTATTCTCGTAATTGGAGATATTTTCCCCTTTTCTGTTTACATGGTGATTTGCAGAACACATAGGAACAAAGACTGATGTGCAGATCAGGAGTCATGCTCAAAAGTTCTTTTCAAAGGTCATTTGGTGTCTTCTTGCTTATACTTATGCTTGAAATCTTACATAGTTTTCTACTTGAAATATATGAAATATCAGTTCATCATCTGCACTATCTACAACATCTGTGAAATCATACTGATTATTTTCTACTTCACCTTTTCCCCTTGTATAAGCAATTTTGTTGATTTAAAACAACAAAGACTATATAAGAGGTTTTCTTGGCACATTCAATAAACGGATTGAGAAGAAAGAGTTAATACCTAATATATGAAGAGATTGCATTGCTATCTGTGCCAAAAACATCAACCGAAAATAATCCAGTGATCAAAATTATAACCAATTAAGTGAAGAAGCACACTGAGTTTATTTATTAATATCCAGAAAAGGCAGAAACTTGAGTTAAACGAGAATCTGAGCTACCAAATACTAATTTCTGTAAACCATATTTAGGGTTAGAGCCTTTAGCATCTCTACAAATTCGGTTTTGGAGATGTCAGCTATTTGAATTCTATTTATTTGATCTCTTTACGAGATTGGCTGTGCAAGAAGGTTTATCATCCTTGGAGTCTGATCTGTCTGATAAAAGGGGTATGTTCCATTTTTTAAGTTGTTATAAATGGTTACTTTCTTTCTAATAGGTATTTCACCATCTTTTTACACACAAGGCATCCACTTGTCAGGTCTCTTTTGAACTTATCGATGCAATGTTGTAGTTAATCCACCACAGTTTTTATTTGGTTTCTTGGCAAATAAGGGTCATGTAGGTACATGTAGTCTGAGTCTGTATTCCATGTGAAAATACACCATTTTGTGGTAGTAAGAAGTGAATTTGGGTTAAGCTTAAATATGTGTTCTTCTTTATTACTAAATTATATGCCAAGCTTTTGGCTCTGCTTCAAACTGCCTGTCATTGGCAGTTAGGATTACCAGTTAGTGTATCCTCATGTGTAGAGTATCTCAAGGTTGCTAATAGTTCAATTCATCAGCATCCCAGGTTGACAATGAATCTGCACGTAGTGTATATTTGGTAGTTGCTAGCCTTCAATTTTTGGATAATGTCTTTTGTTAAAGCTTTATAGTGGCAAGTTTCACATCCTTTCAAGACAATATTCAGAGGATTTTCTTTCTTTCTTTTTTGCGTTTTATTTCCTATTTTGAATTGTCTGTCCTTTGGATAGTGGAAGTGTAAAACTTAGTTTTAGGCTGTTTCATAATGTCTAGCTGAAGGTCTTGATGAACTGGACGGATTTTTTTCTTTTTCATTTTTGTGATTCAGGATGTATTTGAGATTTTGATCTTATCATGCCAAATGATTTTATTTAAAATCAGAATGGAATAAATTGAGGGGTAGTTAATGCTAGCAGGGATAACAAATTTCTTAGGGTGCAGGATATAATTTGTTGAATACTAGGGTGAGTTGATTTGTTTAGATTACTGCTGTGAAATCAATTTAAACATTAGCGATATTACATAATTTGAACCAGAGACTAGTTAGATATAAAATATGAATTTTTTTCTTCCATTGGAAGAGATTATCCTTCTTTAGTGAATGTCGATAACATCTTCAGTAAAAGGAATCACTCCTAAATTTTACAGGATTATCCTCTTAAAGACTTATTTCCTGCAGGTTATTGGCAGTCACCTGCCAATTATGTTAAAAGTTAAAGGTGCACGGTAACGCATTACTTCTTTTTTCCTTTTAATTTTTTTATAAACAAATGCACACATTTTGTGTTAGTAGTTTCCAACATTTTATCTCAGCCAGCTCACCATTGATGAATCTTATCAGGAGGGTAAGCAAATGAAGATTGTTCAAAATGTTAGGGTTAAAGCTTTGTGAAATACTTTCTTCAGTCTGAAGTCCTAGCCATTAATGAAATTTTACATGACAAAGAACAACATGCACATTGTATGAATAAGTTGGCATTATGAAATACTAAACTTATTTATGCAGAAATAAACTATGATCTTAAGAAACCACTGGTAATTTTCTTTCCATCCAAATATTAAATTTCAAGTTCTAGTGAAATGGGGGCTGGTTTAGCCAAGCAGTCAGTGCGCTGCTTGGCTAGACCAGCCCCCTTTTTTTTATTTAATTAATCTTTTTGTATGTATACATTCAACTTTGTCCTGTGTGTATGTCTGCTATGGTCAATTGTTTTACTGCATATGAATCTTGAGCTGACACATGATAGATTAAAGTAATCCCAAGAAAAAAAATCTAGATAACTCTTTGAAGGACACAATTGTGTATATACTTTCTGAATGATGGGTAAAAAATGTTGTACAAATTTGGTTGATAGGTTTTAATTATTTGATGAGAAGCAGATAAATCTAATCAAATATCATAAAACAGTCCTTAATAATCAACAGTAGGAGTATACAATTTTTATGAACCTCTGGTGTGAGATATTTGTATGTTAGAACGATTATATACTTGGACTTGTTTCCTGATAACATTGGTATTATTCTGGTTAGATGTTATCATTTTGCATCAAGTTATGCCATTTCTATCATATGTGTCACCCGGTAAACATTATCTTGATGCTTCATTGGCACCTTTAGTAACTAATAGCATTTCCTTTCTGTATTTTCATTTGATCAATACTACTGATTTTATTCCATTCTCAGTTGGAGAAGGAGGCAGTTGCTAAAGGTGTACCAATAGGTCAAGCTCTTGACATAGAAATTCCACCTCCACGCCCTAAAAGAAAACCAAGCAATCCTTATCCTCGAAAAGCGGGTGCTGCTACCACAGTACAGGAGGGAGCTAAGGATGGAAAATCTGAGACGCCAATATCTTCTTTTCATTGCAAGCAAGTGTTGGACTTGGAGAAAGAACCACTTTCAGAGGTTAATTTCTCCTTCTCAACTACTTTATTCAGGCCCATAATAATTTTTTTAAAATTTTTACCTAAGCTTCAAATATATCTTGTTTGTCAGAGGCCTAACGGAGATGAAAAGGCAACAAATCTGAAAGAAAACCAAGATGAGAGTTGCTCTGAGGTCTTTACCCTTCTCCATGGAGCAAATTGCTCCCCTGCTTCTTCCATGAATAAGAATTTCATACCAACATCAGCAGCACTCATAAACTCTTGCACATTTAGGGAGTTTGTACCTTCGCTAAAAGAGGTAATAAATCACGATAAACATGAATTTTATGTTGCTCTTGAACTTGAAATTTATAAAGCTTATAAACTTAATGTCCAACAGAAAATTCATGATAATGGTACAAGTAAGGCCTCAAACTTGGATAATTCTTGCACTTCATTTGAGAAATCAGCTCAAGGCCAGAGAAAAGATGATATAGATGGTGCTTTTGTGCTGATGAGATGCAAGGCAGTCAAAATTATCCTCAACATATTTGTGCATGCACTAGATGGAAGCCTGAAAACATGTTCTCAAAATCCTTCCCTGAATATGTCATTTCAGGATTCTGTAATTCACCCAATGGGCAATGTTCATGGACCTAACGTTTTTGCAAATCCAGCTGCATCTGCAACTACCGAACATCAGAATAATGCCTCAAGATCTATTCAACAGGCTTTGCCACCTTTTTATAGTCCCTTTATGCATCTTCGCCCCAATCAAGAGGACTGTCGATCATTTCTACATGCCTCCTCCACTTTCTATAGTCTCATTGTATCTACTTTGTTACAGAATCCTGCTGCTCATGCTGCAGCAAGCTTTGCAGCTACATTTTGGCCATATGCAAATGTTGAAAGTTCTGGCAATACTCCCACAAGTGGCCTGCGCGGTTTCCCATCTAGACAAATAAACTCTACTCCAAGTATGGCTGCAATTGCGGCTGCAACTGTAGCAGCTGCTACTGCATGGTGGGCTGCCCATGGACTGCTTCCTGTTTGTGCTCCTCTTCACCCAGGCTTTACCTGTGCCCCTGCATCCACTGCTCCAGTTCCACCAATGGAGAATGATCAAGCTCCAGCTGCAAAGATAAAACAAAAAGATAAAACTGATCAAGCTCCAGCCATGCAGAACGGACAACCAGACCCTGAATACTCTGAAGCTTTGCAAGGTCAGCATTCAGAATCTAAATCACCTACTTCATCATCATCTGACTGTGAAGAGAGAAGAGATTTAAAAGTGAATACTGGAGTGAAAGCTGCCGATGATGAGAAGGCTGCCGGAGTAATTGAACTGCAGGATGCAAATAAATCAAAGAACAGAAAACAAGTTGACCGCTCCTCTTGTGGCTCCAACACACCTTCAAGTAGTGAGGTAGAGACAGATGTGTTAGAAAAACATAAAGACAATGAAGATCCAAAAAGAGCTGACGTTAATCATCCACAAGTTGAATGTAACCGTCGTACTAGAAGCAGTAGCAATCTGAGTGATTCTTGGAAGGAGGTATCTGAAGAGGTGAGTTGATGTGTCTTATTGTCCCATAGAGCTTTAACTTAACTATCATTGTAATTTTATTGTAGCATTGCCGACATTTCAGGGGCGACTGGCTTTTCAAGCCCTCTTCTCCAGAGAGGTGCTGCCACAAAGCTTTTCTCCTCCACACGAAGGCAAGAACAAGGAGCAGCATAAGGAAGATGAAGAAACATCAACTTTAGATCTCAACAGCAAGGCGTTGGGTTCTTGTTCTGACCATCAAGAAGTCGAAAAAACTGCATTATCAAGAGATGAGAAGAACACTGCAGAAGACGGCCTGTTGAGGATTGGACTAGGAATTTCAGAAGTTAAGGCTGGGCAAACCGGATTTAAACCTTACAAAAGGTGTTCTGTGGAAGCCAAGGAAAACAGAGTGATGAACACCAGCGGTCAAGGTGAAGAGAAAGGTCCCAAGAGGGTGCGCTTGGAAGGGGAAGCTTCAACTTGACGTAACGCACTATACCGCATGCAATTAGCAAATGCAACATCTGTTTGTTGCATGCAATCTCTAATGCTTTTCCCCATATCTTATTCTCCGTTTCATATATTGATTTTAAAGACTACATCGGATTGCAGCTCACGAGACTTCTTCGTGTAGGTTGTGTTGTGTACTATCTAATATCCACAATGACTTGCTTTCCTGGACTTTTATGGTATGTCACTGCAATTAAAATCTCCTCTGAGATAGACCCATTAAGTACTGAATCTGAATGGACTTGCATGTATTTCTCTTTATTATCATTCTTCATGCTGTTGCTTGTTGACCTTATTCCTGCATAAAGCTAAAGCTGAAACCTTTTTGATGCAACGAAAACAGATCACCCCATTGATTTACAGTCCTTTTAACTGCTTATTTTATTGCTCCGAAGCCTTAACATATATGCTTATTTTTAACTGCATAATTGTATGAAAATAAAACTATTATTCTAATAATTACAATCACGTGTTATTAATTCTAAAGTATAACTCTATTGTAATTATCTCTGTCTAAACTATATATTCATTAGCTGATTGATTTAGTATTTTCTTTAAATTCTTATACCTTTTCAAATTTTAAGATTTTAATCCCAACACAAACAGTATATGTTAAATTATTAGTCGATATTGTGGAACTAACTTTTATTATCCAATTTTATCATTTAAAGTATTTATAATTTAGTCATATTATTCATGTACAGCATCTTAATTCAAAATTGAAATTTTAATTTTCGAAAGTATAGGGACTAAATTAAAGTACAAGAATGAAATCCACAATATATGCATAGTACATGGACTGATGATAAAATTTGACCTAAAAATTATGTACCATGGAGTCGCCTCAAAAAGGAAAATAAAAGATGGAAGGTAAGGGAACATAGCGTGTCCTTGGATTCGTTGCTGAAATCATTACCGGAGATCAAGCTTAAAAGGTCAAAAATCCGTCGTCGTTTTGGCTCCATATCTACCCTTAAACCGCCACGCACCGGTTAACCATTCCACTTATTGCAAGCATTTGCCTGGCTGATCCACGTGGCATAGCGGATGGCACTTTTACGGACTTAACCTCAAGGGGAAGCGAACTTGTGGCTGAGATGTGAAGATGGAAGCAGGGAAACGGGGAGCAAACAGACCAATAGCCAAAAGACAAAAAATATATATATAAAAATAAGGGAAAAAGTGCAAGGGTGGGGTTTACTTGAATCAGCCACTAAATTACTGCCACTTGGCAACATCCAATGCATCTCTCCATTCTGTATACCACCGTTCACTATTTTTCGGCCTTAAATTAAACTCCCCAAATTTTGTTAATTTTCCAGAAAAATAAATCCACATGAAATTGTAGTGGTTGAGATTTCTCTTTGCTTCTTCACCAAACTGTAGTTTTCTGGTGCTTTAGTTCCCACCAAAAGAAATAAGCCTCCTTTCCCTTCTTGTTTGCTTTGCTTTCTTCGACTTATCTTCACCCAAAATAGAAACACTATTTTTTTTCCAAATCCTGCTTATTCCGATCTTCTCATTGCCGGAAACATGAGGTCTCCGACGAGTTTCCGGTGAACCCATTTTTCATGCGTGATCGTTCCAGTGTTCTCATCCTCCATGGCTATATCTCAAGGTCTTTCCATTTTCCACCGCATTTCTAGGGCTTTCCTTCTTTACTCTCCGCTTTGTTGCTCTTCGAAACTCTGCTCCGCTAAGTTTAAACTTATGTTCTTTATACGCAGGTGAGTAGAGAGACGACAGACAAGGGATTGAATTCTTTTTTCTATTTTCTTTTCAACAGAAAAAAGGTAAATTTTATTTCTTTGGGTGTTAATAATAAAGGAAAGTATTGAGTTTGCTGATTAAAGTCTTCCTCTTTCATTTCTCGAAAGGTTTTGGCGTCCACGGGTTCGTTTTGGTGAGGATTCTGAATAACGGAATTTTCTTTTTTAGTTCATTGGAAGAATCCGTCTCTTCTCTCTGTTACGGTGGATACTTACATTTTATTTTTAACTTTTAATATTTTAATTTTCACCCAAACGTCACTTTTGTGATTAAATAAAATACTTCAGAAAGTAATATTAATTGGAATAGCAATAGAAATCAGAGACGGATCTCTACCGATTGTTGTTTTTGGTTTTGGTATTTTTGCAGTAGTAAATAGCAGTCATCAGGTTTTGTGGTGTTCAAAAACGGCTTTACTATTTGTAGTATTCGAAAGAAATGAAAGGAGGTTTGTGTTTTACCCGTTGCTCGTTAGAGAGGATTTGAAGCGGCGTTGACGCTGCCGAGGTCCTGTCAATGGACACATATTCATCTGGAGAAGAACTCGTTATTAAGGTATTAATTATCAAAGTGAACTCTCTTTCTTATTTTTGCTTTTGAATTATGCTCATTGGAATTATAAAAATGTAGTTTTTGTATTGAACTTTTATGTCGAATGATAGACTAGGAAACCTTATACTATTACTAAACAACGGGAAAGATGGACTGAGGAGGAGCATAATAGGTTCCTAGAGGCCTTGAAGCTCTATGGACGAGCTTGGCAACGCATTGAAGGTTTTCACTTGCTTGTTCCTCTTAGTTTCGATTTCTTTTGGGTGGTGGGGTTGAAAAAAACAGTAATATTTCCATTGCTGCTGAAGTTTTAGAACCATTATTGTGGATTCAGATTAAGATTTGCTGGATATGTCTGTCGGGACTGACAAATGAAACGCCTTTGTTATTCACTGTCATAATTGGGGATCTTTTTCCCTTCTCTGTTTACATGGTTATTTGCAGAACACATAGGAACAAAGACTGCTGTGCAGATCAGGAGTCATGCTCAAAAGTTCTTTTCAAAGGTCATTCGGTGCCTTCTTGTTTACACTTATGCCCATGTTCAATGTATTTTTCTGCTGCCTAAATCTTGCTTCTGCTTGAAATATTTTAAATATATGAAATATTGATTCGTCAACTGCACTCTCTTGAAAGCATTTTTTTCTAAAACAGCAAAGACAAGATAAGAGGTTTACTCACATTCAATGAACAGATTGAGGAGAAAGAGTTAATACCTAATATATGAAGAGATTTCATTGCTATCTGTTCCAAAAACATCGATTGTATATCACTCAATGATCAAAATTATAACCGATTATGTGAAGAAGCACACAGGAGTTCATTTATTAGTATCTAGGAAAGACACAAACTTGAGTTAAATGAGAATCTGAGCTGCTAATACTAATTTATGTAAACCATATTTAGGACGAGAGCTTTTAGCATCTCTACAAATTTGGTTTTGGAGATGTCAGCTATTTGAATTCTATTTATTCGGTTTCTGTAAGAGATTGGCTGCAAGAAGGCTTATTATCCTTGGAGTCTGATCTGTCTGGGAAAAAGGACATTTTTAATATTTTAAGTTGTTAAAAATGGTTACTTTCTTTCTAGTATGTATTTCACCATCTTTTTATGCACAAGGCATCCACTTGATTGGTCGCTTTTGAACATCATGTTGTAATTTTGTAGTTAATCTACTGCAGCTTTTTGTAGATTTTGATTTTTTCGTGCAAATGATCTTATTTAAAGCCACAGTGGAGTGCATTGAGTAGTAGTTAATGCTAGCAGGAATGACAAATTTTTTAGGGTGAAGGATATATAATTTGTTGAATACTGGGGTGAGTTGATGTGTTTAGATTAATGGTGTAAAATATCGTTTAACATTAGCAATATTACCGATTTTGAACTGGAGACTAGTTAGATCTAAAATATGAAGTTTATTTTTTCTTCCATTACTGGGAACTGGTAGAGTTTGAAATGCATGATAGGCTACTCATTTATGGTTGAGGATCATACATCTATAAAGATCTGTCATTTATGACACTGAACTAGTTTCTTTCTTGGTAATGTGGAACAAAAAAAATCTTATCTGCATATTTTTCTTTTCATCAGAAAGATTATACCTACTAGGTGATAATACCGGGATCATTCTTCCTGATAGTACCTTAAGTTTTGCAGCCAAGCTTAGGAGTGGCATGTCTGTTAGATATGCCTTGTAGCTGATTATGATGTTAGGCGTGAGGTATGCATCCCATAGATTCATCTCAAGAGATTATCCTTTTTTTAGTGAATGTGGTATGCATCTCCAGTAATAGGAATCACTCGTAGAATTTTCCAGGATTCTTTTCTTAAAGACCTATTTCCTGCAGGTTATTGGCATTCCCCTGCCAATTATGTGAAAATTAGGTACATGGTAATGCATTTCTTCTTCCTTTGTTTTACTCTTTCAAATTTCTGATATCACAAATAAACGCGTTCATTCAGAACATTTTTCTCTTGATTAGCTCATGATTGACGAATCTTATCAGGAGGGTAAGCAAACAAAGATTGTTCAAGATTATTATGGTTAAAGCTTTGTAAAATACTTTCTTCAATCTGAAGTCCTAACCATTAATTATCTCAATTTTACATAACAAAGAACATAATAGATAGTTCGATTCTCATTATACAGATAAGCTGGCGTTATGAAATATTAAACTTATTTATGCAGAACATAAACTGTGATTCTTAAGAAACCAATGGTAATTTTCTTTCCATCTAAATAGACTAATCCTCTCTCCCACTCTATAAATACATTTAAAAGCTTTCTCCTAGTAAAATGGGGGTTGGTTTAGCCAAGCAGAACCAATTGCTTGGCTAAACCAGCCCCCTTTTTTCATTTAGTCAATCCTTGTGTATGTATATGTTCAACTTTGGCCAGGGTGTATGCCTGCTACGGTCAAATGTTATAAAACAGGTCCTTCCTACTGAACCTCCTAAGTGAGATATAAGTAGATGGTAGAGCAATTATATACTTTGACTTCTTGTTTCCTGATAATATTTGGCATTATTGTGGTTAGATATTACTATTATGCTGCGTTGAGCTATGTAATTCCTACCATATGTAATAATCTCACACATTGTTAATGTTATGTTAACTCCTCATCGGTGCCTTCAGTAACTAGTAACATTTCTATTCGTCTGTGATTTTCATTTTATTGATACTACTGACGATATCCTCAGCTGGAGAAGGAGGCACTTGCTAAAGGTGTACCAATAAGTCAAGCTCTTGACATACAAATTCCACCTCCACGCCCTAAAAGAAAACCAAGCAATCCTTATCCTCGAAAAACGGGTGTTGCTAACACAATACAGAAGGGAGCTAAGGATGGAAAATCCGAAATGGAGATATTTTCTTTGCGTTGCAAGCAAGTGTTGGACCTGGAGAAAGAACCACTTCCAGAGGTTAATTTCTCCTCCTCACCTACTTTATTCATGCCCTTAATTGTGTTCTTTTTTTTATTTTTTCCTAAGCTTCAGATATATCTTGTTTGCCAGAGACTTAATGGAGATGAAAAGGCTTCAAATCTGAAAGAAAACCAAGACGAGAGTTGCCCTGAGGTCTTCACCTGTCCCCATGAAGCAAACTGCTCCTCTGTGTCTTCCATGAATAAGAATTTTATACCAACATCAGCAGCACACATAAACTCTTGCACGATTAGGGAGTTCATACCTTCGCTAAAAGAGGTAATAAGTTATTATAAACATGAATTATGTATCATTCTTGAACTTATAGAAATTTATGAATCTTATAAACTTAATGTTCAACAGACTATTCATGATAATGGTACAAGTAAGACTTCAAACTTGGAGAATTCATGCACTTCATATCAGAGACCATCTCAAGGCCAGAGAAAAGATGGTTTGGATGGTGTACTATGTTCAAATAAGATGCAAGCGAGTCAAAATTATCCTCGACATGTTGCTGTCCATGTACTAGATGGAAGCTTGAAAACATGTGCTCAAAATCCTACCCTGGATATTTCATTTCAGGATTCTGTATTTAACCCTATGGGTGATGTTCGTGGACCTAACCTGTTTACAAATCCAGCTGCATCTGCAACTACCGAACAGCAGAATAATGCCCCAAGAACTATTCATCAGGATTCACCACCTTTTCATACTCCCTTCATGCATCTTCGCCCCAATCAAGAGGACTATCGATCATTTCTACATGTCTCCTCCAGTTTTTCCAGTCTCATTGTATCTACTTTGTTACAGAATCCTGCTGCTCATGCTGCTGCAAGCTTTGCGGCTACATTTTGGCCTTATGCAAATGTTGAAAGTTCTTGCGATTCTCCTGCAAATGGCCTAGACAGTTTCCCTTCTAGACAAATGAACTCTGCTCCAAGTATGGCTGCAATTGCTGCTGCAACTGTAGCAGCTGCCACTGCATGGTGGGCTGCCCATGGACTGCTTCCTGTATGTGCTCCTCTTCACCCAGGCTTTACTTGTGCTCCTGCATCCACACCTGCAGTTCCACCAATGAAGAATGGTCAAGCTCCTACTGCAAAGACAGAACAAAATGATAAAACTGATCAAGCTCTTTCCATTCAGGACGAACAACTAGACCCCAAATACTCCGAAGCTTTGCAAGGTCAACATTCACCATCTAAATCACCTACTTCATCATCATCTGACTGTGAAGAGAGAGGAGATGCAAAAGTGAATACTGGAGTTAAAGCTACCGATGCTGAGAAGGCTGCCAAAGTAACTGAACCTCAGGATGCAAATAAAACGAATAACAAAAAACAAGTTGACCGCTCCTCATGTGGCTCCAACACAGCTTCAAGTAGTGAGGTAGAGACAGATGTGTTACAGAAACATGAAAAAAACAAAGAAGAATCAAAAGGAGCTGACGCAAATCATCCACAAGTTGAATGTAACCGTCGGAGTAGAAGCAGTAGCAACCCGAGTGATTCTTGGAAGGGGGTCTCTGAGGAGGTGAGTTGATTCGTCTGTTTTCATATATTAACTTAGTTATTATTCTAGTTGTATTGTAATATTGACGCTCTATGGCTCCACTACTTATTTCAGGGGCGACAGGCTTTTCAAGCTCTCTTCTCCAGAGAGGTACTGCCACAAAGCTTTTCTCCTCCACACAAGGGCAAGAACAAGGGGCAGCAAAAGGAAAATGTAGGTGAAGACAAGCAAAATCCAGTTGAGAAAGATGGAGAAACATCAACTTTAGACCCCAACAGCAAGACATTAGGTTCTTGTTCTGATCATCAAGAAGTTGAGAAAAATGCATTATCAAGAGACGAGAAAAACACTGCAGAAGAGGGCCTGCTGACGATTGGACTAGGACATTCAAAACTTAAGGCCAGCCGAACCGGATTTAAACCTTACAAAAGGTGTTCCGTGGAAGCCAAGGAAAACAGACTGATGAACACCGGAAGTCAAGGTGAAGAGAAAGGTCCCAAGAGGGTACGCTTTGAAGGGGAAGCTTCAACTTGACTTTAAGATCAATATCGCATGCAATAAACAAATGCAATGTTTGTTTGTTGCATGTAGTCTCTTAATGCTTTCCCCCATATCTTATTTTTCCCTTTCATATGTTGATTCTAAAGACTTGCATTGCATCGCGGCTCACAAGACTTTTAGTAATGTTGTGTACCATCTAATATTCTACATTGACTGATTCGCTTTCCCGGACTATCATGTACGCCAGTGCTGTTAAGAACTCCTCTGAGATAGACGCATTAAGTACAGAATCCGAATGGCCTGTAATTTTGGCCTCTCTTTTCAAAATATATACCTTTGTCTGTTACTATTTTTCTCCTGCACAAGCTGAAACCTTTTTGATGCAACGGAAGGGTAAATTAAACATATGCCCCTTTGACTTATAGTTTTAACTGTTTTGATGCTTATTCTTATTTCTTCCAAGCCTTGAGTTATATTCTTTGGAATTTTGATATCAATCGATCAACTGTTTCCTGTTGTTTGTTCTGTTTCCAGAAACGTTGATAATGTAAACATGCTTTTGAGAAGCAATGTTATTAATTTTGAAATTGGTTAGTGTAATTAAAATATATTTTTCACATTGTTTCTGATTAATGTTATATGGCTGAACTGCTTCCAGATAATTTAGTTTCAGCAGCGGAGGTCGTCGGAGAGCTACGGATTTGAATAACTTTATTCCATGTATCCAGCCAAGACAACTGAAAACGATTCCGGGAGGAGTCCTGTGTTGTACTGCCGTTGGAGATGTTCCATTCAAAGCCTTACTGCAAAGGGCAATGCAAGTTGATCAATAATGTTGAGCACCGAGTTTGAACACCCAAATCTTCCATGTCCCGTGTAAGACAGGGTACAAACAACTGACATGCCATTATCACTCAACTTTTAAGTTTGTTTTCTTCTCTAATTCGAGTTGTTATGTATGTAATTCAATTCAACCAGAAAAATTTTAGTTTAAATTAAAAGATAAATAAAATTCGATGACTAAAATATTTTCATCTGATCCACTTGAATACGCACTCGTTTCCTAAATAAAGGGTCCAATAATTCACACACACACACATATATATATATATATATCAAGTAGTTCCATTATTTCAAACCACTTTAATTGAGAATATCTATATATAAAAGTCATTTGATATTTCAGTATATATAATTAGGGTAAAGTACACAAATGGTCCCTTGACTATTGAATATTTCTTTGTTGATTCCCTCGACTATTAAAAGTTACAAAATGGTCTCTCAACTATAGAGAGTTATTTTGTTGAGCCTCTCGACTATTACAAGTTACAAAATTATCACCGAATTATTTATTATGTTTTAAACCCATCCTTTTCCGTAAAAAATAACGGTAGTTTGAGCTAGACATTAACATGCTCACTAAGATATGATAAAAATTGATCTCATAATCTCAAACGACTATCATATCTCAATCAATATGTTAACGTCTAGTTTAAACAACTGTTGATTTTTTAACGGAAATGGACAGGTTTAGAACAAAATGAATAGTCGGGTGATAATTTTGTAACTTTTAATAATCGAGGGACTCAAAAAAGTTACTCCTTATAGTAAGATAATCATTTTATAACTTTTAATAGTCGAAAGACTTAACAAAATAATATCATATAGTCGGAGACCATTTATATACTTTACCTTGTAATTTTACACATAAAATTATTCCAATAAAAGTTAAAAAATAAATGTACACATAATCTTTTAATAGGATAAAAACTTAAATTGATTTTTCTAAAATTATATATTAAATGTACTTTTCATTTTAAGATAAATATATAAACGAGAAAATAATCTCAATGACTAAAAATACCTTATAATATACGATTTTAATCAATTTTTTTAGATTTGCCAAAATGACCAACTAAATCGCAATGCGATCGATAATTCGCAACGCGATCTCCGGTATCGCAAATCAGTTTCCAGATTCGCAACGCGAACTTCGACTATCGCATTGCGATTTACATATTCGCATTGCGATAGTCCAAGTTCGTGTTGCGATAGTCGAAGTTCGCGTTGCGAATCTGGAAACTGATTTGCGATAGTCGAAGTTCGCGTTGCGATTTATTACAAATTTGTTGCGATAGTCGAAGTTTGCGTTGCGATTTATTCTAAATTCGTTGCGATAGTCGAAGTTCGCGTTGCGATTTATTCCAAATTCGTTGCGATAGTCGAAGTTCGCGTTTCTATTTATTCCAAGTTCGTTGCGATAGTCCAAAATCTCAACGACTGGTGGTATTGCATTTGTTTCTTAAGAATTTTCTCTAAAAAGATAGTATTCGCGCGGACGTGTCGAAAACACGTATGACCACGACCACGACCACGACAACGACCACGACCACGACCACGACCACGACCACGACCACAACCACGAGACGAGACGGACGACGGCGGCGCGCGAGAGTCCCCCTTGTTCTCTATCACTCAACAAGGAAGTGGGAAAGCCAAGCCTTAAATACCATTCCCAATAGTGTTTCCAATACTATGTGGGATTGATCATTACCAACACTTGTTTCTAATACTATGTGATTATTCAGGAAACAATTAACAATCATGCACTTTAAAACAACTGAATCAGCAACCAATTGCATTAGTATTATAAGATTAAATATGTCATAATTAAAAGTCAATCTACAATCAATCGCGATTATTGCAATTTTAAGCAAAACATTCAAAAAAAATTGCATCACTCGTGAGAATAAAAAAAATTGTTATCGTGCAATTACAATCAATTGAAAATAAATTAGAATTGCATGAAAACTAAACGAACCACAAATACTTTTCATACAAATATTAAAGTCATTAACTATAATTCACAAAAAATATCACTATTTAAGGCTCAATCTCACATAGTATTGGGAACAAGTGTTGGTAATGCTCAATCCCACATAGTATTGGAAACACTATTGGGAATAGTATTTAAGGCTTGGCTTTCTCACTTCCTTGTTGGGTGATAGAGAATAAGGGGGACTATCGCGCGCCGCCGCTGCCGCCGTCCGTCTCGTCTCGGGTCGGGTCGGGTCGTGGTCGTGGTCGTACATGTCTTCGACACGTCCGCGCGAATACTATCTTTTAGAGAAAATTCTTAAGAAACAAATGCAATACCACCGGTCGTTGCGATTTTGGACTATCGCAACGAACTTGGAATAAATAGCAACGCGAGCTTCGACTATCGCAACGAACTTGGAATAAATCGCAACACGAACTTCGACTATCGCAACGAACTTGGAATAAATCGCAACGCGAACTTCAACTATCGCAACGAACTAGGACTATAGCAACGCGAATTTGGAATAAATCGCAACGCGAACTTGGACTATCGCAACGAATTTGGAAAATCGCATTGCGATAGTCGATGTTCGCGTTGCGAATCTGGAAACTGATTTGCGATACCGAAGATCGCGTTACGAATTATCGATCGCATTGCGATTTAGTTGGTCATTTTGGCAAATCCAAAAAAAAATTGGTTAAAATCGTATATTATAAGGCATTTTTTATCACTGAGGTTATTTTCTCATATATAAACTTATCACATCGATCATCACTTTTCTCAATGCGTGGGTTACAGTAAATCTCATTTCTAAATTCTAACATGACATAAATATTTTTATCAAAACTGAATAAATTAAATCATAAACTAATAATTCGATCATAAATGATTAAAGTAAATAACAACAACAACAACAACAAAACCCTATTCCCATATGCAATGGGGTAAGGGGGAGGTAGAGTAGTAGGCTGCCCCCAACGCATGGTTAAGAGCAGCTTCCGTGGAAGACCTCCGGCAGTCAGAAAATTAAAAATAAAGATAAAATGCAATGCATGTATAAATAAATAAGTAAATAAATATTTGAACAGTCTTCATATACAATCTTCATATGCGCGTCATATAATGGGAAGTAATCCTTGCTAATAAATCCCTGCATAATAATCTCAGCATATAGACAGAAACCTAAGACCCGACTAAAATTAAAGAGAGGAAACATGAAGAGAATGACACACAGAAGTTGAACGATAGCAAGCTACGAGAATTAATAAAGTTAAATGGGTTAAAACCTAAACTAAGGCAACATTAATCCGCTACCCTAGTTCTAAGCCTTCATTAATTCCAATGACAGAAATGTATAAAAAGTAGAAGTCATGAGAATTACTATAAAGACATTAAAAGAAGACAGAAATGCTACACCCTATGGATGTGACTCGCACTAATCGACTACCCTGGTCTTAAGTCTCCATAATTTCCTATCAGAGGTCATGTCCTCGGTAAGGGCTAAATCCTTCAAATCAGATCTTAAGCAGTCTTCCCACTTCCGCCTTGGTTGTCCTCTCCTTTTGGCACCGTCGACTGTAATCGACTCTACCCTCCTGACCGCATCCGACGGGTGTCGCCTAAGGACATGCCCAAACCACTGTAGTCTTCCCTCTCTCAATTTTTCGGATACATGCACCACCCCCAAGGACATCCTAATAGAAGAGTTTGGTGTCATGTCCCATAGAGTCTTACCACATGCCCATCGAAGCATTCTCATTTCTGCGGCCTTCATCCTCCTTACGTGATCATTCTTTGATTACCCAATATTCTGATCCATACAACAGCGCTGGTCTTATTGCCATTCTATAAAATTTTCCCTTAAGTTTTTGAGGCAACTTCTTGTCACACAAAACTCCAGTAGCTGCCCTCCAATTTAGCCATCCCGCCTTTATACGGTGTGTAACGTCATCATCTACACCCCCATCCTTATGTATCATAGACCCTAGGTACTTAAAACAATCCTTTGAGGGGAGAACGTGTCTTTCTATGCATACTTCTACATCTTCATCGTTTTGGTTCCCACTGAAGTTTGAACATAAATACTCTGTCTTTTCAATATTGATCCTTAGACCTTTTTCTTCCAAAGCAGTCTTCCAGGTAGCCAGTCTACTATTCAGCTCAGTTTTTGTTTCAGCAACTAGGACAATGTCGTCAGCGAAAAGCATACACCATGGAACACCGTCTGGTGTCGCACAATAGATGTCGTCCATAATCAAGGTGAAGATGTAAGGGCTAAGAGCCGACCCTTGGTGGAGTCCGATTTCTACCGGGAATGCCTCGGTGTCGCCAACTATAGTCCTGACGTATGTAGTAGATCTACAGTACATATCACGAATTGCCCGGATATAAGCAGTTGGTATCCGTCTCGTTTCCAAGGTCTTCCAGATCGTATCGCGGGGAACGCTATCATACGCCTTCTCAAGGTCAATGAACGCCATGTGAAGATCTCTATTTTTTTTCTCTATATTTCTCCATAAGCCGTCGAAGTAGATGAATCACCTCCGTAGTAGACCTGCATAGCATAAAGCCAAATTAGTTTTTCGAAACCCTAGTAACCTGTCTCAACCTAGCCTCTATCACCCTTTCCCATAGCTTCATGGTATGACTGAGTAGTTTAATACCTCTGTAGTTGCCACAACGTTAGGGATCTCCTTTATTCTTAAAGATTGGTATCACCGTAGACTCTCTCCACTCCTCTGGCATCTTTACAGTCTCTAAAATAATATTAAAGATATTGGTCAACCACTTAACTCCCTCTTCTCCTAGGGCCAACCACACAGTGATAGGAATTTGATCTGGACCAACAGCTTTGTCCCTCCCCATCTTTCTAAGAGCCATTTTGACTTCCTCAAACCCAATTCTACTTGTAGGGCAGTCATTGGCCGTAGTATGATGGTCGGCTGGCCCATTAACGGTACTATCTATACAGGGAGAGGCACCGTCATTAAATAAGCCAAAGAAGTAACTACCCCAAACCCTCTTAATATCATGATCTTTCTGTAACATCCTCAATACCGGGTTAGTGACCAAATTATAAAGTTTCAGAAATTGGTGATTAAAGTAGGATAATTGAATAGTTCAATGATTTATTGGAAATATGATGAAGGTTATTCAGTAATTATTAAAGGAAATAAAGGGTAAATTGGTCATTTGACCAGAAAGATTTTTATCTTTCTTTTAGGGTTATAAAACACGTGGAAGGGTGATAAGAAAAGAAAAGTCTGGAGCTTGGGGTTATCTTCTTCCTCTTCTCTTCCCGTAAGCTTCATGGAAAAGGTAAGTTTAATTTCAGTTGGTTAATTCTTGAGTTTTAAGCTTAGTTTTGATTCTTGGGGTGCTAAGAAAGATTATTTAGATATTAAAGTATGTTGAAACTTCAAAATGGATGAGTTAGGGAGGATTAAATATGAAGAGTTTTTAAGAGAATTATTGAAAAAAAAGGAGTAAATAGATTTTGAAGATGGATTTGACTTGTCAAGGGTATAATTAAGAAGCTAGAAGCAATATAATTGAATTTGGAACATGTTGAAAATTTAGTGTAATTCTTGAATTTCATATGGAGAATAGGATTTTGATGTTAAAGAGGTGATTAATAAATATGAATGAGTTTGAATATGAGTATGTAAGTTAAAAATAAGAAAGGGGATGATATATGAAGTATTAAGCTGAAAATAGTGGATTTTCGGGCATAAAAGAGGATTCTAGGCAGAGTGCATCGATGCATCAAGGTTAAAACCCAGAAATTATTTGAAGGTGTATCGATGCATTGGTAATGCATCGATGCACTCTTTTAAAATAGAAACATCGAATGCAATTAGTGCATCGATGCATAAGGCATGCATCGATGCATCCCAATAATAATACAACATCGAATGCATTTTATACACCGATGCATCAGTAGTGCATCGATGCATACCTTCATTAAAAGATGAAATTGGCTTTTCTCTGAGCCTAAGGAGTGATAGTTTTGAATATATCAATCAGTATACTGATAAGTATTAATGTATTATTATGTAGATATAGAATGAAAGCTTGTTCCGGAACAAACTAAGGATTAGGATTGATTCAAACAACGAGGCCCAGGTGATTACATCTTATTGTATAAGATTATATGGAAATTGGACTTGTGATAAGTCTATTCCTATAGTAATAGCTCATTAAGTCTTGATTATAAGTATGTTAACGATATGAAGTGTATGTATGTTTGATTATATGAATTGATAGGTTTTGTTTTGTATGTGCTATGTGGTTTATGTAAAAATACGGTTAAGTGTTAATGAGAGAATATAAAATAAGTTATGGAATTATATGGATATAGAAGATAAGTCAAGAGATGTAGGGAAATGGAAATAGATGTTTATAAAGAGTCATAGGAGAACAAATATAAGTAATATGATAATGAAATATAAGACTATGTGAATACATGGTTATGAGATAAAAGATATAAGAATAGGAAAATATGATGAGAGTGAGTTCATGAGAAGTGATATGAACTAGGTAAACATGAGTTGGACAAGTACATAGTGATATGATCCATCATGGGAATTAGTATAATAGAGATTTTGATTTAATGAGAGTTAAGGGAACTAAATAAGATTGAATTATAGAATGAAATGGGAATAATATATCAATTAGGAAACTTGAATATAAAGGGACGATACGAATATGCAAGATAAGTTATATGCTAAATATCTATGGAGCTATATGAAAAGATTATAATGAAATTATGAAATTGAATTAAATAAATAGATTAAATTATTACCTAAATAAAAATACTATTAAATGATATATATATTTAGAAATACGATATAAGCTATGTGAAAGTGTTATAGGTGTTTCTATATGTTATAGGAAGTATATGATCATATGTGAACAAGATATGATAAGTATGTTTACATGAATAAATGTGATTGGGTGAGAAATGATAGAAATTATATGAAAATAGGTATATGTGAATTAGCTTTGTAATTAGGTAAATATATGAAATCATAACTATGAATTATGTGATGTGAAAGTAATCTATGTGATTATATGTTATATGAATACAAGAACATGAGATATGTGACCTGTGAATTATATGGAAATGATCTACGTGTAACTGAACTATGTGATAATATGAAAAGAATCTATGTGATGCGGGATATGTGAAAGTGAATTACATGTTTATGTGAATATTTGAAATGAAATAAATGATAATGCCCATGTTATGTGTCATGAGAGCTAGGGGTATAGTTGGCATGCCAAGAGTCGAGGGTCTACGTGGTCCTTCGGGATATATATATATTCTTTAGAACATGTGTGAAGTCTTGTGAGACACATACTTGATCCCTGGTATATGTATATGATTCTTAAGGAATGATATGTGGTCCTTAAGGAATGATATGTGGTCCTTAAGGAATGATATGTGGTCCTTATGGACATTATTATATGGCACTACGGTGAAATTATACGTGCACTTCGGTGCAATGATACGAGCTGTGGTGACAGCATTAGTGCACAACCTCTATAGACTCACATATCGATAGTTCTCACAAGTGTACCATGGGCTAATCAAAGAGATAACATAAATACAATATATATAATGTATATGCTTTTGGTGAAATGATATATGAGTGATATGATATACAGAAATGATAAGTACAAGATTATGTGATAAATAATTCGATGATAATGATAGAGATAATGATAATAATATATATGATAATGCTAAGAAAGTAGATGATGATATATGCACATGAGTGTCTTTGTTATATAAAAAGGTATACGATTTTGTATGATAAGTTAATATTAAATGTTCATGTGTTTTGTTATATGGGATGTTTTTATGATTTCTATTATATGTTTTATTTGCCTCACTAAGTCATCGACTTAGCGTGTGATTGTTTCACACATAGGTTCGAGAAGAATATAGAGAGCAATGTGGAGCAAGACAGGTTAGTTACTTCTTACCGAAGATCATATCAGAAAAGATGTTTTGAATTAGATGTATATTGTACATTGAAAATGGTTGGCATGTAAATAAATGTCTGAATTGTATATGCAAAAATATTTAAGCTCTGATTAGTTCTGGAAATCTTTTGAATAAGCTACATGTATAAAAGTTTTAAATTACTCACTATTTTATACAAGTAAATGTTTTGAAAAGTCAATGTGACACCTCGGACTCGAATCCAGGTCGGGTACGGGTTGGGGGTGTTACATTTAATGGTATCAGAGCTACGGTTTAGCCGATTCTAGGCTAAAAACGAAGTCAAAAGTGCTTTAAAAAGTATACATGCCAACATAAAGTGGAAAATTTTCTGATCTGATAGGGTAAGGAGTGTGATGTCTTGTTAATAAAGTTAAATTGTTATGTTATATAAGATAAGTGAATATATGAGGATGATTTATGAGATATATATGTTTATATGATAGATGATATGTGAACATATGCAAATGACATATGTTAAATGATATGAATTGGATGATCATATGCACATGTTATATGTGATAGAAGAAATGATATTAGTACATGAATATATGAGAGCTTCCAAAGTGAAGCACAAGGTAATAGACTGCAGGTAATAGCATTCACCTGCCCTGGCCAGGCAGGGAGAAGAGCAAAAAACCTCAGGGCGTGCCTGTACAAGATTAGAGAATATTTCATGATGTGGAATGATATTATGATATATTTTAATTTTATACTTCGATAATTCATAGAATGAATGTATTGAAAAGAGTTGAGAACACCCGAGTTCAAGGGTGAATTTGAGAAATGTTCCATTGTTGTGGAAAATTGATTAAATGGTAGGAAGATAATATTAGAAGATTTTCATTTCTCCAAAGTGGAGAAGTTAAATTGAGTAGTTTCGTTACTATGTGGGCAAGCTAAAGTATGGTGAACAAATGTCACCATAAGAACGTTAAAAGATTAAATGATGTGATTAGAATTGTATAAGAGTTCAAGAATAAGTGCATTGATGACCAGTTTATAAGACAGATGAAACTGGAATACACGAGCTTGAAACAAGGGAATTACACCTTGTATAAGTATGATTATAAGTGTATTAAGCTAAACAGAATTACTGCTGAGTTAATTCCGACTGAAAATGATACATGTGATATTTTGTTAGGACTTGCGTCTTAAATTAAAAGAGTGTTACTGGTTTTGAATTTGTTATCGTTTCAAGAAATGGTTAATTGTGTTAAAGCTTTAAAGAGAAAAAGCTCAGAACGAAAAGTTTGGAGAAATAAAAACTCAGAATGATTAAGGGAACTAGTATTTCATAAATTAGCACTACCAAAGAGAGATAGAGATTATGATTTTCAACTACAAACTTGATTGGAATTGGTGGTATTTCAAGATAAAAGATCAATTGGAGGAAAGTCAGACTCATTTAAGTAGTAGAGTCTGGTTCTGGATAATTGAATGAAAAGTTAAAGATATATATGAAAGTGGAGGAATGAATTCAGAGTTTTGCTAGAAATTATATAAAGTAAAGAATAAGAAGTATTTTAAATGGATCAAGGGATGTAGATATTGTTTTGCATTCTAGAAGGAAAAAGTTAGTGTTGGCTAACAAGAATATGTGATGGGAATATACTGGAAGTATAAGATTATAATATATTTTCAGGATATGATAACCAAATATAAAATTAATCTGGATACAGTTGTATATTTGAGTAAAGATGAGGATTGATAAGAAGAGTTTAAGAATGGGTATATCGATGATCAATTTATAAGACAAAGGAAGTCAGAACGTTTAGTTTGAATAACGAAAAGTACAGGATGTATGAGAATGGAGGTGAAATTGACAAGTTAAATAAACGAATTTTAAGATAATTTCGATTTGAAAGGATGTATGTGTTTGGTTGATTAGGGTTTGTACCCTAGATTGAACATATGTTATTGACTAGTTGTCAGAGTAAAGGTGATAGAGTTATAAGATTGGAGGAAAAGATAAAGTTGAGTTAATCAATTATGATGTGAAACTGAATATAGTGGTGTATTCTAATTAGATAGCTATGATGTAGAAAAGGAGATAAGTATTTGCATGGAATCTTAAGGAAGGAAAAATACAAGTACAAGGAAATGATAAAGACTGAAATTCTGTATAAGAAATGGGTTATCAAAGTTATGAGAATACAATTAAGATTAATATATAGAGATGAGTATAGATGATAAGACAAGAGTATGAGAATATGAAAAGAAAGATATGATTTGTGTATAAGGAATAAATAAAGGAGAAATGGAATAAAGAAATGAAATGGATTGAGGTTATGAGTTACTGTGTTTATGATAAGTAACAGAAAATAAATGTATAAAGGAAAAATAAAATTGAAGAAATACAGGACGGAAAAAGTAAGTAAATGAGGTAACATGAGAACAATAGAAGATATGTTCTTATTTATTTGTTCAGTGAAAATTCGAGGACGAATTTTCTTTAAAGGAGGGGAGATTTGTAACATCCTCAATACCGGGTTAGTGACCAAATTATAAAGTTTTAGAAATTGGTGATTAAAGTATGATAATTGAATAGTTCAATGATTTATTGGAAATATGATGAAGGTTATTCAGTAATTATTAAAGGAAATAAAGGGTAAATTGGTCATTTGACCAGAAAGATTTTTATCTTTCTTTTAGGGTTATAAAACACGTGGAAGGGTGATAAGAAAAGAAAAGTCTGGAGCTTGGGGTTATCTTCTTCCTCTTCTCTTCCCGTAAGCTCCATGGCAAAGGTAAGTTTAATTTCAGTTGGTTAATTCTTGAGTTTTAAGCTTAGTTTTGATTCTTGGGGTGCTAAGAAAGATTATTTAGATATTAAAGTATATTGAAACTTCAAAATGGATGAGTTAGGGAGGATTAAATATGAAGAGTTTTTAAGAGAATTATTGAAAAAAAAGGAGTAAATAGATTTTGAAGATGGATTTGACTTGTCAAGGGTATAATTAAGAAGCTAGAAGCAATAGAATTGAATTTGGAACATGTTGAAAATTTAGTGTAATTCTTGAATTTCATATGGAGAATAGGATTTTGATGTTAAAGAGGTGATTAATGAATAGGAATGAGTTTGAATATGAGTATGTAAGTTAAAAATAAGAAAGGGGATGATATATGAAGTATTAAGCTGAAAAGAGTGGATTTTCGGGCATAAAAGAGGATTTTGGGCAGAGTGCATCGATGCACATTCATAGTGCATCGATGCATCAAGGTTAAAACCCAGAAATTATTTGAAGGTGTATCGATGCATTGGTAATGCATCGATGCACTCTTTTAAAATAGAAACATCGAATGCAATTAGTGCATCGATGCATAAGGCATGCATCGATGCATCCCAATAATAATACAACATTGAATGCATTTTATACACCGATGCATCAGTAGTGCATCGATGCATACCTTCATTAAAAGATGAAATTGGCTTTTCTCTGAGCCTAAGGAGTGATAGTTTCGAATATATCAATCAGTATACTGATAAGTATTAATGTATTATTATGTAGATATAGAATGAAAGCTTGTTCCGGAATAAACTAAGGATTAGGATTGATTCAAACAACGAGGCCCAGGTGAGTACATCTTATTGTATAAGATTATATGGAAATTGGACTTGTGATAAGTCTATTCCTATAGTAATAGCTCATTAAGTCTTGATTATAAGTATGTTAACGATATGAAGTGTATGTATATTTGATTATATGAATTGATAGGTTTTGTTTTGTATGTGCTATGTGGTTTATGTAAAAATACGGTTAAGTGTAATGAGAGAATATAAATAAGTTATGAAATTATATGGATATAGAAGATAAGTCAGAGATGTAGGGAAATGGAAATAGATGTTTATAAAGAGTCATAGGAGAACAAATATAAGTAATATGATAATGAAATATAAGACTATGTGAATACATGGTTATGAGATAAAGATGTAAGAATAGGAAATATGATGAGAGTGAGTTCATGAGAAGTGATATGAACTAGGTAAACATGAGTTGGACAAGTACATAGTGATATGATCCATCATGGGAATTAGTATAATAGAGATTTTGATTTAATGAGAGTTAAGGGAACTAAATAAGATTGAATTATAGAATGAAATGAGAATAATATATCAATTAGGAAACTTGAATATAAAGGGACGATATGAATATGCAAGATAAGTTATATGCTAAATATCTATGGAGCTATATGAAAAGATTATAATGAAATTATGAAATTGAATTAAATAAATAGATTAAATTATTACCTAAATAAAAATACTATTAAATGATATATATATTTAGAAATACGATATAAGCTATGTGAAAGTGTTATAGGTGTTTCTATATGTTATAGGAAGTATATGATCATATGTGAACAAGATATGATAAGTATGTTTACATGAATAAATGTGATTGGGTGAGAAATGATAGAAATTATATGAAAACAGGTATATGTGAATTAGCTTTGTAATTAGGTAAATATATGAAATCATAACTATGAATTATGTGATGTGAAAGTAATCTATGTGATTATATGTTATATGAATACAAGAACATGAGATATGTGACCTGTGAATTATATGGAAATGATCTACGTGTAAGTGAACTATGTGACAATATGAAAAGAAGCTATGTGATACGGGATATGTGAAAGTGAATTACATGTTTATGTGAATATTTGAAATGAAATAAATGATAATGCCCATGTTATGTGTCATGAGAGCTAGGGTATAGTTGGCATGCCAAGAGTCGAGGGTCTACGTGGTCCTTCGGGATATATATATATTCTTTGGAACATGTGTGAAGTCTTGTGAGACACATACTTGATCCCTGGTATATGTATATGATTCTTAAGGAATGATATGTGGTCCTTAAGGAATGATATGTGGTCCTTATGGACATTATTATATGGCACTACGGTGCAATTCTACGTGCACTTCGGTGCAATGATACGAGCTGTGGTGACAACATTAGTGCACAACCTCTATAGACTCACATATCGATAGTTCTCACAAGTGTACCATGGGCTAATGAAAGAGATAACATAAATACAATATATATAATGTATATGCTTTTGGTGAAATGATATATGAGTGATATGATATACAGAAATGATAAGTACAAGATTATGTGATAAATAATTCGATGATAATGATAGAGATAATGATAATAATATATATGATAATGCTAAGAAAGTAGATGATGATATATGTACATGAGTGTCTTTGTTATATAAAAAGGTATATGATTTTGTATGATAAGTTAGTATTAAATGTTCATGTGTTTTGTTATATGGGATGTTTTTATGATTTCTATTATATGTTTTATTTGTCTCACTAAGTCATCGACTTAGCGTGTGATTGTTTCACACGTAGGTTCGAGAAGAATATAGAGAGCAATATGGAGCAAGACAGGTCAGTTACTTCTTACCGAAGATCAGATCAGAAAAGATGTTTTGAATTAGATGTATATTGTACATTGAAAATGGTTGGCATGTAAATAAATGTCTGAATTGTATATGCACTGAACGGTTTTGCAAAAACATTTAAGCTCTGAATAGTTCTGGAAATCTTTTGAATAAGCTACATGTATAAAAGTTTTAAATTACTCACTATTTTATACAAGTGAATGTTTTGAAAAGTCAATGTGACACCTCGGACTCGAATCCAGGTCGGGTACGGGTTGGGGGTGTTACACTTTCACTAAAAGAACACCATTGTTGTCCTTAATACACCTAATGCTACCTAGATCCTTTTTCCTATTCTCCCTGGATTTTGCAAGTCTGAAGATGTCGTTTTGTCCTTCCTTGGTGTCTAATCTCTTGTATATTTCCTCGTATGCCTTTTTCTTTGCTTTAGCCACCGTTTTCTTGGCTTCCCGCTTTGCTTCCTTGTATATTTGGTTAGCTCTCGATCTTTCTTCGTCGTCATTGTATTGTAGAAACTCCTTGAAGCAAGTTTGCTTTGTCTTCACCTTAGTTTGGACTTCGTCGTTCCACCACCACGATTCTTTATGCTCCTTGACCTTCCCTGGCCTTACCTGAGTGCAGAACGGAAGTAGTTGATCCACTCTCTAGATTCGAACTGGCCGCCCTCTCATCGTAGGGGACTTGTGAACGAAGTAAACAAACAAGGGTGGAGACTCAACAATGCTTTCCTGCATCAAGCTACTTTATCTTTTTCTTTCAAGAAAGTACATACACAGATTAAAGAGGAGGTCAAGGCCTGAGTCTATTGACTGTAAAGAATAGCGCTTAATTAACAGCACAAAGGGTGGAAATTTTGCAAGCCCTTCCGTAACAGAACTAGCACCGCTTATTTTGACAACAGGGAATGATTTCACAGTTACTTTATCTATAACACCGGCAATGAACTCACCAGAAAGTCAAGTCATCTGTCCCAGAGCCTATGATTGCAAAGAAGACCTAGTCTGATTAACTGACTTCAACCTATTTAAAAGCAAAACAGCTGATACGATCACACCAAGAAATACATGATTAAAGTAAATTAGATATAAATAAATCATTATGAATAAATAAAACTATTGAAAATTAATTAAAAATCAGTTAAACATGGGGGAAAACTATATACTGTACTTAAATGTTATGGAATCGATTGATTGATAGATTGAACAACCAAATTGATTTTGGAGCATTAGGCATGTGAGCACAGCTGTCACGGTGAGTACCCCAAAGGCGCGTCAACTCAAGTTTGGGGTTATGAAAATATTTTGCATTTAGATAATGGCATCCCGTAACTCTCAAACATTCATAAACAGTTGATATTTTCCCTGTTACCGAAGCCTTAAAAACCATGCAAATCGTGCTTACTACACGAACAACAATAATAAATTAGTAATCAAAGCAAGATATGAAGCCAAAATCAAGTGGTAAAATCACATTATTTAAGCTGTTTTAATCGTAAACCTCCCCCGCTGCCCTTGACTCACGTAAAATTGCACTGTCCCATGACTATGGGGTGCTAATTGTAGCCCATTCCACAGACCAATCTTCTTCATTACCCCAACTTCCATGGCCGCACCCCAAAGCTACGCATCACCCTTTTTTTTTACTCCTTCAACCCCCTTGATCTTGCCACGTGCTTACCTTCCTTCTTCTCTTTTCTGGGTCTTGTTTGAAAATGGCTGAAACCTGAGCATGATTCGACCATCTCTGTGAAAAGCCATGGATCAACTGTTACCTTTACTTTTAGTTTCGTTTTCTATCTTGCTTCTTAATCAACCAGCCATGTCTTTGCTGCCAAACCAGTGCAATGACAAATGCGGCAGTCTTCACATCCCATTTCCATTTCATTTAAACGCTTCTTGTCCTTCAATTTCCACAGTTTTCCGTCTTTCGTGTTTGAATTCCACTACCCTTTACCTTCATATCGGCACTGAAACCTATCGAGTTCTCGATTTCTTCTCCGACGGTGTACTTGTCGACTTCCCCGGAACCACCGGTTGCCGTCAGTACAACGACTTGAACGCCTTCGGTTTTACGAAAAACAACTACTTTGGCATCTCCAGCGACAACGTCATAGGTCTATATGATTGTGAAGACTCTTCCTTGTGTAAAGCAGGTTGTGAAACAAACGACTTACCCGGGTGTGATGGCAACTATAGTGGATCTCTTGCATGCTGTTATTCACTTTCCGATCATAGCATTTGGCATTCCGGTGATGGGCTTTCGAGCTTTTCCAAGTTCGGGTGCAGAGGATTTTCATCATGGCTAGTTTCCCGGGGATCCAACACCGGAAAACGTGGGGTTAAGTTGGAATGGGCGGTTCCTAGAAATTCATCCGATACAGTTTGTGCTAGTGATGCAGATATGGTGAATGCCACTGCAGTTGAAGCAGCGGTCAGGTGCTTGTGCAAGGATGGCTTCGTCGGTGATGGGTTTGCTGATGGAGCTGGATGCTACAAGTGTGAGTAGTCCAATCTTTATTTTTTGAGTAATCAAATTAGGTTGATTTGTAGTTAAATGATCAGAGCGTCATTTGCCATCTTTTGTATCTGCCATTGACAGCCTGCATCAAAGAGGGGCAAGAAGCATATGGGGAGGAGTGTAACAGTCCAAAGCATAGTCAAAGGAAGCTTGTAATTTTGGCTGGTATGTTATTATGAGATTGATCATTTTGTTAAACATTATCCTTATTTAGCTTGCTGTAAGAATTGATATCTTACTACATTTGCCATGTAGGTGTTTTTGCTCCGGTTTTCATCCTTGCGTCCTTGTTCTTATTCCTCTGCATAGTGAGACGACCGGTTAAACCTGGTGCTTTTCACCTAGAACAAACTCATTATCACGGTACCGCTTCATTTCGGAAAACTTGTAGAACTAGATTGTTTACTTACAGAGAGCTAGAAGAAGCAACCAGAGCATTCGTAGAAAGTCAGAAGCTCGTAAATGGAGCAAACGGTACAATTCATGCTGGCGTCCTTGGGGATGGCTCGCATATAGCTGTGCAGAAGGTGCAGTGTGAGACTGAAAGAGACTTAATCGATGTCCTATCAAGAATCGAGCTTCTATCATCTGTTTTACATAGGAATTTAGCTCGACTCCTCGGATGTTGCATCGAGTCTGGTTACACCATATTGGTGGTGTATGAATATCCAGCGAATGGCACCTTGGAGGAACATCTGCAAAATAGCAGAGGACAAAAATTCGGCCTTGACTGGTACAAGAGGCTGAGCATAGCTGCTGGAACTGCAGGCATCCTAGCATACTTGCAGTGTGAGATTTCTCCACCGATCTTTCACTGTGGCCTCAAAGCATCCGGCTACATATTTCTTGATGTGGATTTCTCAGTTAAGGTTTCCAGCTTTGCATGCTTAGCTCTGGGTCCAGCGACGGTTCAATTTTACACAACCATGGACCTCCCCACAAAAACGATGTTTACGATTTTGGTCTGTTATTGTTGGAGATAATTTCAGGCACCAACTATTCAGACATGCCAAGGATAGTCATGGAAAAAATCAAAAGTGGGAAGCTAGAAGAAATTGTGGATCCATCTCTCTACTACCACGAGCAGCCGATTGCTCGCAGAGAACAAATAGAAATAGTAGCAGACGTAGCAACCAGATGCTTATTGTTCGGTGGAGATGGCAAAATCAGAATGATTGATGTCGCGAGGGAGCTGATTCACCTCGTAAAAGAAAACAATAGAGGAAGCAAAAGGGGACCTGCATTGGAAGAAACATTCTCAAATTCAAGCCTGCTTCAGATGATATCCATGTCTCCTGACTCTATACACCTGCCTTGAAATTTCATCTGTTCATAAAAAAAAATCCCACTCAAGGATTTTCAAATTAGTCCATTTCAGCTGCAAGTGTTCCAAGTTACCTGCATTCACTTCTGATTGCATATGTATACAGATTATATGTACATCTAGTGGATTCAGAACTTATTTTTGATGAAATCACGTAACTTGCTGGTTCTACATAATGTATCATGAACATGATTGTGCTTGTCTTTTCAAAACCATCAATTTTTTAGGAGTAATTAGCAGAAAATTAGGAGTAGGCAAATTTTTAACAGAAAATTAAATATATTTACCAGTAAAAGCCTAGCCAGAGAAAGAAAGGAAGAGAAGAGAAGATGAATCATTGGGCAAAATCCTTAAATTAAACCCCTTTTTTCCTTAACGACAGACACGATGTAATTGCATGCCTTAAAGCATTGACCAACTGTTTTGTTTCCTGTTCTATCTTTCAACACCTCCTTATGCTATAAATACTTGCACTACAACAAAATTGTTCTTTAGCGGCGTTTTTTTAGTTCTATAGCGGCGATAGAAAAAACGCCGTAAGAAGCGTCGGCAATACCAGCGCCGCTAAAGGTAGCGGCGTTTGAGAACCAAAAACGCCGCAATAGGTTAAGATCTATAGCGGCGTTTTTGGAACAAACGCCGCAATAGGTCAAGATCTATAGTGGCGTTTTGGAACAAACGCCGCAAAAGGTTGATATCTATAGCGACGTTTTTGGAACAAACGGCGCAATAGGTCAGATATATAGCAGCGTTTCTTGGAACAAACGCTGTAAAAGGTCAGATCTATAGCGGCGTTTTTGGAACAAACACCGCAAAAGGGTGATATCTATAGAGGCATTTTTGGAACAAACGCCGCAATAGGTCAGATCTATAGCGGCGTTTTTTGGAACAAACACTGTAAAAGATCAGATATATAGCGGCGTTTTTGGATACAAACGCCGCTAATTTCTTTTTTTTAGCTTAGATTAATTGATTTTGCATATTTGATTTATGCAATACATCACCTAAATTTAATATCATGTAGCTTTATCTAATTAACAATAACTATAAATTTTAATTAAAACACAAATTATGCAGAAAAATACTTAACAACAAAATAAATTAAAATTTATAAACATTAATATAACAAAAATACATACAAATGTATACATGTGTTACTATACTAGAAACAAAAAGCAAACTAGTTGCATGTGTATTTCACGCTTCCACTTATAACCCTAATATACAATGGAATTATTTCCCAACTTCTCGCTATGTACACCCAATAATCAAATTGCACTTTGCAAGCACCGTAGGTTATCTTTACCATCCCAAGAATCAATTTTGTAAGATCCATTTTCCAAGTGCAGAGTTCCAACTATACTTAGTGAATCCTGCTTGAGGCTCAGCTACATACCTTGAGATCCACATTTGAGCATGAACGCAAGACAGAACTAAGCTCAGGATCTGAACGAATATTGCGCCATTTTCCAGTACCATGCTTAAGAACTCCTGCCTTGAGTGCAGCTTCTTCTTCCGCTGTCCACCTGCAGATGCATAATAAGACATAAATATAAGCAACCAAAATAATGGAATTTATTGAGCAGACATTCTACTTATATTTTTACCAAGTAAAGGAAACTTTCATCATATAACAGGGTATTCATTATGCTAAGTTAAGCGCGCTCAGCTGAATTTAAAATTATAATGTGGCTTCAGATTATTTACCTGGATGTAACTAGAACCAATAAGGCACCATTTCCCATTTGAAACCGAGACCTGAAGTCTTTACCCTTTACAAGGGAAAAAAAGTTAAAAAAATAAAAGACTCATATTTTATGACAGCAAGCCCAAGCCACCACATAAATTTTGTTTACAAGCACAAAAATAATGATGAATAAACTCAAAAACAATCAGAATGCCAGGTATGACACTTGCAATGACACAGAGAGAAATATACAAGGATGAAAGCCAATTAGGTAAGATATAATACAGGTTAAGAGTGATCGGCCTTGTAATCCAAGTTGAACATGCCATGCGACATATTAGGCTCATTTGTGAGATGGAACAAGAAACAAAAAACTATCAATGTGTTTACACAAGAAAAACATATACTCTGCAACTAAACAAGAAAGAAAAAGACTAAATGATATATGAAAACATGATTTACTTGAGCATTAGCCTTCACAATAAGATTGTCTGTCAAATCCCATTTCACTCTTGCATTGAGTCTACCATCGGTTAGCACCCTCCCAATAAGCATCAACTAGAAGACCATAATTGATCCTACTTATAACTTGATTTATTAAGATAAAAGAATTGAGGACAAGAGGGTGAACGGGAAGAGTAGAGATAATGAGAGAAGCCACCTACATTAGGGTCAATGAAGTTGGCACCAAACTCATAGTGAGATGTGGGAATTTTAATGGTTTTGGCACAACTTAAACTGACACAGGCTAAAGCTACTGATAGAGAAATTACCTGTTACACAAGAAATTTCCAAAATGATAGGAAAGAACACAGTCAAAGAACTCCACTAGGAAAGCCTAAACCACCACAAAGCAAGAAAGTCAATAACTATGGGAAAATACAGAGAGGTCAACGTTACAAAAAATGTATTATATTTGATATGACAAGAAATTAATGTCATGCATAAAAGGAAGATGCATACTGAGGAGAACTCAAAAGCAAATGGATATATCCTTAACAACTGGGAAACGAAATCAACCCACTGCAACACAATCAGATCTCAAATTAATCAGTGAACTGAAATTATACTGATTAATTAACAATCAGAAAATAATATGATATTTATTATTTACATGTTTCATGAGAAATTGAAGCGTCCAAAGATTTTTAGTGAAAATACAAACGTTCTCTACTAGTTTGGAAAAGTCCTTTAAACAAAAAAACATGGAATTAAAAAATCCATTTTGTATCTAATTTTCAGCATATTTCATTAACCTTTTAACGGTTCTTTCATGTTATTTCTTGCTAAAGGAAAATAAAATGTGTTTAAAACTAAAAGAAGGAATCTTCTACCACATAATTATAATAATTTTCCCTTATAAAATCACAATTCCATTAGTTGTGAAAATTATCTACAATGAAAACAACTTCAGTGAAAATATGAGAGAGAATAAAAACATCATGCATTGTCAAGAACAAGAAATACCTTCAAGGGAACAAGCTTGAGTACAAACTGGTCTCCATACAGGAGTACCATTCCTTCTTTTCTTTTTGTCCATCATGCCTAGGTTATCTTTTGTCCCACCTATCCACAAATCAAGGCTCAATTTTTCATAAAAATATTTTCCCTGTAATGAATTGATATAACTTTAATGAACCTTGCAACCATGCAAATTTCATCTTTCCACCTCTACAACATTTATGGTCTAACCAATTTTAACAGAGTTTAAGCAGAAAGGAAAGCATACATCCAGATGCCTTTTTTCTATAGCATAAGAAAACTCGGATAGGAAAATGCAGATCAAACACTAAATTTAGAGAGAGAAAAGAATTTATGTGACATGAGTCCAAATTGTTTTACTTTTCCAAACTTAATGGGCCTTATACCTATTCAACCTAGCGACCAATCATAGACTTCCTTGGTGAACCAAAAGTTCAATATATCTTTCAAATGAAATAAAGTACTTCAAAATCCTTCACAGACAAAACAAAAAAGATCAACCTAACATAATTGAGACGGAAAAAAATAAGTAAATCACGTTGCTGATATAAAGAAATCTCAAAAAGCATGCGAGTCAAAGTTTAATGGCTACCAAGCTTACCATTTTTTGCGAACACAACATCTAGGTTTCTAACATTGTTTGAGTCTTATCGAAGCTATGGCCTATACCATAAAGTTTACTTGATTATCACTTTAAACACACACATAAATCATCGTTTCACCCTCAAAAGACACCTCTGCAAATGGAGCCACATCAACCAAAGCAAGCATACCAGTGACATGGAAGACTCAAGGGTAGAATACAATGTAAATGTTTGCAATAAGGTCTTATACTTAAGATGATTGCACTACCTTACATAAAGATTTAAAAAGAATCTTAAAACAAAGCTTAAAGGGGAATAAACATGAAATTGTTATGCTCTTAAGTCTTAACACATTCATAGGGATAAAAACCTGAAAGTAGTTAACCGGCTTGGTTTGAAATAAGTATTTGTGGACTTCAACAAATGGTCAACTCTGCATAGATAATAATTACCGAATTAACACATTATTTATTAAAAAAATAAATGTTTCAACGATTGAAAGCTTCATTTTTCATTTATTTCATCTGTTCCTGGCTTGAATCATTAACTTTACCCTGCTAAGATACTGAAACATAAACAACGGTGTGAATATTGAAAATAGTGTACATAAAATGCTTAGCAGACATGAAAATACAATAAATAAAGGACGCATGTAAGGTTTCAAACTAAACCTTGAGAATGAGAAAACCCAATTCTGAATTTTCATTTTACTTCGAAAAGAAACCTGACATGGACAATTTTAAATCTAAAGTTCTCTCCTTTTAATTATTTTTAGCTTGTAGGTAGGGTTTTTCTTGTTTACTGAGTTTAATTATTTTTTCCCTTCTCAGTTTCTCAGTAAACAAACAGGGGGTTAAGTAAAAGAAGCTTACCTGAAAAGAGACTTGCAAGCTAACATTCGATTTTTTTTCTGGCTCTGCTCCTCCTTATCCTTTGAACTTCAAGTTTTTGAGGGTTTTCGAGGATTATTGCTACGAGATTTTAAAAATTAGCTTAGGTTGAAGATCAAAACAGCCGCGAGAGTGAGGGTAAAGCACAAGAACAAATGTTGCAAACATTGGGTTTCAATTTCAAGAGAGATGCTTCGATTAGGGGTTTATGTTTAACTTCTGGCGGGACATCAAAAATAGGTGAAATGGGAAAAATGAAAAAGGTTAAAAGGGTTGGGATTTAAAAATTGTAAACTTGCGGCGTTTGTTAAACAAACGCCACTAAAACATGAGTCTATAGCGGCGTTTGTATAAAAACGCCACTAAAGTACAAGTCTTTAGTGGCGTTTGTATAAAAACCCACTAAGGTATGAGTCTATAGCGGCGTTTGTAAACACAAACGCCACTAAATCACGATTCTATAGCGGCGTTTGTATAAAAACGCCACTAAATGTATGAGTCTTTAGCGGCGTTTTTATGAAAACGCCACTAAAGTACAGTCTTTAACAGCGTTTTTACAGAAACGCCACTAAAGTACAGTCTTTAACAGCGTTTTTATAGAAACGCCGCTAAAGTACGCTTCTTTAGCGACGTTTGTTCTAAAAACGCCGCTAAAAATGCTGCTATAAACCCATTTTGATGTAGTGTTACCTGTAGATCAATTGTTGCTTCAAGATAACGCATCATTTCCAATTTCTCTTCATTGTTTTCTTTTGTAAACCTCTTTTGGACCAAATTTCATTACTTCCTTTATTTCTGAGATAAATGATTTAGACTCTTTCTAATCCTATAACTTATGTTAGATAAATTATTTCTTAGACTCAAATATTTTTGTTAGATGAGGATCCTAAAACTTATGAAGAAGCTATATGATCCATCGATGCTAGTTTCTGGAAAAGAGCTATCAATGATGAACTAGAATTAATAATGTCTAATCATATTTGGGAATTAGTTTACTTGCCTAGAGGATTCAAACCAATCTACAACAAATGGGTCTTCAAGAAGAAACTGAGATAGATGGTTCAATATAGCGGGACAAGGCAAGGCTAGTTGTCAAAGGGTTCACTCAAAAGTTTGGGTTAGACTACTTTGATACTTATTCTCCATTACGAAAATCTAAATGATTCGTGCATTATTTGCACTAGCCTCTATTCACAAGTTGCAGGTACATCAAATGGATGTTAATATTGCATTTCTGAATGGGGATCTAGATGAGGAGATCTACATGGAGCAACCACTAGGTTTTGAAGCACCTGGTATGGAAGGCAAAGTCTGTAGACTTAAAAAATACTCTATGGAATTAAACATGCTCCTAAATAGTTGTACGAAAAATTTCATAAAACTATCCTTAGTTTTGGTTTTGTTGTGAATGGTTCAGATGCTTGTGTGTATTCGAGGATGTTTGACAATGATTTTATCATCATAAGTTATATGTGATGACATGTTGATTTTCAGTTCCAACATTGACTCCATTAACAAAATAAAAAGTTTCTGTCCACTAAGTTTGAGATGACGGATTTGGGAGAAGTTGATGTAATCTTAGGAGTCAAAGTTACCAAAAGTGAAAAGAGATTTTCTCAAGTCAAGCACACTTTATTGAAAAAATGTTAGAGAAATTTGACACTTTTAATGTCGTCCATGTTCGAACTCCTTATGACCCTAGCATACATCTCTTTAAGAATAAAAGAAGTAGCGTTTCCCAAACATAATATGCTAAATTGATTGGAAGCCTAATGTTCTTAATGATCTATTCCTGATATACTATGTTGTGAGCAAACTTAGTAGATATACTCACAATCTAAGTAGTGTACATTGGATTGCTCTAGACGCTTACTGAAGTATCTTAAGGGTACTATGGATTGGAAACTTTAGTTTGTTGGCTATCATGCGATATTAGAAGGATATTGTGATGCCAACTAAGTTTTTGACAATGTTGAGGTAAGCTATACGAACGAGTATGTTTTTACTTTAGATGGAGCAGCGATCTCGCGGAAATCAGCAAAGCAAAATTGTATTGCTCGTTTTACCATGGAGTTAGAGTTTATAGCTCTTAACATAGCTGGGCAAGAAATCGAGTGGCTCAGAAGTTTGTTAGTAGAAACTCCGTTGTGGGGAAGACGACTCCTCCAATTCTTTGTTGTGTGATTCACAAGATGCGATATGTGTGGCTAAGGACGAAGCTTACATGGTAAGAAAATACACATTCACATAAGACATTAATCAGTTAGACACTTAATAAATAATGGAGTGCTCTCTTTAGAGTATGTGAAGTCAAAAAGAAACCAAGCAGATCCTCTTACCAAAGGGTTAAGTAGGTAGCTAGTCCTAGATTCGTCGAGAGGGATGGGTTTAAAGCCCACTGATTGAGGAATTCATGGTGGATACCTAACTTAGTTATCTAAGTTCAATGTGGTAAAACGAAACCATGGAAAGACTCATAATGTACATTCCTACCTACTTGTCCCTACGAATAATGTACATGCCCATGATGAGCTTAATTACTATTAATAAATTCATAACCCAGGTTTTGGGTGGTCTTAGTGAGAAAGACTTGATGAATTTACCGACTTTGGCTGAATATTTATTCTTAATAAGTTCACAACCCAGAGTGAGTGGGTAATGCTAAATGGAAGGACGAAATGAACTTACCGACAGAAAGGTTGAGTTTGTTAAAATCTTAATAAATTCAAATCCAAGAGTTTGGATGGTCTAGTGAGAAGGACTTATTGAATTTACCGATTAATGAAGTTGAATATTTATTCTTAATGACTTCTTATCCTAGAGTTTGGGTAGTTCATTAATGATGAACTGAAGAAAGTCACCATACATTTTTGTGAGGTTGAGCTATTGTAAAAGCTCTTAATTATTTCGTAGCCCTGTTAAGGGTGGTTTATGTCGAGATAAATCTGATGAATAACATACGTAAGTGAGAAGGGTTAGTCGCCTTCTATGAAAATCTTTGGCAGTTTTTCTATGAAGGGGTTGTTGTGTGTTATGAGTTTATCCCTATCTTAGAAAGTTTAAGACTAGTTTCACTTATCTAAGAGAATGATTGCTCATCATCACTATGTACTAGTTCTAGATACGTCACTAGTGCTTAGCAATTAATCTCGGTGTTGCTCTTATGGAATGATTGTTTTCGAGTTTCATAACAGTTTTTTCGCATTAGTGGGGAATGTTGGTAATGTTCAATCTCACATAGAGTTGAAAACACTATTGGGAATGGGTATTTAAGGCTTGCATTCTTCATTCCCTGGTTGAGTGATAAAGAATAAGGGGACTCTCGCACACCTCCGCCGCTTTGCCGTCCACGTTTCCAACATTCCTATCCAATGTATTTTCATGTTGGGCACCGATAAGAAGGGTACTACTTATGCTTTTTAGTCGATGATTGATTAAAGAAGTCGGACAAGGATGGCTACATTGTTTTGGGCCATGTGTGTATATATGCAAACTAGCTAGATGTGGAAACTGTGGAATATTTTATCCTCTATATAAATGTTTTAGTGATATTTATATATATTTTATATAGGAGGTTGACTTGAGTAATTTTGCAATAGTAAACATTATATATTACAATATTATAAAATTTATTATCCTTAAATATCAATAATTATTAAATATAACAAAATTTTGAATACCAATCCAACATCAAATTTGCCCTTGTATATTATATATCATTTCATAACTAAAACTTTTAGAATCTAAAAGAAAGGGGGTTGGACTGGTGTAAAAGGTAGCCGAGTGCGCTTGAAAAGTACAACGCATACACTAGAAACTAACCTTTGTGCGCTGAAGAACAATAATTAAGGCAACTAATGGAATAAAGAAGCAGGCGACAGCATCTCAAAAAAAACATTAGCTTTGCCTAAATGAGATGAGGACAACGACAAAAGAAAGCTGTAATTAATCGATGAAAGAGTAGTTACCCATCACCAGTAATGACTCTCAAAACACAAAGCAGCTGTCGAAGCTTCTTGTTTCACTGCAAACAAATGAGAAAAAGGAGCTGCAGATTCGTAGCTAAGGGCTAAACGGTATTGATTCAGTGGGCAGCACTGCCGGTAAGTAGACTGCAGCAAATAGCTGGTGGCTTAGAGCAGGCAGCGGCGCCCGAGGGAGGTGCCCATATTTTTCCAAAAGGTTTCGTTTTTCAGCTACCTGGTCCTGGTTCATGTGTGTATAATAGCTAGGGTTTACTTTAGTTCTTTTCTCCTATAGGCTGGAGCATATGACAGTGTTGCAATTATCATCAAAATGGGATTCCGCTACTTAATAGAGACAGCTTAATAAAACCCTAGTTTTAATGGACTAAACATGATCATGTTATTTTCAAATTAACAAGAGAAGCTTAGAGCAGGCAGCGGCGCCCGAGGGAGGTGCCCATATTTTCCAAAAGGTTTCGTTTTTCAGCTACCTGGTCCTGGTTCATGTGTGTGTATAATAGCTAGGGTTTACTTTAGTTCTTTTCTCCTATAGGCTGGAGCATATGACAGTTGTTGCAATTATCATCAAAATGGGATTCCGCTACTTAATAGAGACAGCTTAATAAACCCTAGTTTTTAATGGACTAAACATGATCATGTTATTTTCATAATTAACAAGAGAAGCTTAAGAAAAGGGAAAAAACCTCACATCATGGCACTGAATTGTGGACAAGGTAAGGAGACAAAGAGCCAGCAAAGGTGTTATGAAAAAGATAACTGCCAACTTGGTTCATAGTGAAATATAAGTGTGAGAGTACGGGGAAGATATAGGGGGAGGTTGTAGGGTGGGGATACCCTAAAACTGTGGTCCTTACCCTACGTCTCTGTTTAGATCCAGCCCTATAATTTTTACACATATAAACTGTAATCCAACAGTTTGCAACTCTCAATACAAGTTTTTACCTGCAGATAACAGTAATAAAGAAGTAGCGTTTTGCACAAGAGAAAGATTTGTTTAAGCTTACAAATGACGGAGCATTCTGCATTCATGAGGAGCTAGTAACAAAGAGAGGTCCCCAATAGGCTTTCTTTTAAGCTTGAAAAGAGGTTTCCTCAGCCTTGTTTAATGGTCGATCAGCGGTGTACTGTGTGTACTGCTTTTTACACCTTTCAGAGGCAACTATAAATACCAGTACTTCGCTTTTGCAGTTTTGCTTCGGATTTTGTTTTAAAATTAGTTAGTGATCGATCTTCCCTCAGATTGCCTACCTTTTCCCCATCTGATAAAATCACGTGGCTGAATCTAATTCCACAGTCCCATTTTGTCTGCGTTTCTAATGTTTTTTTTCTGTTCCTAATATAATTTTTAAATTTAAATTCGTGAGGGAACTAAGGGTTTTCCACCCTTACTTGTGATGGGTCCTTCTGATTTACTAAAACAAGTTTTTGATGTGTAGACCTTTAAACCCTTTTTCGTTCTTCAGTAAATCTTTTAGAAATTATTCATTATAAATATTTTATGATTAAATTTATATAAATATTAAATATAATGAATAACATTATTCATTGCAACAATATTTAAATTATTTTATTTTGTAATATTATAATAATTTAGTTAATACTATTTATAATAAAATATTAATAAATCATTTACTCCGATGTAAATTAGTTTTTTTTCCCGTATAACATGTTAAATATTTAGTAAAGAAAGAACAAATTATAATCAAAAGAGAAAGAAAATTATCATTATGTAAAGAATAAATTGATGACAAATTATACCCACAATACTGAGAAAATTTAACAAGAACAAAAATTTAAATATTAAGAAAAACAATTTTATGACCAAAAGTGAAAATTCAAATCAAAATGTTAATGTTTTGAATATAGGAAAGATAAAGAATGTTCACGAAGAAAGAAAAACGACTTGAATGATCATTGTTACGGGAGAGATGCTGACACCTAGGGCTGTGCAAATCCGATTACCTGGGATAGCTAAATATATGAGTAGATATCTTGATACTTGAATCATGATCATGGTTATATTTCTTCATTTGTATTTCTCCTTTTTTATTAGATATAAATAAACCATAAATTTACAACAATCAATATCTTACGAAAATGCAAAACGAAAATATAATTAAACTTTCATAGTAACAAATCAAGTAAAACTTTCATAGTAACAATATCAAGTAAAACTTTCATCAATGAAAATATTAACTAAAATTTAATAGCTTACTAAAGTTTGAGAGTTATGGCCTATGAGAATTGTTCTTCATACGTGACATCCGAAACTTCACTTGTTTCATCAATTATAATTTTTGGTTGATCCGAATAAATCTTACATTTCTATTAAGTATTTAAAGTATCCAATCATTACAATGTAATGCTAATAAAAGCAAAACAATACACAATAACAACATAATGCATATAAAATTTACATTCTATTTTTGTTCTGTGATGCATTACTATACATGTAATGCATTTTAAATCAAAAATAATCAGTACATTTTTCCCAATTAATTTTTCACACTTTTATGTTCCATAATTTATGTGTTTTGATTTAAAGGACGAAATAATTCTTTCGATATTTAATTAATATGTTTAGTAATTGCAATTATATAATTAATATCTTTTGATATTTGGTTTGCAAATTGTGAAGTAATTTCAATAATTCTTTTATAGTTACTTGTTTGTTTTGCACCACATTTTATTACCGGCTGTAAAAGGGGAATTTTTTACATGGGGAAGGAAGGTTAAAGAGGAGCCTGGAGCTGGCTGGAGCCTGGAGCGGTGGAGCCAACTGCCAAGCGTGAGGAGAGGAAGGAGCGATGGAGGTTTGGAGGAGCCACGTCGCACACAAGCAGTTGTTTTAGGGATGTCAACCGGGTGGGTGACTTCCTGACTGGGTGTTGTTTACTTTAATTTAATATATAATATTATTAATAATTAAATATATAATAATATAATATTATTTTATATAAAAAAATCCCTAACTGGATACTCGAGTACCTAGAAAAATTTAATTTTGTGACTCAAACTCGACCAGATGTCAGGTCGGGTATCTGACCCAGTCGGCTTTTTTTTAGGTTCAGGTCGACGGGTCGAGTATTTTTGCACACCCCTTCTAATACCAAAGACGAAGTTCGATTAAATATTAAAAAGATAAATTATTTAAATTTGAATATTAAAAGTTTTAAATATCTATTTTTGAATTAATGCCAAAAACATTGAAAAAAAGGCTTGAAATTGTTTTACGGAATTAAAACCGTTAAAATAAATTACACAATTGTTTTCTCGTATTTTAGAAAATATTTTTTTGGTAAAATATTTTTACATCAATCAAATATACCCTAAGTGAATAGTTAGTTGAAAAAGGCTTATTAGTTCTATTTTGAAAATCGGATCGGATCGGCCGGTTTAACCGATTTAACCGGGAATCGTTGGTTAGTCCGGTTCAATCTAAACCGGTTGAACCGCTATTAGTGAAACGACCAGAACCGCTGAACAGTTCGAACCAGACAGGTTGAAAACCGAGAAAAACTGAGAATTTTTATTTTTTTTTAAAAAAAATTAAACCAAACAACGTCGTTTGTTAAACGAGCCAAGTCGAACTCGAGTATTGCTGAGCTCGACTCGAACTTGAAAACTTTAAAAATAAGCTCAACTCAACTTAAACTCACAAGCTAAAAATTATCAAGTTAAACTCAAACTCGAAATATAATATTGAAACTTGAACTAAAAAAGGCTTGAACTCAAAAAAAATTAGAAGCTCGATTGAAGCCTAAAATTCGAGATTGATTGAAGTGAAAGAATAGTTATATAATTATAGTTATATAATTTTGTTATGATTTTTTAACCCCAAATTTATTTTTTAATTATAGTTATAATTATATTATTATTTATATGTTTACCTTAAATATTATGTTGTAGTTAATTTGAATTATTTTGTTTCACTTGATTTTATGGTTTTTAACTTATATATGTTATGATTTGCTTTGAATATGACTTGTGATATAAAAAATTATTTTTTATTAAATATTTTTGGTATTTTTATTTAATTTTTTAAATAATTATGACGTCGTCCGGTTCTTTCAACCGATTAAATCGATTCGATCGATTGAACCAATAAATCAATAGCATGACCGATTCACTAACCAATCCGGTTCTAAAAACCATGCTTATTAGATCGCACGTTTCCTTAAATTCTAAAGGCACGCGGCGGAAATAATATTTTGTCGTGTAACGAACTAGCCACAACTTTTCACATTGATTAGTGAGCCCATTTATTTTATTTATTTTTTCTTTATCGTAAAAAAAATAATTAACCCTTATTCTCATATATAATGGTGCAAGGGGAAGTAGGATAATAGGTTGCTCTCAACGTCATGTTGAGAGCAACTTCCGTAAGAGATCTCCGATTTATGAAATATCCTCCGTGAAACTCGATCTTACGACCCCAAAATTAAAAATATTATGCTCTAATAATTGAGTAAATTATATATTAAATTATAATATATTATCATTTTAGACTACATCTAAGGATGGTCCAACTCAATGAATTTAAATTTTTTTATTTTTGTATGTATTTTATATTAAAAATATATTTTTATTATACTTAAATTTTATTAAATTGTCTCATTCCAATTTTAGAAATTCACTCTTTCACATAAAATTATATGTATGTACTTGACTACATTATTATCTCACAGTCTAAGATGATGTTTAAAACTAAAAATATCACGTGACATATTAGAAAAAGTCGTATAATAAAAATATTAAACCTAAATAAAATAAAAAATTAAATATTTTTAAATTATTTTAAAAATAAAAAAGTTTTGGGGTTGGTATGCTACGTCTTATTCTCGTTCAATTATGCAATGAATTTTTAAAAAAAATGGTTACTTTTATAGATAGTTAGATACATCTATTTTCGTAATTTATATAATTAAATGAATGTAGATTAATTGTGGACAAGTGAATATAAATGAAATGTATTTAAATTATGTTATTAATTAACCTTTAAGTACTTAATCAACGGTCCACTATTTTGAATGTAGGGGGTACTTAAACTATCCTCTCCCATAATTAATTGAGATCTTGATAACGGTATTGAACAACATTAACTATTTAACATTACACAAAGTATTAATTAGCAACCCGAGTTGCAAAAAAAAAAAAAATGGTCCAAAACCTTTATTTTAATTTTCAATTCAAGTCCTCAACTATCCTTATATTCTTAATAGGAGACAGCTCAAGCAAAATCAAGGGTTAATTAATATATTATTTATGACAATAGTAATGTTTTAAATAGAATAGTGACAGTTTTATATTTTTAACCCGTGTCTAAAGGTATGGTATGATGAGTTTAGGCTTCTTAAAAAAGAATTTATATTCACTATTATTAATAAATTAAAAATACCAATTATATATTTGAGGTAAAATACACTCCAGATCATTTAATTATATAATTTATAACAAACATATCCTTTTATAAATATTACAATTTAGTCACTCAATTAAAATTTTGTTATAAACAAGTTATAGGCTGTTAAATATTAGATGAAATAATGACTTGATTTGATATAATAGTAAGTTTACTCCCAAAAAATTATACATTTCATCAATTTGGTCCTGATTCGTAACTATTCAATGAATTTAACCTTTCACATTAGAATTATATCTATTATTCTTCTCTTAAATTGTTTGTTATTCTTCCATAAATATATTATTTTCTTGGTATACTATAAGTTTAACAGTAACATTTTACTATTTTATAACAAAATAAAATTATCCAACTGTTATTTTGATCTGATAGGCTCGCTTGGTTTCATGGTGTCTTCGAAAAAGACTAAAATGATAAAAAAAAAACTTAATATGTTGAACTAAAATTTATTGAATTGTTTTGAATTTGTATGAAATTGATAAAACGTATAAGTTTTTGAGACTAAAAATGTTATTCATATTATATCCTTAATGTTAAAACTGGAATCATTAAACAAAAAAAATAATTTGAATAATTTTAAAACTTCAATCAATTTGACTAAGATTGACCAGACAATTTTTTTTTTATAAATTTGAGATGAATGTAATATAATATTTGTTCAAAGTCTCTATTACTTTCATAATAAACGCTTATATATCTATGTACACGATTCTAAAATTCGAAACTTTAAAAAATAACAATAAATTTCTCAACTACTGAATTTGCAGGATTCGTGTGAGACTCAAAGTTAGAAGACTTTAAGAAGGAATTGCGAGCTTGAACAACTGCACTAACTGGGGTAGTTGGTATTGTATACGATAATAAAGGAATCTCCATTTTTTTTTGTTCGTTTGATAATGTCCACTAGTTTTTATCCTCCTTTTGCAGGACCAGCAGCAGCACACATTCAATGGCGCCCAGAGTAGTTAAAGACCAACTGGGCGTTTGGGGTCTCAACGGAGATGATTATTATAGATAAACCATGAAAACGACAAGCTCACATGAGTCGAACCAGATCATTCATGGGTCCCCTGCGTTGGAGCATTAACCTTATCGCTCTCTCTTCCTTTAGGAACCTAAAAAGCAAAGACTTGTAGGCTTCACCTTTGTTCAATTGGCACTGAGAGAACCTCAGAGGGAGGCAATTTCTCTCTTCTTGTTTATTGCTTTTTGTAAGCCAAGGTGCTAGGTTAAAGAAACCCAGAAACAACTTTCCCTGTTGATTTCTCCATGCCCTTCATTTGTTGTTTAGGGTTTCCAGTTTTTTTTCTCTATTTTTCTTTTGGTCAAAGAAGAAGGCAACGACCCTCAAAGATCAAGAATACTTCTAAGAAACCAGTATTTGCAGGTCAGTTTCTTGTTTTAGTTTTAAATTATAGAAGCTAGCTACACCCACCCTTTATTTCCCACCATTTAGCCACCAATTTTTCATGTGAATTTTATTATTTAGTGTGATAAACAAGGAAATCATAATGAACTTTGTGCAAGAGAAAAAGGGTATCGTAATAATGCAGATCAAGAGGATGATGATGAGAAGTACTGGTGAGAGAAATTTCAAGCAACTTCCGTTTTCCCCTTCTTCTTCTTCTTCTTCTTCAGTTTCTTCAAAGTACAAGGACTCCGTTCACTTGTCGCTTGGAACCTTGGATTCCCGAGAAGATTACAAAACCCAAGAGTCCGGTTTCAATATCGACAAGAAACTAGAGCTGATGGATTTGTCACTCGGAAACAACAACGAGAATCAAACATTATCGGAAGCTGTAGAGATTGTGACGGTGATGATGGCAGTAGGTCTATTGAGAAAGAACACAGTTTGATAAAGTTGTCACACCAAGTGATGTAGGCAAGCTCAATCGCCTCGTTATACCGAAGCAACATGCCGAGAAGTATTTCCCTCTCGACTCTTCCTCGATCAAGAAAGGACTGTTATTGAATTTCGAAGATCGGAACGGCAAGTTGTGGCGGTTCCGGTACTCGTATTGGAATAGTAGCCAGAGTTATGTGATTACTAAGGTTGGAGCCGTTTTGTAAAGGAGAAAAAGCTTGTTGCAGGTGATACAGTGTCGTTTCAGAGAGGTGTTGGGGAGTCGGTGAAAGACCGGTTATATCGATTGGAGGCCCCGTCCTAATGTGCTCGATCCTTCACCGTTTGCACATATTCAGCTCCAAAATCAATTCAACTTTCCTCAGCCGGTCCGGTGGGGTAGACACTACTCGCTGCCTCAACAGATTTGCATGTCTCGGAACTACGAACCTTTACATCGGTTGAATTACAGCATTTATCCTTACAATCATCACCATCAACACCAAGATCACCAGCAGATTACTGTCGGCAATGTGTCGGAGTATTATTTGACGTCATCATCACATCAAATTGGGACACTGCAAGGGGGAGGAAGAGGGGAACCAATGCCAATGGTGATTGATTCAGTCCCAGTTCAGGGAAACAAAACTGCGGCTAAAAGGCTAAGGTTGTTTGGTGTGAACATGGACTGTCCTAATCCGACACAAGATGGATCTTCATCCTCTTCTCTCCAACCAAGACAGTCCAATAACAAATAATATCTCACTGTCCGCTATGCAAGCTGAATATCAAGGAAAGGTAAATCTTCCTTATCCGTTGATTTGGAGCTCTGATCAGTGAAGAGAAATTCGCAGCTGTCGTCAAATCGTGACAGGCACTGGATTTAGGGAAGAGGTCGAAAGATAAGACTTTTATCAATCTGAGTTTTCATTTACTTTTGATTTATTTATTGTTTCAGTACCATAGTTAGTTAAGGTTTGGGATCTGTGAAAGAGCTAAAGATGAAAGAAGCAACATATGAACTTGAAAATTAATTGTGTATATTATATATATACAGAAAATTACAACCAGCCAAAATGGCTTTTCCCCTGTCTGTTTATATACATATACATATATATATATATATATATATATATCCTTTGCTCTTCCTGACAGCATTTACTTGTGCTGTATGCATGGGTAGCTGATGAATCTATAGTCTAAAAATGGACATTTCTTTGCTTCTTCTCTTCTCTCTCTCTCTCTCTCTCTTTCTTACGTTTTTCCATGTTACGTTTATATATATTTATAGTTTCTTGGCTTGTTTGCTGCTGAACTAAGCTGCAGGCTTGCAGGGAAAGTTGCAGCACTGTAAAAAAAAGTATTATCTGTATTCTTAAATTTGTAAGTTTTTCATACATATATCATATGATCACTTTACTTTCTTGGTAATTCGTGTCTTCTCTTCACAGCCGTGATTATGGACTGCTACACACCAAAGTCTCTTGTGCTAAAGAGGGTTCAGATTCCTCCAATGACAGGTCTACTCAGACTGAATCCTTGTAAGAGTTCCCTTGCTTTGTCTAAATAATTTGAACTTACATGCGTGCATGAAATATCACATTAATGTCTCTGATAGTATCGATTAAGTTATATTTGATTTATTGATCACGCATAAAATTATACAAATATATCAATCTTTGAATTGAATGCAATGGCAGGTAGTTCAAATTACTGGGGGAATTAATTAAGAAAGTACTTTGTACATCAAAAATAGCTTATAAGAAGACATGAAATAGGTTGGAACTAATAACATTTTTTCATCCAAAAAATAATAAATACATCAATATGGTTATATCAGCTATTTACAAGCATTCAAATCCACTCTTAATTTAGAATAGACACGTATATATCCTAAAATTCGAATTTTCTTCGATTAGTTACTTATTTTATTGGGTGTATCCACCCTAAAATTTTATTTATACACATCCTATATAAAAAATTTATATTATTAATACACATGTATCAATCCTAAAAAATATTTTTGAATCCGTCACCGTTCGTTGGTATATATACTAAGTTAGTAATTGCCAAGTTGTTGAAAAATATTTATTTTACTCAATCAATGCCGTCTCACTTCTAGCTACTAATTGGTGCAGCTTTTAAATTGACTAAGCATACTACAATAGTTGTTTTAAATCATTAAAATGCAGTGAGCTTATCACCTTGTCCTTGTTAGTTGAGTTGCATTCATGAATTAATTACATACACACATACATATATGAAACGTGCATCGACTTCATTACATGCTTGGAGCTACCCATGATTCTATATATTTCTAGGACCGGACATCCGTATCTAATAAAGATTTATTATAGTCTGATGTAAAATGCATATCATTGGCACTGATACATGTGATAGATGTCTGTTTAGCCTAAGATTAATTACCAATGATAGCAAACAAATCTCTAACAAATATTAATTACTTTAGGGTTTGTTTGTTGCGCAAGAAAATAACTTCTATTTTAACTTCTTTTTCTTAGGGGACGGATTCTTATACGTAGATATATGTGTATGTATGCATGCATATTCGCTACTTCCCTAACATTGCATCAGTCTAAGACGATTATACAATATACATATATGCATGTGATAAGACATATCTGCACTGCATTAACCTAGAAAATACCAGTTGGCAATCTTACCCCAACACTGTTCTTATTAGTACTAAAGAACTAAAAATAATATATATATATATATATATATATATGATGTTTTTAATGATGCTTTAGTAACATGGAAAAAGTTAGGGTATAGTACATATAGTCTATACATAAAAAATGAAGATTAAAGCCATAGATGTTGGAAAGGTTGTAATTAAATATAGATAAAAAGGGTTAAAGGTGAAATACTAGATGGGTGTGAAATTATTGTTAAAAAAGATTCAATCACAAGATTCCTAACTACACATTGAAAGAGAAAATAGAAGGCATTGAAAATTGAAATCCTCCACACCCTATAAAGAGAGTAATACATAGGTGAGGTTTAATAGGTAATTAGGCTTAATTGATGGTGATAGAGCAACCACATGCGCAAGCTACAATGTATATGAAATTAAAAACAGAGACAAAACAACACAAAAGTGGTTAATTCGAGGGTGTTGCAGAGAGCAGCTGCAAGAGGTGTGTAGTGGCCAAGCTGTCTTTTAGGTGATGGCTGGTAGGCTAAGAATTTGCAGGGACCATGTTGTTGTCTATTTGTAGTTAATGCCATTTCTATGTTTGATAATAATAATATATTTAGCTTATTCGAGGAAATAAGAATAAAAATAGGTCACTGAGAATTATTTAGAGAGAAATTATTTTTAACATTAGATTAAGGTGATATGATTTTATTTTAATCATCGTATGTTGGTTTAAAATTGAGAGTATATTTATAATAATAAATTATCTGTAATTCTCATGTACTTTTTTATATATATTTTAATCATTAATGAGAAACGAGATAAAAGCGCTCATACAGTATAGTTGAAGCAGCAAGTTGTGATTAATATATTTGGAAAGAAATCATGCTTTGGAATCCAACTAAATTCATCCACTTTACGGCTGGTAAAAGAACAGTTATATTAGTCAAATGGTTGTCCCTTATTCTCATATGTAATGGGATAAGGGGAGATAAGATAGTAGGCTGCTCTAACACCAGGTTGAGAGCAACTTCCGTAGAAGACTTCCGAATTATGAAATACTTTCCGTGAAACTCGATCTCACGACCTCAAGGTTAAGAATCTTGTGCTCTACCAACTGAACTAGATGGTCATCTCTTATATTAGTCGGATTTCAATATATATTATAATGTCAAATCTCATTCTAGTTTTGTGTTATTATTCATGGGGTAAACTACACCAGATACGACTCAACTTTGCCCGTTAATATATTTATACCGTAAAATTTTAATTTTATCAGTTATAATATTAAATTTTAATTTTCACTTCAATTATGTCACTTTATCATTAAATTACTAACAACAAAGTGACGTGGCTAATAGTTACTCATGTGGTTGACACATCAAATGATGTAGTTTTTGGTAAAATTGAAGTGATTTGACAAAGAAGTGTATAATTGAAACAGAAATCAAAGTTAAGTGTTATAATTAATAAAATTAGAAGTTCAATTGTATAAACAAGTTAATAGGATTTGAGTGGTATGTGGTGTAAATTTACCCTTATTCATGTCTTAAGTAATGAATGTTGGTGTGGGTATTTGTCTGAACTCGAAACAGGTTCATTAGTTCAGCATATACAGTCTCTGTGTATTTGTCTGGACTCAAGTAAATAAAAAATAGCAGTGGCAATTCTAATGGAGTTCATTGTATAAATTTCGTAAATGTTTATTTCGATACAACACTGGCAACCTTATCTTGTTGAACAAGAAACGTGGACATTTGTTAAACTTGTGCTCTTGCATTACTGTCTTCTTCTATGTGAGTCTGTTTCAGCTGTTGAATTTGTTCGGCCTCACGGTTTCTGCCCCACAACAGGATATATAATCCAATTACAACTAAAATAGATCTGATCACGCTGTTCGTAGCCGATAAACGGATATTAGAAGCCATATAAAATGTTTGATGAACAACAATTAATATTAGGAAAGGAGGATTGAAGTAAGAAACAAACCTTCCAAAGTAGATTTGTCCATGTAGAATAGTGAAATCAAATATGGCTACAAATCTTTGCACCAGTGGCGTGAAGGCTGATGTGAAGACTGGACCTTTTTGTTTCACACACCAGGACAATCCCACATAGCACATCCCAGATCCCACCATTCCCTTCATTTTTGGATCAAGAAATTGGACTGTGATTATGAGTTTGATTTTGCAGTAAAGATCAAAACTTTGAAAATACGGTGGTGATTACTTACGCTGTAAGCCATTGTTATGAGTTCGAGTTTTTCCTTCAACATCCATCTGGTAAAGTCCCTCTCTGTTATCAAACTTATGATGGCTGACTGAATTCCACTGAAGAATGACAAAATTGCAGTGCTGGAATATTGGCATGGATATGTCCTTCCAATTCTGGCTTGCAGAAGGAACCACGACGACAAAAAGACAGTACCGGCAGCCAGAAATATGGAACCGATGGCCCATCTCTCTTTCTTATTCTTACTCGAAACCATCATATTAGCATAGTTTTTGGTATGAACCACGACCCCCGTATCCGATCCCACCAATGTTTTCCCTTTGTAAAGTGTCAGCACCATAGTCCCACCGATGCAAACCAATGTACCTATAACCTTCGTAACCCCAGCCTTGTTTCTGAGATTCACTTTCTCTAGACTGCAAAATGAATGATATAATCGAAGAGATAAGACCGGACGGGACCGAATTTAAAAGCTACCAAAAAGCACTCGGTGTTTAAGAAATTACCCAAATGGTAGCGCCAACATAAAGGTAATTGCAGGACCATATTGACGAATGCACATGTGAAAGTTGAAGAAGTATATATTCAAGTCCCAGAAGGAGAGTACAGACAGAGTGTTGCCCTGGATTACATTTGTTAAAGTTTCTTACTATAATTTATAAAGTTGAGGATCAACCAAACTGGAGATAGCTATTCAATATCTTTAGAACTAACCCTATAAGAGCATTGAGGAAAAGCTGGAATAAAATATCAGCTGTGAGCTTGGGTCTAGTTTTTATGCAAGGAAGCCAATGAAACCAGCTGACATAGACATAGTTAAGTAAAACACCAGCACGATTACCTCTCCCAAAAGTAGGGTGATCAGAGCCAAGAAAACAGCGGAAATAGCCTGACGGTACATCAAGATGATTATACGGCTCACGCCATCTTCGAGAATCTTTTTGGTAAGCACATTCGTTACGGCCAGAGCGAAGTTGATGACTACCATTGCAGTAACAGTCTTCCATTGTTGACAGCAGTTCATCTCCAGCAAATAAAGCAACTAGAGAAGAAATATTAAGCTTCGAAGCATAATTCATTATCTTTCCCGGTTTATCTATAAATAGGGGTTCTCCCCTCCAAATTTGGAATATGAATCAAATTTGCCACCTTTTTGTTTTCCATCATATTATCATTGCCTTATTGAACAGTAAGAGATCTACAGAAGCACTGGGGAAAAGTTCATGCATTTCAGAGAGAGAGATTCATTAGCAGCGAACACTAAATACGTCTTGTGTTTACGGAATTTAATCACGATTAGAGCTTGTATTAACTTGTATACTGTTCGAGTAAACGATTACTAATAGGCATCTATGAAAGTGGTGACGGACAAGACCTGGCATCGAACTTCTGCGTGGAAAATTTCAAAACTTTACAACCGATGTTCCCATCCATTTGCCAAAAACATTTTGGGAATAACCATAGGTATGCCTTTCTCTAATTTTGAATATTTTTGGCAATTCTGGACAACCGTGGATGTCGCCTCACTCATTCAAGGATTATTCTTTCTGTTCTTCAATTAATAAGTGGTCATTCATGGATTATTCTTTTTGTTCTTCAATTAAAAAGTGACGAAATTGTGCAGAATTCCGTGTCCATTGCTCGATTTTTCTAAAAGTCTAGAATCGAATCGATAGAGTGAAGATTAATGAAGCAATTGAAACAAAAATCAATCAAATTGTAATATAATCCAACGAATTTGATTTACAAATAGCTGACAAAGGAAATTACAGATCGAATCCGGGGGAAATTACATAAAATATCTCTTTTTGAAGAAAAAAGAATTAGAAAAGACCACACACTACAGAAAAACCGAGCAAGATGAGCCAAACAATGTGAACCAAAAGCAGAGCTTGACCAGGAAGCGACGCGCTACCTCCACTTCCAACCTCACAAAATCCTGATTTCGCCACGCGTGTACCGGCACAATAGGCGTCGGCGCAACCGCACCAGTAGGTCACGCCATCAACGCCGCAAACTGGCTCCGTACGGAAGCATTTTACCGGGCAGGATGCCGGCTTGGTAAATCGTGCGCAGACGCCTTCGTTATCGCCGTTAGGAGTGAATCCATCGGAAGGTAAACGGATAGATCCTGAATCATCTGTCGAAGATTGCGCGATCGGTGCAGAGAAACAAAAGAAGAGGAAAAGGACGGTTAAGATGTGGAGCGGAATTGCCGTGAAGCACGGCATGTGACTGAAATTGAAAGGATCTCCTGCAATTTATTTTCGATCCCTAACCCTAATCCCCAGACTGGGTAAAAAAGTAATCAATTGGGTCGAAGCAAGTCAGAGTCGATTTTTTTAACGAGGCAAAGAAACTAGAAAATTCGGTTCAACTAATGTCCAGCTGTTCACATGACTTTTCATTTTTTTATATTATTTCTTACACCTTGTTAAAATTCCATTAATTTAAGGATAAACGACAAAAATGGTCACTAAACTTTGAGTGAATTTTTATTTTCCTCAATGAAATTTCAAAAGTAACAAATTAGTCACTAAAGTTATTGATTTATAATAAATCGATCACTCACCATTAACATTAACGTCCGTTAACGTGGGTGACGAAATGCTGATACACATTACAGCCACGTTGACCACTATTTGAGTCTAGAAAATCTTTTTGTTTTTTTTCACCTTTCCTTCTTGTCCATCATCCTATGCCCCATCACCACCACCAACGTATTTGGTGACCAGGGTCGTATTTCATCACCACCAACCTTACAGCCTTGTCTTACATAACTTGAGATCGGAGGTACAAAACTAAAACATGGCATAATTATTGGGTTAACATAGATATGACATGCAATCAGTCGAACTAGGTTCATACCAGAAGCATTGCAGAAATGCGTTGAAACCACAACTGCTGCGAGGGTTTAATCCAGTCCAGCCATGCCAGGGATAGCTGGAACCTTCGAGTAATAACAACCGTCAAGGAAGTAGAGATTGAGAATAGATTTGTTTACAAAATCGGACCCTTCGGCTCCACCAACCTCTAGATTGTAGTTCCCAAACCCATCAATAACATGTACCCCAGTAGCATTTAATTGAGACGGTGTATGATTCAATCCAACTATGTGTTTCATGACAATATGCCTTCCTGGTCATGGTTCCCCAAAACAGCAGCCAACGGAATTCTAGCAGCAATTGCAGGGGCAAATGCTGCATCCATGGAATTAAATCCGAAGATGCTATCCCCTAACATACATACAAAACAGTTGCATAGGGTGAACTCGGACATCACAATAAACATAGTTATAAAGAATTACTATACTATGCTATGGTATTAAAAGCTAGCAAGAAGAAAATTCAGGGTTTCGGCCAATGTCATTTTGAAACCACATTAAAGCCGCCAAAATGAAAGCATGAGGATTGTTAAACGCAAAAAATGAAAAAAAGCAAGCCTGCTCTGCACGTAGGGTTGCACAGAAGTCGGATTTCAATCCGATCCGGATCGATTTTTATACGATCCGATTTTTTCCCATAGAAAAAAAACCGGTTTATAAAATAACCGGTTCGGTTTTCTAACCGGTTTGGAGGGCCGGATATCCTAACCGGTGTAACTGGTTTCGGTTTTAAAAAAATCGGTTTTTTTAAAAAACATGTTATAAAAAAAATAGATTTTAATATTATTAAAATTACATCGTCATCAATTGCAACAAAGTTTACGATAATTGAAATACTTAAATACTTCCAAGTTTAATAAATTCAAATACTTAAAAACTTCCAAGTTCGATAAATTCAAATACTTAAAAACTTCAAGTTCGATAATTGAAACAAAGTTTACGATAATTGAAATAAAGTTTAAAAATAAACTACATTGCCATCTCTTCTTCATCATCTTCGCCTTCTTCGTTTGGAGGGGATATTCCAAGTTCGACTTCTTCAATGTGTAAGTTTGCTTCCAAATCGGCATCAATTGCATCTTCTAGGGTGGTGATATGTTGCTTACGAGCCGCTCCATCCAAATAATCCTTTAAACAAATGTATACTTCCACCGACTCGGGACTTAGTCTTGATCTCCGTTGCGATATAACCCTGCCACTAACAGAAAAAGCGGATTCCGAAGCTACCGTAGAAGCTTGGACGGTTAGTAAATTACGGGCCATGGCGGCTAGAATCGGAAATTGTGCTTCCTTTTCTTTCCACCAAGCCAAAATATTCAAACTTTCAAACTCTTCAAATGTCATTTTTGATAGAAAATCGCATGACATGTAATTTCCCAACTCGCTACTTGGGGTGGTAGTACGTGATCGTTTGGATTGTGAATTTACAAGAGTGTTAAAAAGATTCAAATTTATGTTACTTGGACGTCTACTAGATGATTCCGCATTCATTATCATTTGATCGTGTATTACACTACTTGATCCGTATTTAGTTAAATAAATTACAAACATGTCTCGAAAACATTTGTTAAAATAATTTATTTGGTTTTGGACAAAATTGGGTTCATCATCGGTTAGATTAAAAGCAAATGCAATTTGTTCAATTAGTGTTTCAACCCTGCCAACATTTAACATTGAGTTTAAAGCGGCGGCACAAGTAAAAATGGGGGGAATCTCCTTAATATATTTTAAAAGTTTTTCCTTCATTGCAAAGCCAATTTCTTGAAAGACTTCGGTTTCAAATTCAAAGTCATTTAGTCGGGTAGCCAACAAAAATATTTGATTAAGAACCAACGAGCTAGTAGGGTAATAAACACCGGATAAAAAAGTTGTTGCATTTTTAAAAACCCCAAGCAAATCGGTTATTTTGGCTATAGTTTCTCAACTCGAATCCGGATAAATGTTTGGGACATGACCCCTCTCGAAAAGCCGATCGTGAAATGTTTGCAATGTTTCCCTTTGCCTTAAGGCAGTATGCATCATCATCCAAGTTGAGTTCCAACGAGTTGGACAATCCAAATTAGGACCCAAAGCTTTTTATTAACGGACTTACAAAATCGTTTATAATCATTTAGTCTTTTGTTGTTGTTACAAACTTTATTTTCTAATTTATAAAGACAAATTACAATTTTTAAAAGTGTAAATAAATTAGCACCGGTATGCGGCTCACCGAATAATTCAAATGCGATTGTTCTTTTCATCATTTGCCAATTATCTTGATCTAACCAATGTGACGTAACGGCTAAAAAAGAATTTTCGGTATTATGAGGGGAACTCCAAACGTCACATGTAAGCGACACACCATAACGATGTTCTTGGAATCCTAAAATCATTTTTTCCCTCGCTGTACGCCACATTTTTATAGCATCTCTTCTAAGGGTAGTACGACTTACTTGAGTATAACGTGGTTGCATTAGTTGTTGAATTGTTGTCGTGAAATCTTCATCATCAAAGTGGTCGAACGGCAATGCTTTTGTAATCACGAACTTTGTAAACGCTTCTCGTAATTTTTCGTTGTCGTAAACAAAAACACCACCTTGCGGTGTAAGATTCGATTGACTAGGATCCGATCTTGAGCGAAGTGCCTTGCATGATTTTGTCAAATGGTTCTTTAACGTTGTGTTTCCTTCCGATGCAAGCAACTTTAGACAAAGTTTACAACGCGCCCTCCTCGAGCCATTTGACATCTCACATAAATCGTAGTGATCCCAAATATCTTTGTTTCGAGTGTGTTTGATCACTCTCACGACTTCAAGGTTTCCCCCGACGGAAGATTCAGCCGTGTTGCTCATGATGAACAAAAAATTACAAAAATAAGATTTGAGAGATGTTTAGGTGTTGTGTAATAAGATTTGAGAAAGTTGTAATCAACCAAATACATCCCAAACCTATTTATATATGTTTAGGGTGGTAAAATGATAATTTTTTAAAGAAAAAAATGGTTAAAAACGGTCACAAAATCCCCCAACGGTTATATTAACGGCTAGGTTTTTAAACCCATACCATTTTTTTTCCGGATAAAATCAGTTTTTTAACCGGTTTTTTTCAAACCGGTTTTTTATCCGGTCTCAGTTTTTTTACCAAACCGGTTAAAATAACCGGTTTAAAAAAATCCGATCCGGTTAAAAAAAACTGGGTTTTCCCAAATCCGATTTCGGATATTTTTTTCGCAAAATCGGATATTCGAATTTTTTGTGCAACTTATCTGTACGTTAACCAGACCAATAAATTTTCAGACTTTCATCTCATAAAGTTCAATACTTTCGAAGGGTCATAAGCTTAACGGTGAAAACGATAAAATCAGGATTCTCAACGTCAATCATGCGGTGGATAAAAGCAGTAAGTGTTGAGGTCAGAGCAATCTTGAACCTGACTAGGCAACATATCCTCACACAGCGTCATTGTCCGCCACTTGTAGAATCTTAAACTCCCCATTCCGACCAAACCTCAGCTTAAGTGATGGCTTCTGCTCTAGATGCTGCTTTCACAGAGGATATTGCGTGACAGAGACCAAGGCGTTTATGGGTACAACACAAAGCCAAAGCACTGCGTACGCAGCAACAAATCCCAGAACTGGAAGTGAAACCCAAAGTTTCTTCTTGTTGATGTGAACAAATATTGAAGAAGAAGCCCATGTTATTGTTGTTGTTTTTCCTTCCTTTTTTTCCCCTCAATTTATAGTCAACCGGACAGCAATCCTTTGCTGGGGTTTTAAGCAACGGAGAGCGAACAAGAAAGAGGATCACCGATTCAGAGTCACGCAATGCCCTTTGGTTTCCCCCTTTTGCCATCATAAGTCGTTTGTATTATTTTGTATTTCTTTGATCAAATTATGACACCATTGCATATTTTGTTCCATGAATCAACTTTGACGTATTTTGTGAAAACCATCACATACATTAATTTAAAATTTAAAATTCAAGAAAATAACTATACAAAACACATGATATGGCCTACAGATTCTACATATTACAAATATATGTGAATCAAGAGAAGGAAAAGATCCCATTGCAAATAGACAAAGAATTTACATGATTTCAGAGAATGATTTCTTTGACTACCAAAGACAACAACCACTTTTCTCTCAAATGGGCAGCAGCATACATCACAAGCGTTGACAGCAGCAAGACATAACATAAAAAAAAACACTCAGAATTGGCACTGGAACAAAAAACCAGATCAAGTATGCTTATCTTTCACTGCTTCAGCAGAAGATTTGAACCACGGCACGCATGCTGAGGTTGTCTTTTGGTACAGCCTGCACGCTTCAGCTCTGTACTCTTGCTTCAACATCCGCCGATCGACGAGCACCGAAACATAAGCTAAGCACATACTGTTGATCAAAGCTCCAACAATAGTCCATCCATGTCCGAGGCTCCAAGCAAACACGACCAGCCCCCACCACCACAATTGCTCGCCGAAATAGTTTGGATGGCGCGAGTACCGCCACAAGCCCCTGTCAAGATTAGGGACCATAGGCTTTCCAAGATCTTTCAGCTTGCGATTTCTAGTCACGAAATCATGCAATTGTGTATCTGCAAAGAGTGCTATGACAATGCCCAAACAAACTAAAGCAGCAACAAAATCCCAGATGTTCAAAGGCTTATCCACAGAATGCACCGCATACAGTGGAAGACATACCCCAATCAAAAATATCTGCAGAGTTCAATAGCCATTTCATAGTAGCATAAGTATGAAATCTGCTTCTTGCAAAACGCATCAAACACAACAAATCAAAGCTTTAACCGCTTTATTGAATATATTTTCCAATTGATAAAGCAAAGATCTTTGAAGCATTCACCTGTTGGGAAAAGTAAACAGCAAAGAAGGACATCCACCACCAATGTTTACCATATTGTCCGCGCATATCGGTGAACCTCCAGTCTTCTCTAGCACCCCATTGCCAATTTTCTCGCCTAAAATAGTTATGGGTCAGCCTAATACTCCAAACCCATGTCAACGCTATCACAAGCTTGGATCTCCACCGATCAAATTGAGCCGAAGGGTGTGTTGCGTAGTAATAAACTAGCAACACGGGTAGGACCGTCCGGTACAAATCAATCATCTGAAACCAACAAAAAAATCAAAAACCCATCATAAAAACGGAATCTTTTTAAAAACTTTGAAGGAAAAAAATAAACTAGTAATTAAAACCCACTGACCCAATTGCTGCATTGGATGTGACCGATGACCCAGAAAAGGACACTGACATTGAAGAAAAACAAGACATTGGCTAATAGCAGAGGGTGGTGAAAGCACCATGACCAAAGAGGAGAAAGGGAAGCACCATTGTTGCTCTGCAAAATGGTTAAGGAAATAAAGATAGAAGAGAATTGAAGGGAGAGGAACAAGAAATGCTACGACAGCATTCTTCAAGTATGTTTTAATATCGGGTTTCTAAGACTTGGGGGGGTTGTTGCTCGGAGTGGTGCAAACGAGGTAGAGATTTATAGCAGAACTGGTTTGTTGCTTTTTAGTTTCGTGGGACAAATCAAAAAGCTAAGTCCAAATGATGAGTGAAGATTTGTGATCATGAGCTGCGCATGGGCTCCCATGGCCGATTAGCCGATGGTTCGTAATTATGAATCTCGGCCTGATCATTTTTAAAGGGCCATTTTCTGGATTGGATTGCTTCATTATTTATTGTTTAAAATTAACTTAGGCTGTCCCAATCATTTATTCAGTAGCAACCTACAAAGCATTAAACTCTATGTTTTCCCCCCATAAATATTAAATTAAATGGATTTTTTGTAATTTGTAAATACTAAAGTTCCCGTTAAAGATATTTAAAATAGGCCTTTATACAGACTATTCTTTCTAATGTATAGATGATGACTTGATTTAGGGTACTTGAAGTGCATGTAATGCTGGGTGCGACCAGTAATGGTGAGTGTAATTATGCGACTCACATGGAAACTGGAATCCACAGCCGGAGGAATATGAAAAATATCGTTATTGGAACATCTTCTCCGGTATCCAACTCAGAACATCACATAAATCAAGTAGAGGTGAATAGATTTAGACTCGGTTAAAAAAATAATTTTTTATTCAATTTGATTCGACTCATGGTTGACATGAGAGACTGTACTCATATCAGGGGCAGGTCCGCAACCCCTGCCGGCAGTGATGTTCCAGCACTACGTGATGTTGCTAATCGCAATCCATTGGCTGCCTTGTTTGAGTTGTTGCTACCGTGGGTTAATTATGGAGGTCCAGAAGATGGCACGGTAGACGAAAACCAAGTTAATGAGTCAAGGCAGTGAAGATCAATGAGCTACAATGTATCAAAAAGATTGCTGAAAACTTACAGCTAAATAATCCAGTTTTGAATAATGTCTCTGACACACGTATATTAGATTAATGTGTAGAAGTAGTTTTCTTTTCTTTTCGAGTTGCGTTTACAAAATTTATGTGGAGATCTAAGCCAAACTCTGTCAATTTGTGGCTGATATTTTAAGCATCTGAATCAACCTCGAGAGGAGTTGCTGATGGTCGCAGCCGTTTTAAATCAACCCACTTCTCACCTGTCAACTAAACTAAAAGTGTAATCTGAAAAGCATGAGTGAATTTTCAGAGAATGACAGAATGGAGATATCAGCTGTGAATCTATGCTTTTGATCTTCAAGAACCCCACGTGTCAAGTTGTATGAGTTGGGATTAGATCATTGTATTCGGCAGATTGTCATTCCATCTCCTATAGGCACCTAATGTTCCAAAAGGCACAACATTATGGAAGAACTGAATATTTCCATAGAGAAATTGATAAAAGTGCATAGTAATGCAAGTACTTACCATACTGATGCTTACTCGCTTGTCCGCCATTAGGTTTTGATTGAAATTCTGAATGCTGATAGTCTTTGCATCATTTACCTGTTACAAGGAAAAGCTATGCGAAGATACTTCATCTGAATAAGAACAATAGGCAAACAATTTACCAATGGGTCAGCAACTTTGCCATGCCAAAGGACATTATCAATCACAATTACTCCCCCAACTCTAACCTGTAAACACAACAACTATAACCTAAATTTTCCAGGCAAAGAAATGATAGTATTTAACAAAACAATCATATGTTTGAGATTCTAGTTTGGTATTACCTGCTGCAATAGCAGTTCAAAATATTCTTGATTCATCCTCTTCTCAGCATCAAAAAATGCAAAATCATAGCTGCTTTAGAGATGCAATGCATGAGTTATAGTTGGTCACATGATGCACTCTATCAAGAAAATGCAATGCACGCAAAAGGATGGGGAACAATATTCGTCACTGCAACTCACCTGCAAGTCTCACCGTTAGAAATCATAGATTTCAAGACATCTGCAGCTAGTCCATGTTTCACGCTTTCCTAACACCAAAAAACAACATAATTCTACATAAGATACCATCGAAACAAGTCTGATTAATGCAAACACTTCAGGCAATTAAAATACTAATACCGCTTCGAATAGGAAAGATATTTTATTACATGAAAAGTTAGTTACCTTGTGCGAAACATCGGCTAGTTCGTAATACCTTTTTGCAACCTCAAGGGATCTAGCATCCCTTTCACAGGCAACTAAACAGCCTGATACTGGTAAAGCCAATGCAACAGCCAATGATGAGTATCCCTAAAGAAAAAGCCAATGCGGATTCTCTTTACCAAACTCAAAATCTAACTTAAAAAAGGGGAATAGTTCCAACTTCCAAAACTTTAATGCTATATTTGAGAGCATGAATTTGAAAATTTGGATTTGGATTTCATTTGCTATATAAATTGTAAAAATAAAATGCATATATTATAATAATATAGCTGGATTTCAATACCATATATATTGTAAAAGTATAAAAACAAATTAATCAAATTCATAAATACGAATCCATGAATTGGATAAATAATTATGAATGTATCACTTGTAGGTGTTTTATCACTCAATTTACACTACTTCATATCTAAATCCAAATTTTGAAATTCAAGTTTCCAAAGATTAGATCGATGTCAAAAGGAATCAGAGCATAGACTTACTGTGTAAACACCAAGTTCAATACATCTTTCAGCCCCGAGAATCTGTACTAGCATTGCTAGTAACTGTGCTTGATCGGGAGACACCTTTTAAAATGTAAAATAAATTCTTATAAAAAAAATGTAAAATAAATAAATAAATCACATTTTTTTGTTGTATAAAAAAAGAGAAAATGAAACTATGGTTGATCATTTGGTACCTGCATTTGACTGCCGCGCATACTAGCGGTTTCTTCCCGCAACTGCCAGATAATCTGAACACAGTAAACGTAAAAATTATGGCGAAATGGAGTTCTTTGAAAAAAGGTGGAATTTTGTTTTCAGAAGTACCGGAGGTTCGCGAACATTGGCGAGGATATAATCGCAGAGGTGAGGAGTGCTGCTGATGACTTGCTTGTTGCCGTATTTCTCATCGTCTGTTACGATGAAAGGAGCAGCATCTGATGAAAGCGAGCAATTCTTCATGGGATTGCTCAACTTTATGAGTCTGGATTTGGCAGCGTGTGAAGATAACGAATGGAATCGTTGTGGTCTACTTTGATAAACTATGGCGCGTTGACAAGCCGAGGCTGAGCAGCGAATAATAGCAAAGATGGAGGCCATTTGGGGAAGAGAAAAAAGGGATCGGGAAGTTTTCGGATTATTGCTGCGCTTTTTGTCATGGGCATGGATCGGGTCTTGTTATCCCATTTGGTCACTCAATTATTATTGAGTTTCTGTTTTGATCACCAAACGTTTTTTTTGACAAATTAGTCACTAGCATTACTTTATACTCTAAAATGGTCACCACGTCCCAAAATTATCAGAAGTGATGACATGACCTAATATAATAATAATTATAATCTTAAAATTTATATATTCTATTGATTTAGTTCTAATTTAAAAATAATTTAATAAATTTAATCTTTAATATTTACAAATTATTTCAATTTGATTCTCATTTTAATTCTAAATAATTCAATAAAGTTGTTTTACTGTCACTTATTAATAATTATTTATTCAGTCAGATAATTTGATTATTTACTTTCTGGCTTTAAACTTTAATCAACGTAATTCTTTTGTAACATTTCATATCATTCATAAAACTTGGGGGAAATTTTACAATAATGTAGGCAACGTTCACATAATTCGACAATCGTTCCATCATTTTGGTAAATCAAGTGAGAGACGATAGCTTCCGAGACTGCTCAATGATGCAAGCAGTTGAAGGGCATTGTTGCAAAACAACCTGATGGTCATCGGCGGTCATATCCATTCCCAGGGTCAAGAGTTGCCAAAACAGCCCACCAGCACAAGATTCCCCACTGCTAGCACTGTTGTAGATAGCAGTGTAAATCCGTTGGAAATACTCGTCTCTCTTCTCTAAGCTGTAGCCTGCCAACTTAGAATCCCTGCCAAACTCCCCTATGAGAAGCGGGTTTTTAACTACTGCATTGCACTCTAAAATGTGGGCTTCGATCCATTTGTCAACAAAAGCAAGCTGGCCCTCGTCGTTTGAGTTCGTCGGTGCCGGTAACCGCAGATTAGTTAAAAATGAAAAATTGGGTTTGAATTTATCGGATGGATTTTCGAGTTAAGATCATAATTGACAGATACTAGAGATGTTACAACTGCTCGGGGTAGATATGAATGGTTGCAAAATCGATCTCAGTGATTAGATCATTGGAAATGAAATCAGTCCCCGTTGGATTATTATTTGGATTGTATTGTTTCTTCGCTGGCATTGATTCTCCATAAAATCCTTCAAGTCTTATTTCCAGTAAATGATGATTGTCGATGGACTTGGCATGTGCAGCCATTTCTTTTATCCAGTTCTGTAAATATAGTAAGCCAGAACGAAACAAAATTCAGCCGAAAGTGGGAATATATCAGATTTTTTCGACAAAGTACCTTAACATGATTCTTGTAGAATTCTTTGACAAACGGGTTTGTGAAAAACTCATCTTCATTGCTAAGGTTCTGACCACATCGGTTTGCCCAGTGAACATACTTAGGTTTTCCTCCGAAGTCTTTGAAGTTATTCACCAAACTCAGAATCAAGTGAATTCTGAACTTCTTCGCTTCTGCAACAACTAAGTCCAGTCTGGAGAGGCCTGTAATCAGTACCATCGTTAAAAGCCCAAGCTCTTGCGATGTTCATGCCATACTTGGAGGCTTCTCGGAACGTGTCCGTAACCTTGTCTCTCGTAGAAGGATCGGCGGCCAGCACCATCATCTAATAAGCATTGAAGCCGTTCAAGTAAAACGGCTTTCCGTTGACTACGAAGTTGGTTAATCCTCTTGTTTGAACGAAGCTGCCTTCGCTTGTTTCGGCCTGGGGATGGCAGTTTCCATGGCGGAAGGTCGCCGACGTTAGGATTAACAGGACGAAGAAAGGGAACCAACGATTTCCCTTCATGTTAGTCATCAACGAAACACAAATGCTACAAAATATAGTGATTATTTCAGGTTTTATATTTCTAATAGAACCAAAAGGACAAGGAGGAGTAGAACGTATGGACTAAAGCAAACGGAAGTTTATTGTAGGTTGAGGAACGGTCGCTCGGTTTAAATATGCATAAAATCTCATTACTTTTAAAAAAAATTATTGTGTAATATCAATCACGAGTTAGTATAACAAGACGAGTTGTTATGTTTTATTCGATTTAATTTTTATTTACGTTAATTAAAGTCAAATAAAAAATAATATTTAATATAAATAATCGAAATTGTAACTTATCTTACCAATTACAAGTTAGTATAATGAAATAATGTGTTAGATTTTCTGTCGTTTTATTTGTAATTATATTATTAGAGTTATGTGGTTAAGATTTTTTTTATTGAATTAGAGATCATTAAAAATAAATTCACTTAAAATAAATTTTAAAATGGGGATATGTGATAACAAACATATGGAGTATAAGAAACTCAGTTTACATAACACATTAGAGAAATTTATGTAAACAAGAAATTATTTTATTTGATGTAAGTTGATTAAACCTTAAATCACATTTAGATGCAAATTTTATTTTTTGACATAGTGAATTTTCTTCGTCTTATGTTCGTCCCAAAAAAATTACGTTAAATCTTGATGTTTTTTATTTTACAATTATTTTATATTGATTATTATCATCTTAAATTATTATAGATATTAACTTTTAAATTCGATCCAAGCATTCACTCTCCTCGTAAAAACCATAATATATACAATCTCATACAATAAACGTTAATCTTTCTATGAATTCATTGAGTGATTTTAGTGGTAAAAAGAAATATTATTCTTCCTAGAGGACTTGGACTCGAGCAACTACATCTGTGTAAGGTATGAATACATTATTGATAGACTAAGAATTATTTTTACAAGTACAATATTATAATTACTCTAGTCTATTAAAAAACATTAATTTTATAAAAATTTCAACAAAAAATTAATTATTTATAAACAAGTATTCGACCAGCCGTTCACCTAATTTTTGGACCTAAATGACCCATTTCATTCCTGTCCACCATATAAATATACGGAGAAAATAAGGAAAAAATTCGCGCGCATTCCTCGATCCAATTTTGAAAATCGAGGCTTTCTCCGCTAAGCACCTCCTCAAATTTCAAATTCGAATTCGCTCTCCCTTCTCTGTGGTAAGAATTATTTTTCGTGATCGATTCTATAATTTTTAGAAAGCGACGAACATTTTTTCAATCAATGTTTACTTTTCTCTTTGGTTTCATGAAGAGAGATATCAAGTTTTAAAGATAAGATGGAAAGTGGAGCAAATGAAGCTTCTAAGAAACGCATGAAACCAAATGTAAAAGCTTCCTTCATTTCTCCTTTTGTTTTATTTATCTTTATTTTCCTTTTCCAATCAAATTGATATTTGATTGTGTTGTAAACATTAGGTGGAAGAGAAAGAAGAAGATCAAGTAAGCAATGGAACTGGTATGGAAATAACAGTTCACGAACAATCCGAGGCAAACATCAATGGATCTGAAGAAATGGAACTCAATATCTCTCACATTCTTGAAAAGATTGAGCGCTTTACTCAACTGGTAACAATAATTTAATCACTGTTTTTTTCTTCAATATTGCTGCTATTCATAATAACTTCAATTAATTCTTTTTTATATATTTTCATGGAGGTTTCTGAGCTGTTAGAATCTGGAAAGACGATGTTCAGGGAATTGAGTGACGAATTTGAAGAGCGGCTAATTACGTAAGATTCTCCCTCTATTATTTATGAAATCGAAATCGAAAACTGGAGGAGAAACTTCTTTTTTAAAAAAGTTTGTTTTAATGAATTTTGTTTGTTGAAGGATACATAAAGAACAAATGGAGAAATGGCAGGACGAGGTCAAGGAGCTGAGATTGATAGATGCATCAAATGAAGAGGCAAGTGCTCTGTTGAACAATGCTCGTATTTTACTTCAGAATCCCCTTTTCGAATCTTGAAAGATAAATTCTCATATGGTATTCAATTCCAACTAGCTTTTTCTTTCCATGGAGGAAGTGAAGAGAGATTTGTCAATGGTAGTAATTAGTTTCAAGCAATTTGAATTCTTTTGATTCTAAAATTGTGATGTAAATTGGCTTCAAACATTCTGAATCCTCAGTTACCAGTTTGGCTAATGGAATTATAATTTGCAAAAAATGATTGGCTAAAGGAAACAGTTTGAATCCTTTGAAGGAGCTGTTTGTTGGGTAGTTTACTCGTGCATTGAGCTCTCAGCAAAGATACGAAAATCGGATCCATTATCCATATAATCGTTGATCTTTGATATGTTCATTGCTCTTTTCACTGTGAAGTAGACAATTATCTTCCCTTCAAGCCATGACTTGTTTAGTTATCCATATATCATTAAACAATAACAAAATACCGTTTTCAACACCATTCTAATTGAAGAACGTGAAACCATGTGTCATGTGTGAGCAATTGAATTGATTTGAATGTGGCATCACCCATGTGCAATATAGGTGTAAACCATTAAAGCAAACTATGTTATATATTTATATGTATGGGTAGGAACAATCTGTGCTATAGGGTTCCAATAAATAAACAATCTGCAGCTAACATGGCTTCTCCTCTCTTCCATTGCTTTAAATACATCATCATTGTTTATGAATATGATTTCCGCTTGTAAGTAAAAGATAATCTGCATTTTTCTTTTTATTTTAGGAGTTGACTTTGATTTTCCAATGTCAGTTGCAGAATCTCCTTTCAATTTGTTGTTAAAGTTCATTTCCTTTTTTTTTATTCTATTTGATTTAGGCCTATTTTTAGTTTTGGTGAAAACTATCTTCTAGAATCATTGTTAACGAAACTTTAGTTTTAGTAATTTTCTAATTCATTTATTGTCAAGATGTTTAATTGACATTTATCTATTAAATTACTAATTCAAAGAAACGAAATGGAAGTTCTTACTTATTGGTAACTATGACAAACTTTTGGGAATTATGAAAATGACAGGGCTAATTTTATAATGATTTCATATTATAGTGTAAGCTACTTGATATGTTTGGGTGGCTGTTTTAATTAGTGGACACATTCTGAGTGGTGCGTATATCAGTATGGAATATTGCAGTCGTTTTCAGTGTCTGCTCCTGTGTTGGCGGAATGTAGTGTCTGCTGTATTCTGTTTTGTTTGGTACTACGTCTTCTGGAGAGCTGGGTATGCCTGTGCCTGTGCCTGCTGCTATTGTAGTTGAGTGTTTGGAATAAGGAGTCAGGGTCTGCTGATGTTTTCTAAGGAAGGGTATGTGATGTTGTTTTTCTTTGGTTTTGGGTGGATTGTATTTTCAACGTATTGTGTAGTGTTTGAGTTTAACAGTTGTGGTATGTATTCTATGATACGAACATGGATACTCTTTTTCCTCCACTTAGGTTTAGGGAGGTTTTTTAACGAGGTCCATGTTTGTGTCCGATTTTGTATTTGACTCGATTCTTAAATACAAAATCGACATCTTTCAAAAAAAAATTAATGGGAAAAACCCAGTTGTCATTGTTAAAAAAATAAATAAAAATATGGGAAAACCCCATCATCTTTGTTTGAGTGAAGCTAATCATACCCAACCACCAAAACAACTAATAATATTATTATGTTGAACCCTTCAAAACATACTCCAGATGAATTCAAATGATAACATGGCCATTTGCTTGCAACAGAATTAACTTATTTTTTTTTTGCAATTAAATTACATCACTCAATCCCAAACAAACAGAACATTGTTAAGTACAAAACAGTATTATTACATCAACCCATAGGTTTTTTCTCCTCTGTTTTAACTCTTCTTAGGGGCAAGCCTGCTCTTGATCTGGTCGACTTCCCGGGTGCTAATTTGGAAAGCCTTGGTCAACACATTATCAGGCACTGCCGGTGTAGAAGCAAACAAGGTAGCGGCAATGGCCTGGGTTCCAGGCAACTGGCTATTGAATGCGGCAATTACCGATGCCGGCTGGTGACCGTTGTTCTTCTGGAAATGAACCAAACCCTTGGGGAACACAAAAACGTCACCCTTTTTAATAGATTTGGAGTACAACTTGTTGGCTGTGGTGATGAACCCTACATCCAATTCACCTTCTAGAACAAAGATGGTTTCAGTGGCACGCGGATGAGTGTGGGGTGGGTTAAGTCCACCAGGTAGATAGTCAATGCGAGTAAGTGAAACTCCAAGAGTGTTCAGCCCCGGGATTTGCATGACATTGGCTCCGGTCACCACCGAGCCCACGGTATTGTTGATGACTGCAGGTTTAGCGAGACCGCTAAAGAAAAAATCGGCTTCGGTTACGGCTGCATCGTTCTTGCATGCAAATCCATTCACCTTGACTCCTACAAGTAAACATATTAGGGAATTATTTGTTTAAGATCAGAGTTTTTGACTTTGTTTTAGTTACCTGCAGATACGTTGGCCACGCAGATATCCTGGAGAAGATCGGGATCAGATTTAGCAACGCTGGAGAGGGCAACAACGACGACGAAATATGCCAAGAATTTGGCGGCCATGGAGATTTAACAATGAAGAGAAGCAAAAGGTTTAATTATAGATTTCAGAGAAAAAATAAAGTACTTGTCTGATTGTTGGATGAGAAAGGGAGCTATCCTGTTTACTTTATATATACATATGGAGAAAATGGGTAATCGGGTATGAACCGGTGGAATAAATTATAAATATATGATAAAGTTTTTCTAAAATGGGGATTAATAGAGCTTAAAAGTAAAGAAATTTATTTAGCTTGCAGATATATTTTGAAAAAAAAAGGTAAAATTCTGTCATTAGTTCTAATACTTTGTGTAAGTTGCAAATTTAGTCCTTACACTCTTATTTGATTATTGTCAATAAAATTATTTAAATTGGAGAGTAGAAAAAAAATTTATAATTTATGTTTAATACGTGAACTAATAGCAATATTTGACTTAGTAGATTTAAATAGTGACTAAAATTTAAAATTTGAAAATGTATAGCGATTAAAGATGATATCATTGGAATACAAAAACAAAATTCACAACTTATTAATAGTGCAGGGACTGATAGTATAATTTGACAGAAAAAATTATTTCAGCAACCAATTTTGACCCTATTTAAATATTGATTACCGATCGGTGGACAATATGTAACCAAGAAGAAACCCTTTAAAATAATTTGTAAGGCAATATCCATTTGGTGCAAGAAAAGTATTGGACTTGTGGAAAGTACATCATCAATGACCAAATGAGCTGATAATTTAAAGAGAGAATATTGGAATCAAAAGAAAATATTGTAAATATGTACTTAAAAATTGTAAATATTAGATTTTTATTTTCTCCTTGTGAGGGTATTAATTAATTATCCACCAGTTCTAACTGGCTCATATGTCAGAACAGAAATGATAGTTGGATATTGAACGTGTAGTTTACCCTTAAAACATTTTGTCAAGGGAAAGCGATTCCCCAGGGTAGGGAAATGGTACGTATTACCGATACTTACGGTGTGTTTGGTTCACAGAATGTAAGATTATCAGTGGAAAAAAATATTATCAGGGAATAGGATTACTGGGAATGTTGTATTTTGTATTTGGTTGGTTTAGCAGGAATGTAAGATTACCGTGTTTGGTTAAAGGAATAAAAGATTATTTGAATGTATATTTAACCAAATTGTCCTTATTATATATTTGTTTTTTTAACAAATTGGAAAATATTTATATATTTTCTTTAAAAAATTTAAATTCATAAAATTTATATAATTTTTTTTACAAAATTGAAAATATAAAAAGGTTTTATGAAATGATAAAATTTTATTTTAACCCCTGAACTTCATATAAAATTTTAATTATAGATTTTTTTTGTAAATCTAAAATAGTTTAAGGATAAATTTGTAATTTAATATTCGTAGAATTTTTATTATTCAATGACATAATAAAGATATTTTTGAAAGAAATTTTTTAAGGGCATTTTAGTCCAAAACGCCGGTAATCCAACAATATCTAAGGAAATGGAGGTAATGAGATTCTCGGTAATATACCCAAAAAAATCCACTATTGGTAATGTAAGATTACCGGAAATGACATCCTCAATCAAACACACCCTTAGGGTTTATCTTTTATAGTCTCAAACTTTGTTATTTATTCTCCAACATCCTCCTTTAACGACAAATTGTCCTTACATTAAAGGTTTAATAAAGCTTTAAACCATATTTATTTGATATTTATAAATAAATAAATTGAAATGGGACGGATGACATTGCAGGGGCTGTTGAACAGGTCCCATCCAGTAGAAGCTTACATTTTAAAAGATCGTTACCGGTTGGTTCATGCAGCATTTCATTATAGTTGTGGTTATTGACACGCTTTAGATAAAGTGGTTATCTGCATCTTCCTGGCTTTAATGCAAAGTTGAAGTAATATATGCTCTTCCTCTTTTTCAAAAAATCCGACCATCTCGAAAGTTAATAGCAGAGATCGATGCAGACATGCCCGATGCCGATGCCGATGCCGCGAATATGATTGTCCGAAAAACGGAAAACTAGTGTGTAGTTGCTTAATAACTACCCCTTCCTTGAAAACCATTTACTGTTGAGGCAATTTGAAATTGTGACAAAAAAAGAACAAAAGAAGAAGAAGAAATCATCCAGAATACCTCCAATGAAACATCATCGTGATATTTACGCCGATCTCCATGAGGTATGTCGAGCAACTCATGAAAATCCATTCCTGCAACAAAATCCCATCACTAAAATGTACAAAACAACACTTTGAGTCTATTCATGGTTTTCACAAATTGCATTGTATATCAACCGTTTTCCGAGTGGGAAGAAGAAAATCATGGAACGCTTCAAGCCAAGAAATATGACAAGGTCGCAGTTTTGCAGTTGGTTTCACAAGAAACTGCCATTGATTATGCGGCTACATCTATCCAGAAGACTACAACCTTAACTAACATAAGATATGATGAAAGGATAGCATAGTCGATAATCTTACCAACAACGAGGTATTGAGCAGGATCACCGTCAGGAATATTTTCCATGAACCATGTGACATGGGCAACAACCTCTTCATTGCTGAAATACTCGTAAAGCCCATCGGATGATAACACATAGAATTGGTCACTTGAGTAGAGTAGATGGTGAACAACAGAGGGGATGCAGCTAAGATAAGGAGCATTCCCCACATAATCAATTTGAAACATCTCCAGTAGAGCTTCATTACAAGTTGGTTGCACCCGATAAGTGAAATGAACAAGGAACCAAATTATTTCAACATCAATTCAATCAGATAGGCCTTCATAAACATGGCAGCCAACAAATCCCAAGAAAAACAAAGGCACTACCAAGCATGATCCATGTTCGACTCACTGAAAAATTGGTCCCCAAAATGTTCTATAACAGGAAACTACTATACTAGAACCTAAATGTTCGTCATTAACCGACATCACGAAACCTTCAGGCCTAAAATACCGAAAGAAATGCTCTCTGTGACCAAATAATATATGATACAGCACGTTATTTTTGCATATAAAACTCAAGATGGGAGCAAGAAGCAAAAGAATGATGAAGGAATTGTGTCAGGTTGTAATTATTTTACTCATAATCATCGTAGTTTCTATAATTTTTTTTCTGTTCTACTAGTTATTCAAATCTCAAATGAGAAAGAAAATCTCAAAGTTACAGATGCCAGCTCAACCAACCTTCTTCATGAAACCAGCGCCAAAAGCTCTAGTGACTTTCAACTGCCCCTTCACCCTATCATTTGAAATGGCTTTGTCATCATCAGGATGCTCTGCTTTTATTCTTAAGATTTCCTGCCAATAGACAGTCATGGACAGGTAATTATTCCCCAAATGGCATCTGAATTCACTTATCGTTTAAAAACTATAAAACTGATGACAAATAATCAATCGACTGTTTATCTTAGTTATTCAAATTGACTACAGTCACGGGTGTAGTCCACTTGGCAACAGAACGATAACAAGTCCACTAAAGGAAGATACATCCACCATGTGAGTAAAAGACCCACCATTTTTTCAGCTGAACAACTTACAGTACCTAGCCAGCATGCTCTTTTAACATAAAATGTTCCTAGCCAGCATGCTCTTTTAACATGAAATGTATCAAGTAAAAATCAAATTATCAAACAAGTGGCAGAAAAATAAAGGTGTTGAAGTGATCCTATATTATATTGATGATTTGATTTTATCAATTGTTTACAATCTATATGACCATATACAAAATGCATAAAAATTTGTACACTTCAATCACTCTAGATTCAAACGCCACATCCAACAATAATCTCCCTGCATGTTTGTTATGAAAAGAAGATTTTCACAATTTACAAAGGCATGAAGATGATGAATATCATCCACAGTCCAAAATATAATAAATTCAGTATCTGTAAATGTAATCTTGAGCTTGTCAGTAAACAGTAGCAAACCTCTTCAATTATAATGCAGCAAATGATGAGGTACTTTCAAATGATGCAGCAGGCTCTTGGACATGAATAGCAAACATCGCACTTTGATTACCATTCGCACTGACAGAAGCACCGAAAACTGTCCTAAATGTGGTTTCTGGAAAAATCTTATTCATTCTTTGTAGTCCTGAAGGTTCCTCGATGGTATCATTTCTAAATGACCCACTCGAAGTCTCGGAATCGAGAGTACTCGAATCAACAGTATACCTCGGTATGGTTTTAAGCTTGTCAAATTCCAATTTGGTTTTCGATGTCTACTCTACTTTTTATATTTGATGTTTTCTCATGCTCTTATGTCTGATTAAACTTATACTCACCTGTAGATAAAACTGATCAAATGTAAGTCATTTAGAGAGAACAACATTCTCTTTACCACTAGAATTGTTCCTTGGATTGTACTTTCAAATGCAAATTTCTGGAAAACACTGTTGAAAGAAATTTGAATCCGTATACTATACTCGAAACTTCCCAAATCAAGATTCAAGATTCAGAACTTAAAACGAATCAGAAAATAATACATGAAACTGCTCGAGCAAGTGTAATTTAAAGCCTGCCATCTATCTCCATATTCTACCCTGTTATTTACAACCCTAAAACCATACACAAGTAATCAGGAAAGGTACATGAATCTCTCTAATGCCAACTCCAACCGAAGTATACCAAATTCATTCCACCAAAAGGATTTCGATGGAGAAAAAAGAAGCAAAACTGAGAACTAAAAACAATAGTCAATGATAGTTGAGAGTAGAATTGACAGCTTCAATGCCTGGACGTGGATGCAAGTGCCACTGCTTGTGCCCACACCTTAAGCCGAGCCTTCACATCTCTCGGGTGATCACCTACACGGCAAACAATCCCACATCAGATGAACTGAAATATGCAAATTAAAGCCGAATCAGATAAGAAGACAATGGTTTTTACTAACCAGGGCTAGATATACGCCAGTTTGCAATGGGGGAATTGCCACCACTACTGGTATTATCAAAAGTGGAACCTGACAGCGAAACACGACCGGGCATCTCGAACATCCGCTCATGTTCCAACTCGAACCCAAGATCCCGACACGCCTTCACTTCCTCCAAGTCCATACACAACGACCTGTTCCCACCTTTAGGCCTTGTAATAACCACGACACCTCCCCCTTCACTCTCCCCACTGAAACTCCCACTGTAATTGCTATAGCCCGCCATTAAATCACCATCTTTCTTTTTGCTCTCACTTTTACCACCACTTACCTCCGCCCATTTCTCCCTTGTGACCCTCCTCTTCCTCGGGTTCTTGCCCCGACCGCTCCGTCCTTTTAGCCTCCCCAAACCACCTTTTTGAGATTCGTTTTCACTGGCGTAATCTTTCACCACCATCAGTATCCCGGTTCTGTTCCTCCTACGAGGCGGCGTGGCGGGAAGCGAGTAACAGCTAGGTTCTTGGTCGGAGTCCGATGACAACTCGAGAAACTTCTTTGCGGAGAAATCTCCGTCCACGTCTGCATCAAAGCTTTCGATCGACAATCTCGACATGTCATTCGACATCCCCATATGATCATCATCATCATCATAATCATCCCCATCATTAGTGTACATGGAAAGCCTGGACAAGTTATGTGGATGAAACCCAACATCAAGATCATCGTACTCATCGTCTTGCAAAGAAGAAACAACCGTCATACTTTCATCTGATGCCATTTTTTCTTTTCTCTGCAACGAAAGAAATCAAAGAAAGTGAAGAAGGTAAAGCGTTCTTCAATTGGCGTTTAAGCTTTTTGTGAATCAGTTTTTGTTTTTCATTTCATGATGAAAGCTCTCTGCTTCAACCACACAATTTATACTTGCAAAATGGCACTATAATGCTCATATTTTACTCACTAAATGACCTTTTTAATATTAAAAAAATGAATTTTGGCCCCAAAAAGAAAACTTAACTGAAAATGATGTCCACGCGGCAACGCTGAGAGAAATGACGTATAGAATCAGCTGAAGAGGAGAGTGTCCCACACCACTCAGTTTAGAACACGTAGCTTCGGACGACATCCTTAGCTGCTGCTAAGATTGTTCGATCCGTTGCCGAGTCACGACTCACCAGCAACTAGAATCAAACAAAGATCGCGACTTGCCCGCACGATTTCCCAACACCTGGGCCGGCTTCGAAATCAATGTACTGTTTTTGTTTCTTCTGGTTAATTTATTATTTCACTCGTGAATCATATCTATTTTTATTTTAATACTTCAATTTTGTTATTTTAACAAATAATCTATAAGTTTTCTTATTTTAGAAAAAGAAAACCCACATATAATTAAAAATATTTTATTTAATGTGTCCCATTTTCTATACCATTTTAGATAAATTGAGACATGTTATATTCCCTATTTTTGAGGTATTAATTTGGAACAATAAATTTCCCTCGATTTAAATATGATCTCGTAATGAATAATTCTATTATAACTCAAAGTATGCTTTTGACCACATATTATACTTGCAGCTATTAATCATCAATATAAAAATCAATAGGTGTAATATTTTGACGAAAATAATCACTTTATTTGTGAACGTTTAATGTATTAGTAAGTTAGACTCGTTATAATTCTAATATTATTTGTCATTAGACATTGATTCTCTTCTAATTTATCTCCTAAAATTAAATTTATATATTTCCCATGTCCTATTAAATTTGTCTTTTATTGATCTTTTTTATTTTGTTAATTTTTTTAACTTTTACTCACTATTATTTAAAATTTATTATTGATAAAATATAAAAAAGATATATTTTAAAAACATTAAATCAACTTGTTTTTGAATATATATTTTATAAAATTTAAATATGTAAAAATAATTGTGGTCAAAATTTAAAAAATTTAACTTTTAAAAAGACAACAAATGACAAATATAGTAGAATGAAAGGGAGTAGCATATAATTAAATTTTCTCTCTTGTAAGAAATATAAAAGGGCTAAGGGACTTTTCTTTCTTTCTTCCTTTCTCTCTTCCAATCAATTGATTCGCTACTATCTTTAGTCTATCAAATCACCATAGATTATTATTTCACTCGTTAATCGTCAATCAAATTTAAATATTTTAATTAATAAAATAAAATTTAAAAAAAAAGTAAGTATTAAAGTTAAAAAAAACTGGTGAAAGGATATGGAAAAAAATCAATATCCCCAAGATGTTCTTTGAAGATAGACCTACAAAAGGCCTTTGACACTCTCCATTGGGGCTTGATTTCAACAATCCTAAATGCTCTACAACTACCAAAAACCTTCATTGACTGGATTGAAACTTGTTTCTCAGGTGCAAGATATTCCATCTCCTTCAACGGAAGCCTGATTGGATACTTCAAGGGTAAAAGAGGAATAAGGCAAGGCAACCCGCTATCCCGTTTCTTATTCGTCCTCTCAATGAACGTGTTATCCAGAATTCTTAATTTGGCTGCTGCGAGAGGTATGTTTGGCTATCACCCTAAATGTAAGAAGATAGGTCTCACTCACTTAATGTTTGCAGATGATCTTCTTATATTTTGCAAAGAAAATATGGAATCAATTGTAGGGGTCACTATTGTGTTAGACAATTTCTATGAAATGTCCGGCCTTAAGCTTAATGCGGCCAAATGCGAATTATACGTTGCTGGTATCTCTACTAATATCCTGGGATCCATTACCAAAATTACGGGGTTCAAACAAGGATGCCTACCTGTGAGATACCTAGGGGTCCCTTTGGTCACTAGGAAACTCTCTGAAAAGGATTGTACTGTCCTCATTGATAATATTAAGTCCATGCTTTATCATTAGCCATGAAAACTCTTGTCTTATGCAGGTAGACTCGAACTTATAAGAGCTGTCTTGTTCAGTGTTGCTAACTTCTGGTGCAGGCAACTATTTGTACCTCAATCTATTATTAAAAAGATCGAGCAATTGTGTTCTCGATTTTTCTGGAAAAGTTCAGACAAAGCATCAACTGGAGCTAGAGTAAGCTGGGCAACGATTTGTCACTCGAAATCTGAAGGAGGGCTTTGTTTAAAGGACATAAAAACGTGGAATAAGGTGTGAATGATTCAACTCATTAGAAGTATCCTAGCGGGTGAAGGCTCATTGTGGGTTGCTTGGCTCCAAAACTATGCCCTATACGATTTTGGTACATTGACAGTGGAACAAATACCAACTGGGGCTTCAGAAAATTACTTAAACTAAGGAGAGAATCAAACGTTGTTTTCTCAACCGGAGCAACTAAAATTTGTACAATTTGGGAAGAGCTTAAGGTAAAGAAATACAAAGTTCCTTGGCATAATCTGATATGGTTTCCTCTCCACATTCCCAAACATAGCATGATCTCTTGGATGACTATCTTGGACAGACTTCCTACTAAAGACAGACTTCAACAAATGGGAATTATAACCGATGGTTTATGTGCCTTGTGTAAAAACTCACGGGAAACGAGAGATCACCTGTTCTTTGAATGTCCACTAGCAAGTTCTCTTTGGAAGGACATCCTACTACTAACCGGCTTGCGGAGATCTTCATTGTCTTGGGATAACCTACTGTACTGGGCATGTGGCAATTGGAAAGGTAAGTCCCTCCTAACAAATATTTTGAAGCTTGCATGGACTTCATTTATTTATTCTCTTTGGGAGGAAAGAAATAAAAGACTATTCCAAGGAAGCTCCAGAAAAGTTGATGAAATTCTTAAAGTTATTAACACTAGAGTAAAACTGTACATTTGCGGCGTTTTTATTACCTATAGCGGTGTTTTTAAGTGCCGCAAAAAACACATGCGGCGCTATAACAAACGCCGCAAAAAGCGCCGTTGAAAATAGCGTCGCTAAAGTTCGCGGCGTTTGGTAACAAAAAAATGCCGCAATAGGTAACGATATATAGCGGCGTTTGTTGGAAAAACGCCGCAATAGGTGTTGATATTTAGCGGCGTTTTTCCAACAAACGCCGCAATAGGTGTTGATATTTAGCGGCGTTTTTCCCACAAATGCCGCAATAGGTGTTGAGATTTAGCGGCGTTTTTCCCACAAACGCCGCAATAAGTGTTGAGATTTAGTGGCGTTTTTCTACAAACGCCGCAATAGGTCTTGAGATTTAGCGGTGTTTTTCCCACAAACACCGTAAAAGATCTGGTATATAGCGGCGTTTTTTAGAACAAACGCCGCAAAAGGTCATATCTATAGCGGCGTTTTATGATACAAACGACGCTAATTACCTCTCTATAGCTAAAAGAAATTGATTTTGCAAATTAAAACTAATTTGCCAAATGTTGTTTTCCACTCTTTTATTACCGAAATTTAACCTGTAGCATTTTCCAATAAACTTGACATCCATAACAACAAACTTAAAATCCATAACAAGAAAAATGAAATCCATAATAATAAATCAAAGTTTACATTAACGTAAATATAATGTAGTTCAACATTATTAACTATAATAAACAATAATATCTAAGATATTTTGCTTCTAATCTTACACATTCTTCAAAACTCTTTGTCAAAATGAGGCGCTTAAATTCAAAGAGATAATCCAGTTTATATGGGAAAACAATGATGCAGAGCTAGTATCGTCCTGTCATTTCTTGCACATATATTTTGCTTCATGAGGTCTTACTCCAATTGGCATGCCACTTGAAAAGGCCCCATCCATGGCAATGCAAACCCGATCTCTAGTTTCATATCCAAATAAATCATCAATTTATATGAAAATCCATTATATCTTACGTTAAAAAAGTTAACAACACATTTCTGCATGGTCAGTCCCAGCAGTCAACAACTCTGTGGCATGGGCAACCATCATGATGATAAGCAAAATATAGAGATAGATCTTAATAATTGTGCAGAAACATCCAAGCTTGAATTTCATGATAACTTCTAACAGCTTATCGGACCACACATATTTTAAATCAATAGCACCCAGAAAAAGGCTCCAAAACTGCATTCCTAACAAACAGAAAGATATAAAGATGGAAATATGACAGCTTACCAAGGACCAAATCCTTTCAAGCATTCTGCTAAAACAACCTGAGAACAGACAAAAGCACAATCTAACTTATAGATAAGGAAGCAAAAAGAGAATTTAACGGAGATTGTAAATTAATATTTTTTCCTCATTTGTCACCTCAGTATTTTCCCCTAAAAGCTATACAAGGAAAAGAAGCAATTATACTTTGCAACTAGGCAAAGTATGACAAAACCAAAAAATGCAGAAAGACTAAAACTCTTACCCCATGAGAAATTCACCATAACCACTTTTTTGTTTTCTTTTTTGTTCGAAACTTGTAAGTTCATTGATATAGATGAAATATGCTCAAGATAAAAGCACTCACCCATGGCACGTAAGCTACCGTAAAGGTAAAAAGACCCAGAAAACTCATATGTATAAAAGGATTTTGCTTGCTCCACACATAAACCTACAAGTTGTGGTGAATAAGATGGCTTCCAAAATGGCTATCAGAAAACATAAACACTGAATAAACGTATTTTGAATGTAACCGAGCGCATATAGGCTTACCATCATGAATGTCAATGAATTGCTTAGAAATATGATTCTTGCAAATGATGCCGACAGATAAGGTATCATTTCGCCAATAAGCACAATGACAGTTAAGACAGAAGCTCCAAACAAGAGCATGTAAAGGAAATCTGTAGTCCTTCCCCTAAAAGTGTTCTCTTCAAGGAGTTTGCAGTATCGAGCAAGAAAGAACATGTGAAACATGAAATCCAAATCTGGCATATAAAGGGGTACCATGTTAAAGGTGCTAATCGATTTGAGATTACTATATTCAATCATAATCACATAGACATGTTCGGATAAGAATTACAAATCATAAAGATATTCAATGTCATTCATGGTGTAAACTCCAAAGAAAGTTAAAAAAAATGAAGGGTGATATAGAATTGATTTTAGTTCTTAAAGCCTAACTCCTTTCACTTCTATCGACACTGATTCTATTCAAGCTTTTAAAACAATAAGAATAGACAACTGCATTTCCATACTTTCACTAAAAAATGGAATCATAATAGAGTCGACTCTTATAGTTTCGGTAGGAGTATGTATATTTATTGAGCAAAAACATCCATGGCATTTTCATAATTTTGGTCCACCGCATAACAAACCAGAGATATCATAACATCCAGACATAAAATCACATGAAATTTACCCATCTTGCGGAAGTATAGGAAGTTAGTAACGAGGCGCCAGAATTGATAATGCTTAACCACAAGCGTAGGGTTCAAGTACAGATTATAAGGTGATATTATCTGCAAAGAAAATCAGATTAGCACAACAATGCAAACAAGTTCTAATTCTTATCAAAATCACGATGGGAATATAAATCATAAATTGCCTTTCATACAAAAAATGTTTCCTGCCCAAATTCCTAACTTTCTTGAAACATGAGTGAAAACCCATGGGTCAAATCCAATGTAAATCAATAAATTTCATTAAATTGAGACAAACACGGATCAAAACAACCTAAACTAACCACACCCATTTGCACATAAACATAAAAAAATGTGTCGAAATCATTGAAAATTGAAACTCAATAATCAAAATCATTGACCAGATTGAAAAATAAATAAATCCAGAAAAAAAAATGGAATAAGAGGCATACTTCGAGAGAGCAACCAATATTGATTACAACAGAAACTGTGAGATAAGAGCGGATGATGACCGGCATCTGCTTATACCATTCTTCAATGGCTTGAGCCATATTCTTTTAATTTTACAAAATAAAAGAGAGCTCATTTTCAAATTTCTATAACAATAAAAAAGAACAAAAACAATCGAAATGCAAACTCGATCAAATTGAAGGACTTGTACATATAGGGGTTAATGCGAAAAAAGAAAAAGTAAAGAAGAAAGAAATGATTCTAACCTTTCCTGTGGAGAGGAAAATTTTCGAAAATAGAAACATGAAATCAAAATATCCCAAACAGAAAAACACCCTAAATACAGAGAGTTATTAGAGCTGGAGTTAGAAATTTAACCCTGTTTATGTGTTGGAGTTATGCAGAGTAAAGCAAAGGGGAAATGATAAGCCTTTTCCTTTGGATTAGTAAAACGGTGAAGGGACCGAAGCAAAGAGGGAAAGAAGAAAATAGCGCAGCAAGCAAATAAATTTTCTGGGATCATGATGGGCATTTTTAAACAACAGATTTGTTGGGTGTTTGCAATCGACGGGAAGCAGAAAATGTTGCGGCGTTTTTAAAGCCAAACGCCACGAATATACCAAACTATTGCGGCGTTTGTAAAAAAATGCCTCTACAGTACTACTATGTTGCGGCGTTTGTTAAAAAAAACGTCACTGTAGATGAAATCTATTGCGGCGTTTGTAAAAAACGCCGCTAAAAGTACTACTATTTTGCGGCGTTTGTTGAAAAACGCCACTATAGATTAAACCTATTACGGCGTTTGTAAAAAACGCCGCTAAAGTACTACTCTATAACAACGTTTGTTAAGAAACGCCACTATGGATGAACCTATTGTCGCGTTTGTATAAAAACGCCGCTAAAGTACTACTCTGTTGCGGCGTTTGTTGAAAAAATGCCACTATAGATGAACCCTATTGCGGCATTTTTATACAAACGCCGCTAAAGTATTACTATATTGCGGCGTTTTGTATAAAAACGCCGCTAACGTTACCATTTTGTGGTATTTGGAGTGTAAACGCCATTGTATGTTTAAAGTTAGTGGCGTTTACTCTCAAAACGCCGCTAAAAACGCCGCTGTAAAACAGTTTTGCTGTAGTGTAAGGAGTTTGTTAGTGTTCAAATAAGAGACAGGAAAATTAATAGAACAGATAGAGTCAATATTTCTCTTTGTATTCAATGGGGGCATTGAGTAGCCTTTATTAGTATGTTGGTTGTTAATGCTCCATGCTGGTTGTTTTGATAATTGTACTATAGCAGTATACTGTTTTTTTTTGGATAATAATATTCTTTTATTTATCTAAAAAAAAATGAATTAGGGTTTTGTTGTTTAACATTCAAGTTTTCATCGGAAATAACGATGTAGGCATCTAGTTCAGTGACTCGTGTATGAATGAAACACGTGAAAATGAAATGTCGAAACTGTAGATAAGAAAAAGGCTTTACCATCCTATACATTAATTGCTTCATAGTACGATATAAAATTATTATTCCACATGCATTTCTTAACAGGATAAATAAAAATTTGTCTATTCACTCAAATAAAAATCATCGGTACAACGATAAAGACTGCTATGGGTATAGATAGGGCGGGTGAGAATGGTCATCATTTTAAAAATAAATTAAAAAAAATTATTTTAATATTTTTACCTATTAAAATTTTATAAATTATCTTCTACTTAAAATTATATAAGATTATCTTCTAGGAACAAATCATGTATCCTTCTATGTCATAATAGTACAAAACTAATTAGATGATTAGGCAACTGATTTCATGCTCGAAATACATTAGTAAAGGAAACAACATCAAAATTTGAAGAAGAAAATATGCCTTCCCTATAAAAAAGAAATAGATTCTTTTACTTTATTAATTGAGAATTGAATCTTGAAAGGATGTAGACAGTTGATTTTCCGTGTTTTTCCCGTGTACCCGATTCTTTTTAGGTTAACCGTAATCGGATAAGCTTAACTGTTTTTTGTGGGGTAGTTGGTCAGGTGTGTTTGGGAGCATCCGGTCCCACCGGACTGTGAAAGCTGATGTATATTACCGCGTTTAAAGAGCCACCTGTCCCCAAAGGCCCAATTGGGGTCCACATGACCACGGCCCGGTTTAGTATCCTCATCGTGCACCCAACACATCATTAATCTTTCATTTTTGTTTATTTTATTGAATTAATTGTTTTAGCCACCCCCGTTATCTTCAACATTTTGTGCGGAGATTAATGGGTTTAGTTAAACAGAGGCGCTCACCGACCGTGGAACCTTTGACTGGACGTTTTACTTACTTTGATTTATTTATTTACATTTTCAGATTTTCATGCCAGCTCTGTTGATGGCAACGGAAAAAGGTACGGCTTATCACTGACGTGGTCCAGATAATGACTGTAATGCTTACACGTGTTAACTGAGACTCTTTAGAAAATAAAAAATAAAATCCATAACTTTTAAAAACAACATTGATTTATTTAATCAGTAATAGACTTATATTCAAACCATCAAAATAACCTATAAAATTTTAATCCGAAAATAAAATTTAAATAGACAATTCAAATAACTAAAATAAAATTACAAGCAAAATCAAACGAATGAAAAGCATCTTACAAAAGTGAAGCTTCACAAGTTAAAAATAATTATACAAAATTGTTATATTAAGTTAAATGAGTTTGCATACATAATTATTAAATAAGATCCTACAAATAATATATTTCCGATTAAAGTAAATATGTATTGTACTTAGAGAACGACTATTGAAACTCCCTCGATGATATAGCTACTTTGACTCGAATACAATCATAATCTAACTATTAACGTAACAAAATATTTCGAAAATTAAATTTTACAAATTTAATAATACATATCACTCAACATATATGATATGAAAGATGTAATATAAGTAAATTAAGCATAGAACAGACTTCAAAAATAGATACACAAACATAGTATTACAAGCCAAAACGATTATCCATACCCATATATTTATATATGAGGAAAATCAAAGGTTGTGATTAATGGTAAGAAATGAGAAGATATTCATCGGGAGAAATGAGTTAATATCGGCCTTTGATTTTCCTCATCTACCAATCCTAAAAAGATATAAAATTAAGAGTTGTACACCGAATGGAAGTGGATTCTAACGTTACATATAAACTCGAGTACCCATACCTTAAATCTTTGTAGCACCTAATAGAAAAATAGATTTACATGAAAGTTCAGCAAGATTACAAAGTAAAGCCTAAATAGGCGAGGCCATACCTTCGGACCCAGAGGAACATTGAGGCCTTAAATCATTGCAGTTTGTAGCACTTGACCCATTACTTCGATTTAGTTAACTATTTTGGTTCTACCAAAGGTTGGGCCTGACTGCCCTACGACAAGGCTTGCCCCCAAAACACAAATTTGTGAAGCTCTAACTTTATGATTGGGCCTCAATGTTCCTCGAGTACCCATCTCTTCGATTTAGTTAAATCCATTATAATTTTCAAAATTATATCAAAGTCATTCGAATCCTATCCAAAAGTTATCAAGATTGTATCAAAGGTTAGTAAATAATAATTACAAATGTCTTCCTTCTATTTAATAAAGATTGAGATTTTAGTTTTTTTAATCATAAGAGATATAGACGAATGTTATGTAGCCGTACAAATTTTGGGACTAGAAATGTCCCTATCAATAAGTTTATGGATTATGGAGATAAGTTCGGTAAAGGTCATCATTGAAATAGCTGTGGATCGAAAAGTTCGGCTAAATTATCGCAGACAAGTTGATTTCTCTCAATCAACAAGTAAATGTCTAGTTTATACGACTACCAACTTTTTACGGAAAAAGACGAGTTTTGTAACTTTTAATAGTAGGAGAACTCAACAAAGCAACGTCCTATAGTCGAAAGATTATTTTGTAACTTTTAATAGTCAGGAGACTCAACAAAGCAGCACCCTATAGTCAAAGGACCATTTGTGTACTTTACCCCAAAAATAACTAAAGACTAGAATTATTATTTTTTCTTTCGAAGCATGAGGGCAACAAGTGTCGTTACTGGGGGTATAAATGAATCATGCAATTGAACATTATGAAATTGAACATGTTTGTTTGTCTGGTGTGGTGCAGTCTGTTCATGTTATCAGATACACGTATGATATGAGGCGTATGAAAGATATTTAACTGACCCTGTATGTATCAACTTGAGGTTGCAGCTCTTGCTTTTATGTTTCTGCGAAAAGTTGTTTCCGTTTTTGTCTGTTTGAAAATTTGAAATAGTCTTGGTAGAAGGTAAAATCGGGACATGCATTTGTGCTTCCATTGATTCAGTTGGTCTGGTTATTTCTTTTTCTTTTTCTTCTTTTTTTACCTTGATAATTAGAAATGGACTAAGGAAGAGACAGATCAATTGTTTGACTTGTGCGAATGGTTTGATCTCCGCTTCATCATTATAGCTGATAGGCTCCCAACGCCCCGGACTGTGGAGGAACTGAAGGATCGTTATTATAGTGGTACTCTGTCTAATTATTCTTTGGGTATAGGAACCTTACAATGTTACTCAATTAGAAAAGTATTTACTTTCAATTGTTATACAGTATCTCTGAAATTATTCTTTGGGTATAGGAACCTTACAATGTTACTCAAGAGATTGAACGCAAGACAGCACTACTTCTATGGCCCTTATTACATCCTCCGACTCTTTCTATGTACGGACCAGAAAGTTAGATCTATTTAACGAATTTACAGCAAAAATTATGTTTAACAGTGATATCCAACTGGTTAGTAATTCAACAAAATCCATTCCATAATTAATTAGATAGACTTAAAATCCATTCCATAATTTTTTTCCTGGAATTTGAAAAGCAAGTTGTCAACAAAATAATGCTGGAAAATCCCCATGGACGCATACCATTTTCTTTTTGTTTATCAACAAAATAGAATTTCAACATTTCAATGCACAATCAAGATTATATGCAACAAGGCAAAGTGAAAGACTATAAACGAACAACAGAAACTAAAAATGTCCAAAAGCAGCCGTACGTAAGGCTATATATGGTAATTTTGTAGGTACTATCTGCGGTTGCTGCTGCTGAATTTGAATTTGAGCCCACACACTGTTTGATGATGAACTAGTAGTAAAAAAACATGGTTCAGATTTTATCTCGATATTGTATGGCGTTTGGTTTTGCACAGCGGCCGCCATAAACAAAGGGTTATTCAGATATTCACTCCATTTGGTTTCTTCTGCTTGGGTTTCCATTAATCCCCACGATAAACTGTTGTTCTCGAACAAGGAATTGTTGTTGCTTTGTAGCTCAGCGCTGGTGCTTGTGCAGTCGCTGTTGTTTTTAGCTGTGGTTGTTGTTCCCCAATAACGTGGTCCGTACGTTGGCGACATTGATGGATCATCCGAGATGAATGCAGTTGTCAATGGTGGGAGAAGAGTGGACATCATCGAGCTCGAAGAAAACACCGTGTTGATATCGAAAGCTTTGCTGGTGAACCAGGGGGGGTCGGGTTCGAGTCAGTCCATGATGGCCGCCCATTGCCTGCTGGTGGTGCATAGTTCAATTGCTCCATTCGAAAATGATCCACCAAATCAGATGCCTGACTATTGGTGGTTGGACTATCAAACATTTCTTTGCTGCTGCCATTGTTGTCGGTTTTAAGGTTCGATTCATTAGATGTGGGTTGAATCTTGTTGTTGTCTTCACCATTATCAAGCTCCGAGAGCGGCTTGTGCGTTACAGGGTCGATACCTCTCTGCCTAAGCTTCTTCTTCAGGCAAGAGTTCCATAGATTCTTGATTTCATTGTCGGTTCTTCCAGGCAATTGTGCAGCTATTTGGGACCACCTGAAGAAGATGAAAGAAATACAGAGTTCTGCAATAAAATCCAAAAAAAATACCACATAAATACTAAATTACTAATAATAATTATACCGGTTCCCCAGAAGTGCATGAAGTTCAATTATGAGATTTTCTTCTTCTTGAGAGAATGTGCCTCTCTTTAAATCAGGCCTCAAGTAATTAATCCACCTTAATCTGCAGCTCTTTCCACACCTCTGCAGACCTGCCAATTACTCAATTTTTTAGCAACAATTCATCAATATATACACACACACACACACATATATATAATTGCTTAAGAAAATTACCAGCTTGTTTTGGGATAGAGCTCCAGCAACCATGGCCGTACTTGGTAATATGCCTTAAGAGCTTTTCATCTTCTTCAGGGGGACCAAAGACTCCTCAGCGTCTGCTTGTAACAAGAAGAGTGCCTCCCCATTTAGAGACCGACCAAATTACAATGAGTTATCAGAGTTAAGACCAGACCCTTTCCTTAAAGAAAAACAGCACACACTTCACTGATTCGTAGGTTAAATTGTCAGTGATCGACAATGTTTTAAAAAAGAGGTTTTTTTTTGGGTATGGTGAGACTGGAAAATGAAGTGGCAGCTGAGAATGGGAGTTGAATTAATATATAAGACGAGGGGTTCAACAAAGAAAAGTCACATTCAATAAGTGTTCGTGGTTTCTATCTCTGTCGACCCCTCTTTTATTTATTTATTTATTTCGATTTATTTTTCATAGCTGAGTTAGTAGCTCGAGTTGCATGTGTCTTATCAAAAGTCTGAGAATTGATGTCTTTTACAGGGATGGTGGGACACTTTCATTTTCCTGGTATTATATTGGGATGTAATAACCCATGCTTTTACCTTCGGTTACTGCAATAACAAACCGGCTTCGGCTTCGACATGGACAATTCAAAATTTTATATTAAAAAATAAATTTATAATATTTTATGAGACTGTAAATTTATAAAATTTTAGTGTGGTGAAATTTTAGGGCAGACGATTATTTCGATCACCCTCCTCCATTCTCATCACTAGACCTCGAGTCTGATAGTCGAAGACCAACTTTTCGTATGTCAATGGAAGCAGGATTCACTGCTCTATTTTTTTCACTCCATGATCTTTTTGGGGTAATTCTTGTAGATCATGATCACTTTGAAGAGTTTCATTATTTCCCTGGAAAGAAGGAATTATGATTTGTTCATGTTTTGAAAATGAACAATGTATTTCCTGTTTTGATGAATTCCACTCAACGTTGTAGATTTACCTTGCACCAACACTCTTTCCCCGTTTATGTCAAATGCTTTCTGCACAGGGCAATGAACAAAACTGAGAAACAGAGCGAACCTTGCTGTCTTCTTCAAGCATACATACATACATATTGCTGAAAGTGACTACGTAGTTTGTATTTTATCAGACCAGATTTTCAGTGACATAAACTGCAACAGCTTTGGTTGTTTATTTCTCAACGAAGAAGATTAGGCAACCCCACCATCTTTGTACAATATTGCATAGTATTTGACCTATCTGGCCTCTCCAATCACTATTCACGTGACTGAATTTTGCTGTGTTTTGGTTTCAGTGTCCTGGTTCCTCAGTTGACGACTTTTTTTTTACCATGTGCTAACTGCACATAAATTTGGAGAGTGCGGGTGAGAAATAGCAACCGTTGGATGAGCAAGACTAAATTCATAAAAGTTTAGATCAACAATTTGACCAATTAAGTTATAAGGCTATTGATATTTGGCGGCAGGCGGCAGGCGGCAGGGGAAAGCGCCACATTGCTTTTATTTTTCCAGGAAATCATTACCAAGTTTAGCCAAATGAAGAGTTTCATGGGATTTGGGGTTGGACCCCATCGTCCCATGCAGGAGACTTAAGCTTGGATTCAACGGCTGACATCGGCTAATCGACATGAAAAAGCGACTCAGCAGGTTGATCAAACGGGTGAGAACAAGTTGGTGGAGTCAATTCGTGTGCATAGAAAATCGTACATGCCCCATTATTATACAACCTCTGCATCTGCTACAACTGCATAGATAAGAAATCTCAACGTCGATATTTTACGGGCCCCAAAATCTCTCAAAATAAGATGATGATTTAAATTAAAATCATTTAATTTAATTTTTAAATAATAAATTATTAATTGATTTATTGATATATATATATATATATATGTGTGTGTGTGTGTGTGAGAGAACTGGTTTTGCTTTTATAAATTTCATATTCTTTTTTACCATGGCATAAATCAAGAGCCAATGAAGAGAAGACAGGCGACGCTCATACACATAATAATAGGCAGTGTGCGGGACCATGCCGGCAGGGTTTACCGATACGGACTGCTCATAAGAACTCCACCGACAGATTCCATCAGTATTATTATTAATTATTTTCTCTTTTTGAGTCCTATAAACAATTAAAAAAAATATTAATTTGCAGTCACAAAAATATCATTGAAAACCCATTATCATTAATTTTGGCAGATAGATATATACTTTTTTAAATGTTTAAAATTTGCCATTACTCGAATTATTTTAGAATTTTCAACCACTCACATCTTTATTCTCAAGATGCTTACTTCTACCCGTCTTGTTTAACCTAAACACAACCAATTCGTTGTCATGGGACAAGATATTAGGCATGGGACTTAATCTAAGTTTATTATTTATAATTAGACAAAAAATGCAAAAAAAAAAAACTAATAATTATTAATTCAACATTCTTTTATAGGAAGAATTGTCATACGTAGGGATGACAACGGGTCGGGTTCGGGTCGGGTATTGATCTCTCCGTCTCCGTTTAAAAAACACGTATCCGTCCCCGCTTTAAAAACCGCAGGGATTTAAACGGGGATCTCCATCGGATAATCGGAGAAAACCACGGGGAAACGGGTATCCGTTTAGCATAAACGGTTATTTAAACGGGTATCGGGTCGGGTATATATATTTAAATTAAATATATAAATATTATATATATTTTTAACTTAAATTAAATTTATTAATATTATATATATATATAATATAATAATAATAATAATAATAATTAATATTTATCGGACCGAGTATCGGGCCGGGTAATCGGGGCGGGGATTACTAAACTCGTCCCCTTCTCCGTTTAACATAAACGGTTTTTTCTCTTCTCCGTCCCCGTCCCCGTTTAGCATAAACGATTTTTCTCATTCCCGTTTAATTCAATTTTCTCCGTCATGTTCAGATTTTTTTGCCATCCCTAGTCATACGTTACGAAATAATACTTCAACGGCCGGTCGCTCTTTATGTTTTGGTTCCTACACAGTAACACAAACAAGGACTTGAGTTTTCGAGTTCCAGAAATGGAATCTGTTTCCAGTTTCCATGAATAGACAGGTGCTGCATGCAAATGAAAGGCGTTGTAATGATGAAATTAATATATATCCGTTAAGTGATATTTTATAATTTTTATAATGAAAGGCGTTATAAAATATATCATATAATTAAAGTAGTATCTACGTAGCTTACTTCTAAAATTACGTGAAATGAAAAAGGGTTGTCGGCAAAACCCTTTTTACCCACGCCGCTGCTCATCAGTCATCTATTTCTACTAAGTTGATGTATATTCTTTTAATGATGAAAATTTCCTCTCTTTGTATTGTCTGCCATTACAATTGTTATTACAACAAACAATACCAATCATGATTTTACTTCAACTTAAAAATATTGCTTTACCATAGACAGGCAGGTAAGCTTTTTGATGATTCAAACATTAATTAATGCGGTAAATGTGTCGGCTGCTGCATCGACAAATCTTGCTTATTATTTCTCCTCTGAAAAATTTCAACCCCATTTCTAGAAACTCAATTTTATATTATTATTATTATTAAACTCAGTGAAAATGGAACCATGTTACGAATCAAATTGAGTGATTACTTGACTTAATGATTTAAAGAAAAACGGACTATACAGTTAATTAACAAGCTTAAACTAGTTTGAACTAATTAATGATGGATAATACAAATGTTGCAATGCAATTGAAAACGAGCCTGAATTGTGATTTATTGGTATGTAATTAAGTTTTAAATGAAGATACGGTGATATATAAATTATATTAAAATTTAAAATTTCAGCGGAGAATCATCCCGTTGGTCCTCTTCAATTCACACATAACTATTATAATAAAATAATGAATAGAAAAAACTATATAAACTGAAAAAAAATTAAATATTTAAATTTATTATTTCAGTCAAGATCTGCATTGTTAATTAATGCATTTTTATAAATTATCAAATAATATATATAATTACTAACTTTGAAAAACTAAACACACAAGATGGGCCCATGAACCACTTTGAGAGGGAGATTTTTGGTTTGTAACCTTTTCATGATTGCCCAACGACGTCGGTTTTACTTTTAGCCTTTTAGCCCACAGTCACGGGATTCAGTCACGCACAATTGATTTTGTTTATATTTTATTATAATTATAGAATACTCAATACTCATAATATTTTCTCATTCTTTAATATACTTTATAAATATAAATCAATTAATTAAATGTATAATATACTTTTGAAAAATATTTTACGTGTATTTGGAATACAAAACTCAAATTGTTCTATAAATTTTATATTGATATATTTTAAAAAAATATCAAATCATTTATCATTTACGTAAAAAAAACAGATAATAAAACAATTATTACTCACACCGTCAAAAATCATATTAAATTGACGTATGGAAAACGATATATAAATGATTAAGGGGATTCGTACAAATGCAATTAACAGATGGGGACCAAATTGAGTGTAATAGAGACCTCAAGTACGGTCGGGCAAGTAGCAAAAGATTATTATTGTATATCCTAATTGGGGTCACTTTATATTGTATTTGACCGACCTCTAACGCTTAGCCCAAAACCCCCCAGAATCTTCCACGTATACAAAGAACCGTTATTTTCATACATCGCCGACGCCTATGCTCAATCCCATAAATTTTTTAGTTAGACTAATTTAAATTTAATAAAGATATTTTATCATTTAGATTATAGTTTAATTGGGCCTGGTAAATTTAACAGGTATAGTGTAATTTAAAAATAGTTGGACATTAGTTTTTAACATTTAGCTTAAAATACATATGTAATATATATATAATATATTTAGCCGTCGATGGTATTGGTTATGATGTTGATTGCCGACTGGTGGTTCTCTTCTCTTTGATTCTTTTTTAGTTTTGTATAAGAATAATTATGCATTTGAGGCACGTTTATATCTGTCTTTGCTGCACGTTTTTAGGTCGTTTGATCGTTCTTCTTATTTTATGTTTTTCTCGGGCTTGGATTTGACGACGTCACGATTGATCAATATGATGCTTATTTATAATCCATTTGATCTTCCTTGCTATAGACACACTTCGATTGAATTTGAATACGTGATTTTGCGATCGTGGATAGTTTCTCACGACACTTTGCTTTAATTTACGATTTTCGGTTGTCTTTCAACAGTTTAATCCCCTCTTATGGTTCGTTTGCCGATGCAGTCAGATTTGCTTGTATATACTTTTTGTTCGATTATTTTGGTTGGGTTTTAAACATTTTCCATGTATGTCCTTATATGATCTAAAGTGGTTAGTTTTGATATTAGTAAAATATCCAAATTATGTATTTAGATTACGATAATAGTTGTAAATTCTTATTGCAATATTGGATATTCACGTTTTAATAAGACCAGCGACTTCTATTTAAAAAAATATTTTATGTTAGTTAATCAATTTCAAATTAAATTAATTTATAATTAAATTTAAAAAAAATCTTAACCATTAATAAACTTAAATTCTAATTAATCGATCAATTAATCAAACTAAATTTTAATTCAACCAGTTAATTAAATTAAAACCAAAAAAACAAACATCCCTACATCTCATCACGTCCTTGTTTCCTTTTTATAGAGTGTACTATACATATGGTGGTATTTTGAGATCGGCCCCTACCTATGAACCATTGCTTGAATCATAAAAATTAGCCTAATTTAGCAATTTTAATACTAAAAAAAAGGGAATTGGATTATAAAGTTGATGGTCATATTAACGAACCCTATTATTCACAAGAAAAGAGAAATAGGATATTTAAAGGTGCTAATCAACAAGCTATTTGACATATGAAAATGGACATAATCTACGTGTCCTTGAACAAAATGGAAGAGGTGCCTCACATCACATTTCTTTTTTCATTATCACAACCCAATTGACAAGAAATATCAATTATCAACTTGGGATAAGGAGATTTGACATTAATTGTACTCATTCTTGCTTGAAATTCCCTCATAATTTCACAGATCAGATATTTTTTATTGGACAGTTTTCTTTCTTAAAGTCTGCACACAATTAATTATGACCCCACACTTTTTTAATTTCACCCCTTCATTTTCCCATAAGGCCCAAATATGAACTGTCAACAACCCATTTTCCTCTCTTTAAATTAAGGGCACGTTTTTTTTTGGTGGATAGGGACTATAATTTAATCCATAATCACTTAATCTCACACCACACTTTCTAAAATCAATGTCAATTGAACTTGAGAGTGGGGTGCGTTTGGTTCACATAATGTAAGATTACCAGTGATAATGTAAGATTATCAGGGACTAAGATTACTGAGAATGTTGTATTTGTGTTTGGTTGATTTAATAGGAATGTAAGATTATCGTGTTTGGTTAAAGGAATAAAAGATTATTAGAATGTATATTTGACCAAATTATCCTTATTATATATTTTTTTATCAAGTTGGAAAATATTTATATATTTTCTTTAAAAAAAATTAAATTCATAAAATTTATATTTTTTTACAAAATTGAAAATATAAAAAGGTTTAATGAAAGGGTAAAATTTTATTTTAACCCCTGAACTTCATATAATTTTTTAATTATAGATTTTTTTTTGTTAATCTAAAATAGTTTAAGGATAAATTTATAATTTAACCTTCGTAGAATTTTTATTATTCAATGACAGAATAAGGATATTTCTGAAAAAAAAATAAGGGCATTTTAGTCCAAAACGCTGGTAATCCAACAATACCTAAGAAAAAGGAGATAATGACATTCCCGATAATATACCCAAAAAAATCCAATATTGGTAATCTTACATTACCGGGAATGAGATTCTCATGCTAACCAAACGGGAGAATGTGGATTCCATTCCCACGGGAATCCCACATTCCCCCAACCAAACGCCCACTAAAGGTTTAAAGACTAATAATTATAATTATGCTAAAATTAATTGAATAAATTTTATAATAAATTTATTTTATTTATTAGTGAAATAATAAGATATAATTCATCGATTGTGAATTGAATATTTTTATCATATAGCAATATTCTTGTTATATGATACCATATTACCATATACACACACTAAAGTAATACCACGACACCATTATGGAAACCATATATGGATAAACCATAAAAGGATAAAATCATATTTTCCTTTAATGAACGCATTTATTGTAAAGCTCATATTCCTAAAATGGTGCTTTCACCCACTTTTTATTATCTTACAAAAGTCTCCCTTTTCTTATTCAAATCTTACTTGTTGCAGTCCCGAGCAATTCTTTTTGTTTCTTCAAATCTTCGTTTTTGGTGGATCCAAGTTATTCTTCCCCGAATCCCATGGAGTAGATGGTTGAAAGAAGGGAAAACAAAATAGAGAACCCTAATCCCGGTTCAAGTTGTTTTTCCTGGTATTTTAATCTTTGCTTCTCAGTTTCTCATCGGTTTGCACGATTCTTGAAAGAGCCGGTTTTGATAAGATTAAGCTCATTTGCTCTCGATTCAATCCACTGAAACTGATTGGCCCGATCCGGTTTTGATAAGATTAAACTCACTGCTGCAAAGAAGACATGCAACAAATCCTCACGGACAAATTAGCAAAGCTAACGATTAGCGTGGAAGAAAAGGTGCCCGACAATAATGAAACAACAGATCCAATTTTCGACGGTGAATCGTGTCGGACTCCGACATCTAAAGAACATCAGATCCCCGAAATCTTGTCCTGCCCGCCGGCTCCAAGAAAACGTAAGGGTTCCTTCTCCGACGCTGATAAAAACGAGACCAAGAAGACTGTCGACGACAAAGAGATTGGAGGCGTGCTTTTCCCCCTCGAACAAGACTCGACGTCTTCCATGTAATGCAGGCTTGGTTTCTGATTCTTTCATTTTCTTCTTAGTTCATTAGAGCTCGAAGGAATTTAGGGATATGGCTGTGTTGTTAAATAGGGGGAAAACTCAGTTTAGGGAAATGAGGGAATATGATATCAGTCCAATCCAATGAATTAGGTTTAGGGATATTTGATTAGTGGATTGGATTAACATACAATGGAACATATGACAGACATGTTTTTTCTAGAAGATAACATGGTTGTTGAATGATAACTAGATGTTGTATCTTGTCTCAGCATAACATTAGGATCTCATGTTTGAATCTTTTTAATTGTATAATCTTGTTAGTTGATGCCTAATGACAGAACATTGGTATTTTATGACGTTACTTTTGAATGTAAGTTCATCTAGTTGGATTTTTTTTTGACGTTACAATTCGATCGATGATAATATCAAGTTTGATAAAATTTCAATAATTCGACTCATAATAATATCGAGTTTGATAAAATTTTGATAAATATATCTTTAAATGTACATTTCACGTGCACAGTGAATGATTTGCATCCTAATAATTTAATTAATGCTCTATTGTTGAATTATCATATCATATGCTTGTACAGAAAAATGTTATTAATGTATTTGGAAATATATTATTTTGGATTCATTTGTAAATTTAAATGGATTCAACTCATTTGTTTGCATCTCTCTTAATGTATGTATTTTCTTAATTGCATATGGAAGAGTTTGTTGTTGATGACACACATCCAATGTCAATAAAGTTGTATTCAAGGGTAATTTTTTTTTTGAAAAGGGGATTTTGTAATCCAGATGAATAGAATACAAAACTAAATAACATCACGAGTCTCGTTAAAAAATCTCTCTAAACCTAAATGGAGGAAAAAGACTTGCAAAATGAGTTGTCATGAAAGAAAACCAACAATAGATCAATAATACAAAGCAACAATTGAACAAAGCATACACACAAACGGGGCTCAGAGCCAAACCCTAACTTTAGTATTGCCTCCAAAACGGAGCGTACACACACAAAACTCTGAAGAAGCAAAACAACGCTCCAACACCATACTCTATGTGCCCAAGACCTTCCAACAGAGGAGACCAGCAGCTATCACAGGTAAGAGCAAACGAGATAATCCTAAGGCTCCCGAGCAACACCATGAACAAGAGAATTCATCTCGCCAGCACCCGCGCTAGACTCCCACTGCCTGACTCCTAAAATTGTAGCCTGCAAACTGCAATAAGGCGAATGACACAAACATGACATCTTTGTTCTCAACGACGAGATAACTACTAGTTGTCACAAAAAATATCAACTCAAAATAAAAGTCCGAATCATCAAAGCAGGCCAATGTCACACTCTTTTGGGTTCCTAATGAAATCGTTTATAGACCTGGCACTATTGGGCCATTTGTTTTTCACCCAAAGACCCATTCTACGGATTTAAATTAAGTCATAAAAATACAATAAATGGAATTGATTTTACTTTAGAAATTTAAATACAAGATAAAATTCATGTATTCGAGCACATATTGTTTTTTATTTTTTGTCATTAATGTTTACAATTTTTTTAATCATTTTGGCTCTGAAAAATTTCAAGCTTAGATGATTATAATTCTTATTATTAAATTAAATATATTTTAAAGTATTACAGGTTAAATTAATAAAAATTGTGAATGAAGGGACTAAAAAATATTTTGCTTTTTATAATTGTCATGTCAATAGTTAATAATAAAAATGAACAAAAATTTGGTGAAATTTCAAGATTTTTGAATAAAAATATAATTATTCAATGGCATAAAAGTCAAGTATAATGATTAAATTTTAAAATTTTCAATTGCTAGGTTGATAATTAAAGATAAAAGTGAATAAAAAATTAATGAAGTTATTAATATTTTTAAATAAAAATAGTAAAATGAATAAAAATTCAAAATATAGAAACTAAATTTTAAATTTAGAATAATAGATATAAACCTTTTTTTTCATCTAAAAGTGCATATAGAATAAAATCTAGGACTAGAGTATGAAGATATACATGCATAATTACAAGGGCATATTTAATATTTAACTCATGAAATGTGTGTTTTGTTAAAAAAAAATTGTTGTTATCCTTGAGGACTCGAATTCGAGTATCATAGATATCAAAGATGCGAGCGTTCAATGTTTAGAGATTAAGAGTTATCTTTAAATATATACTGTCTTGTAATTATCCATATTAATAAAAAAATCTTTTGTGAAAAGTGAAATTAGTTGGCTACGTCTTTATTTATATGAAATGTTCAGTTAATAAAAATATATTATTATTTTTAAGTTTGATCTAAATATATGTTAATTTTAAAAATATTTTTTAAAGGTGATATTTAGGTAATTCACCCGAATAATTTCAATTGGGCCTGGAGTTAATTTAGATACGCTTCATAAGCCGAATCGCCTTCGGAAAATTTCCCTTTTTAGTGAAATTTCTCGAGGAAATTTCAAAAACCTTCTTTTTTTAATAAAAAAAACCTAGTTAAACAGAAGCATTGGGTTTAGCGGGAGTTTAATTGAACTCGGTTGTTAGTGGCTAAAGAAGAAAATGGATTCAAAATCTGTAAAGGAGTTCATAAGAAATGAAGTACCCGATTGGGACGACGAATTGATCGCAACATCCCGATTTAAAGCGTTTAGTGGTCAAAAATCCGATTGGGAACCCAAATTTCAGTTCTGGAAAAATTTGATCATAAAAATATCCGGCCACTTTGGTATCTTCATCATTTCACCTTCCCAGGTTTTTCAATTTTCTACTTAATTTTTCACTTATCCAATTTATCTTCTTTTTTAAAAAATATACTTTACTAAAAATTTCGTTTATTTGTAGGTGAAAAATGAGTGGTTTAATAGAGGGGGCTTAACTCCTTTGTGTATTGATCAAGTATTGGTGGGCTAACTTATATTTCTTTCTTAAGAAAAAGGAAGTTTTTTGTTTATGGAAATTTTGGGTTTGATTATCTTGACAAAGTTTTCAGTTTTTGATGTATAACGAAGGTGAAGTAACCCGAATTTCGGACATGAAGGAGCCTTATAGCAGGAGAATAACTCAGTTATTTCATAAAGTGAAAAGATTGATGAACAGAGCAATAACTCCGGATAGTATTCTTCTTGAAGATAGTGTCGTTCTTACAACATTATTGAAGGTATTTTTGCATTTCATTTTTGTGTGTATGATAAGTACTATTTGATCAAGTAAAAATTGGAATATTAAGCTGTTTTAATTGAATTGTTCTTAGGAAAAAGAAAAGATGAATTAGTTAAGTGTTTGTCCGAAAGTCACTGGAATTTGAATTGCGTTGTTACGAGGAAGAAGTTTGAGAGTATGTGTGGAGGACAAAAGGAAGCCTATGCAGTATTGAGTTATTTATCTGAGTTTGGGAAAGGTCGATATTTCTCAACCAACAAGAAGGAACTAATTGAGGTGTGTTGCGTGTTGTATCTATAAACCGTCTCGAGTTATAAGTCTTTGCAATTGTTGTTGTTCTTGTGAGCAATATGATTTGCTGCAGGGCATAAAAGTTTCCCTTTCGTCGGAAGTGGTGTCAGCTATCTCGAGCTTAGATTTCGACACACTCCACCTGATTTGGACTCAAGAAAAACTTCAGCAACAACTTGATGTGATTGACCGGCGCTGGGAAATGTAACTTCTGTTTTCTTACTCTTTTTTTTTTGTTGTATCATATGCTGAATTTTCTTGCTCGAGTGTCCATGCCTGTGAATATGTGAACTTTGATATATAATGCATATGAGGATGTTTAATGGTAGGGTAAAACACTGATGAGGGGATAAAATCATTTAGGACACTAGTCAGTTGCACTATGCCATCTGCTTTGGATGTTCAGTTAACTTTCTTTTGAACCAAGAACATGTCCAGTCCCAGACAATCATTTGGCTGAACACAGTATTGATTTTAACACCGGTTGTGTCTTATATGCTTTTTTCTTTTTCCAGGCAGTTGATTTCTATCATGCACAGTATCTCTAAATTCTCTGTTTTCGGTCTCATGGTTGAGTTTATTCATTGCAGGTCTAGACAGTCAGCATTAGCTTCATTGAAGTCTGGGAACAAGAAATTGGCCCTGAGGCACGCGAGGGAGATGAAGTTGGGCACTGAGAGTAGAGAAAAATGTAACTCACTTCTTAACAGGGTGGAAGAAGTGTTAAGTGTTATTGCGAATGCGGAATCAACAAAGAAGGTGACCAACTACAACTTGAACTTTGCTTTTCTGATAGAAACACAACATAGTTGAGCTTATAATTCTCTTATGCGGTTCAAAAGCCTTTGCAAAAAGGTGAACTTGCTAGGGAAGTAAGCATAATGACTTGGGTTTTAGCTATTGAGAAAGTTGGTTTGCAAAGTCCCCGACAGTAGAAGATAGTGAATAAGCTGATGTATTACTCCTTGATGGCAGGTAGCTGAAGCAATCCAGATCGGAGCACGAGCAATAAAGGAGAATAAGATAAGTGTAGAAGAAGTTCAGCTTTGTTTAGATGAACTTGATGAGATCATTGATTCACAAAAGCAAGTTGAAAAGGCTATAGGTAGTAGTAACTAACCATCCTTTTTAATTTTTTTGTAGTTATTGTGGAATGCCAATTAGTTTTCATTGAGTTGTTGCATACTATCTTGATAATGTTGTTAGTCTTTATCTAACACGATCTTCTTTGACTGTTGAAGAATCTGCTCCGTACCTGGACACGGAAGACGAAGATATTGAAGAGGAATTCATGAAATTGGAGCTAGAATTTGGAAATGAAAACCTTGAAGATCTGAATCCTGAAACTGGGGTTAGTGATACGGCTGGAATCGATCAATCTTTGGCTGATGCTTTGTCGAATCTAAAGTTAGTTGACGCTCCAGCCAAGGAATCAGCAATACAGAATTCTCGGATGCCAGCTAAGAGTAAGGAGTTGAACAACCCTATGCTTGAAGCTGCGTAAATATGAATGTTGTACCGGTGCCGATATTCAAATTTTAATATCTACAATGAAAAAACGATGTTAGATTTGACACTATTCGCTGACACTTTCCGTCGTCTTCGGTGTCCAAAGTCTCAAAGTTTCTGCTTTAGTTGGATGCTAAAGGCTGAAGAACATGTTTAAAGCAATGCTGAGAAAACAACACCGGTAAGCATAAATTTGGGTTAGATGTTGGCATGCCAAAATATGCAGGCATGGAATCTACTTATAAATGTGTAAAAAGACATTATCGTTGCAGCTGCAAAAAAAAAAAGCTATATACGAAAGACGTTAACCACTTTTGGACAGTAGGGAAGCATAATGTTAACCCTAATACTGTGTAGGCTGCTGATTGCTTAATCTTCATCATACCCTTTACCAAAAGCACATTTTTGGGCTTACGAAGAGATTAATTTTCAAGAAAGAAAACTCCCTAAAATCAGTACCTGTTAGATCGAATGATTAAAAACTAAATAAATTTTAAGTAATATCATATAAATTTAAATCTCGAAGATGAATTATAAACAAAAAGTATAAAGAAAAAAAGTAAAGCCCGATAATGGGATCATGCCTCCAATGTCGACCCATGGCCTGTATTTGAGACATCTTTGCATAGGGAAATGAAAAGCAACCCTATTCCTAGGTTAATTAGACTGACAAAAACAACTGTAGCTTCATAAATTTGCTTCTGGAAATTTAAAGTATGTATTCTATGGAAATATTTGTTTCTTTGATTAGCCAAAAAGGGTAAAAGTATGACATTTCGTTCTTTCCTTTTTTTTAAAAATAATTTGGGGCGGGAATTATGTTTGAACTCTGATAAAAAGAATGATTTCAATGTCATTTAATCATTAGAATAATAGGAATATATAATTTATCTTTTATGCTATGATTTTATTATTATAATCCGGTTTAACATTTCATAAATGAATTAATCTAATGTATCTAATCACATTCAACGACTGTATAAGTGAAATAACTAATAAATTAGTATATTAGATCTATTGATAAACAATATACCTTCTCATCTCTTTGATCAATTATTTGATGATTTCACGTGACATTCTGAATATAAAATACAGTATCAGATATATCCATTCTTCTTAAAAAGAAAGACAGACATTTGAGGTTAGGGTACATTCTTTCTTTCATCCCCTTCCTTCTTATTTTAGGTTCCGACATTCAAATTTTAGAACATTTGTATCATGCTATAATTATCATCCATCGACAACTTTCAATCTAAATTAAAAGAGATGATTATCACGTGCATCTATCTTCCCCTGTCATAGGCATTTTGATGTTTAAATCACATTATACGTTACACCAAATTAGTTTAGTTTGTTGAAATATTCGATAAATATTTGTTGGTTAAAAAGGAAAAGGGGTTAATAAGTTGGGGGAAATGAGAAGGGATGGGTAGGGGCGGTGGGGAACATCAACTTTTGCTTTTGTTTCACTTCCTTCTCCTTTGGCAAAATTGGCGTTTCTTTTGGTGTAAGCAAGGATTTGCTGTTCCCTCTCTCTTTCTTGATTGATAGAAAAACAATCAGTGGTTATGCTTTTTCTTTCTTTTTATTTCAAGGTGAGACAAAGAACAACCTTCCACACGTGGGCAAAGGTTTCCTTCCAATTCCAAGTCAACCTTTCCCCCCTTTCTTTCTCGTGTTTGCCAATTGAGCATGATTGCATATCGCCATTATTGGATCTTCTGAGTTCTCTAGGTTCTCTCTCTTCGAGCTGAAGTCAATAGTAGGAATCCTGATGGGTCGGATTGGATTGAGTTAGATTTTTAATATATTTGAATGTAGTTCAAGTATTATAGCTTTAACTCGTTATTTAATTCGATCAGATTTAAGAAGGTTCAATCCAATACGAAATATGATTCCATTTTTAACGTAAAAAATTATGTTTGATATGACTTGAACCGATACAAATATATATATAATTTTTACTATTATTCGATAAAATAAATACATGATATATATATATATATATATATATGTAGAGAAGTGTATTATTATAATTATCTATAAATATATAAAAATAATTACATTTTTATCTCGTGTCGAGACATGTCAAATTTTTTCTACCTTGTATAAGGTCAAGTTAGGTCAGAATCCTAATCATTAGCAGCTATAATGGTGTTTATTAATTATGATTCATACCTTATAAAACATAATTAAATCGATATAAAGATATATTTAAATCTACATACGATATTTTTAGAGTTTAAAATCATAAAATTTTCAAATTTTCGATCTTATTATTAAAGTTAAGATATTATTGTCACACATGTACTTAATTGATGATTTTAAGTATAACATGTATCTTTTTTTAAAAAAATAAATAAATATATCATATACCTAATTAACATTTGTCAAATTCATAGACAACTCGTGTGATATGTTTTGAATAAAGAAAATAAATAAATTTTACTCTAAAATGGTCTTATATGTCCACTTCAATGTTTATTATATTTTTGTTATTAATCTAGGTGATTACAAGGTAATATATGTCTAAAGACTCTAAATTATTTAATAATGAAAGCTTAAACATCTTTACAGTCTCTAATACTCGAATACGAAACTTTTAAGAATAACATTCATTCTTTCGATCACTGAAATAAGTTGATTCATACTTTTTATTATTCTTATTTTTGTATTTTCAATATTATATTACATATAATATGACTTATTTTAGATATAATATATACAGACACGCAGAGAAGCCGAATTCATCATTACCCTCCCTCAAATCTATCCATTGAACATTGATTTCGGACAGCAATTTCAAGTTCACATTTTCTTCCTAACGTTTACAAATTCGATGCTTTTATATCCCCTGTTTCCAATCTCATAATTAATCAATGCTCTCACCTCGTGTGTGTGTATATATATATATATATATATATATATATAGTTACTTATTTTATGAACTTGGTTTATGCATGTTAAGGTTGAATTATCAGAATTCACGGTTGTATATAGCTGTAAATAACTGAAAATTTACCAGATAAATCACTCGGCATAAGAGAAGCAAGCAAGCACAAAACATAGAATAGTGCGCATCAAAACCTTATAGAATCGAATTCCGAAAAAGGATGTTAAAACCAATGATTATTACAAGTTGGATTTGGTAGACGACGCGTGTGCGTGTCGGCTGCCTTGACAACATATCAGCCCAACTACACAGCCACTTATTCTCCCAACAAATTTTGGTACGCTCTTGTATTCCCCCCCCCCCCCCCACAAAATATTTGTTGTTTCCAACTTTGTAGTTATTTAAACCCCAAGGTGGCGGCTCATTTGTCTTCACTCTTCTTCATCAATGGGTAGAGCTGCCGGTTCTTCACCATCGTCGTCTTTCGAGAGCAGCAGCAACCACTTCTTCGGTGCCGGTGCAGCTTCTTCTTCCATGGATTTTGGCACTGATCTTAGACTTGGTCTTAGCATTTCAACCTCTCCTCCTTATGCGAGGTTAAAATTGGTTTTTTTTAAATCTCGAAATAGTATTTTGTTTGGGGTTAATGGTGAAAAATGAACTTGTGTACCAGGGAGCAGCCGATGTTAAGGCAGGTGCTTGGTGAAGAAGAAGATGAGTGCAACAGTGCAACTTTCTTTGTTAAAGTTTATATGGAAGGGATTCCTATTGGGAGAAAACTGGACTTGTTGGCTCATGATGATTACTATGACCTCATAAGGAGTCTTCAACATATGTTCAACACAAATATTATCTGTAAAGTTTCTTCCTTTTGTTTTCCTTCTGAAAATACAATATGGTTTCCATCTTGTATTTTTTTTTTTTGCAGGGGCTGAAGCTGAGGTTGATGGAGATCATTATGAGAAATACCCTGTGCTAATATATGAAGACAAGGAAGGTGATTGGATGATGGTTGGTGATGTTCCATGGGAGTAAGTAAAAAAAAAACCATTTTCGATTTTTAATTTACAAATAGATTCGTATTTAAGCACACTCGAACTGAGTCGAATTAAGTCGAAACGAACAATGTCATGTTCTTATGACACACCCAGAGCTGAATCTGTTAATGTTGTGGCATGTGCATAGGATGTTCTTGTCAACAGTGAGGAGATTGAAGATCAGCAAGTGCTGAATTTGGATGCAAAACTCTTTCTACTTTCCTTTTTGTGGAGTGATCAATCGATAGGTAGGCAGGAAAATATAGTGTAAAAAGTGTTTAGGTTTTCCAATGTAGATTTTAACAAAAGGAACTTACTCGTTTTGAACAATTGGGGATCATGGTTTTATCCACACAAAGCATCTCACAAGCTAAAATCGTACAAATACTTGTACTCGAATATCAGTTCTAGTACACGGTCAATATGATATTCATGGCTCTTGCTCTTCATCTTCCTCCTTTCCATGCATAACAAGGTCCTGATTTTATTATCAGTTTACAGGATTGGCCTGTTCTGTTTTGTGATCCTAACCAGTAACCAAACCATCTGAGACATGGAAGATCTAAACTGATATTCTTGTGTTTTCTTGATAACAAAACTAAAGGAGACGGGATAGCTATGCATTTTTGGCATCACAGTCACTTCAACTATGCATTTTCTTCGACGAAAAAAATTCCCGACGCCAGATAACTTACCAAAAGGACAAAGGAGACAGGGTCCAACTCCTTTACTCCTCACTTTCTGAAGCACATTTACATAAATGTTGTTAAATTTCATGTCGAATGTGGAAATGAAAAGCAGTGTATTCTTTGTCCGAGTATCTTAAATAACTCGTAGTTTCATTTGGAACACTAGGCTCCCATCATTGTTCAAATTTGATAATTCAAACTTGAATTCTCCATTCTAAAAATGTAATATATTTTATTATCAGATTCACCTGTGTCCAAATAATATGTTGATGCTAATATTTGGGAGTACGTCGATGGTAGGCCGTACTCCTTTTGATACGAAAAGTTACAATCGGTGGTTTAGGGTTATGTCGTCTTTGGATTTAAGAGAGAATCTCCTTCAATCTTGTATGAGGGGTTCATATAAAAACTTCTAATTGATGTCATACGTAGTCATAATAACTATTTATAAGTTGACAAAAAGAAGAAATATAATTACATGACAATAGTTTTGAAATATAATTACATGACAATAGATTTGTCCCTGACATGTGCATAAATTTATCATGGATTGCATAAAAAATTTATTGATAATAAGAGATTATAAATTTCGAAAACTGCTTAAACTTCTCCGAAAATTTGATCTCCATAAACTTCAATATGAGAAGAAATGAAAGCAAATGAGATCTGTAGGGGTATAACAATATCATATAAATTTAAGTATTTTAAGAATAACTGCAGGCCCTTTCTCTGGTAATGTACGAGCCCAAATGGCCATGTATTCGAAGTTCCCGTATCTAAGCTGAAATCGCTTACCCCACCAGCCAATATGGCCAGAAGTCAAAATCTTCATGGTCGAATATCAATCATCTAGAAACACTCTTCACTATGGGATTAGAATTTTAGGGCAAAGCAGACAAAGAAAGTGATTATATACTTGCCCAAAAAAAAAAAACAGGGGAGAAAGAGGCTATCCATATCCTCATCAAAAGAACACACAAGCTGTTTGAATAAATGTCTGAATGGGAGTAACGTGAGAGTTAAATTGCTTATTTTTGTAGACCAGACCAAACCAAATCAAACCAGTTCTCTCGACCCCATCAAAAAGACCATACTTTCAACAATGTTTCTAAAGACCCAAAACAACCCATCCGTCTGGATTTATTGCGTCTATTAAATTCACATTCGTTTTCACTTAACCAACAAAATGCTTTTGGAAAAGATTGCACTGCATGCAATCTCCCTTAACCACATACATGGCTGGTAGCTTACACTGCCTTAAAACCCCTAATGTCTTCTAATCCAATTGATGTTTCCCTTTTTCAATTTCAAGTGACATGGTCATGTACATGCAAACTCCCTTTCTGGCACGTCAAGGATTCATATATGGAAGTATATGTATTTTTAGAATTCAAGATCGTCCGATTAATTTTTTTTATTAACATAACCATCGGTTTGGAAATTTGGAGATTAAACCGTGACGAATTTAGAAATAATTTTTAGAATTAAAGCATATATATTAATAATATAATTCTTTTCATATAAAATATGTATAAATAAAATTTCAAAATAGATACCATAAGATAAAATAACAATTAAATTTTTGTTTACTTTTATGGTGGGTACATAATATCATTTGCATCAACCACAGACATTAAATATTGATTCGGATAAATATTTTATCATTTTTTAATTTTATTTCTTTTGTTCAAACTTTTTTAAAGATGTAAGCTAAAGCGTTAGTGTCCAATATCCTTGATGTAAGCAAACATCATGCAAACGTAAGTTGACCTAAGTTTTTAAGGCAAGAGAGGAGAAGTGTAGGTCGGGGCCGGGTAGCTATTAATGTAATCGTGGGTGGAAATACGTGAACTAATCAAGGTTTTGACATGCTCCTTATAAGGAGAAGTCAACGTCAGTAATGGGTGGCAACAAATAAAAACCAAGCTAGCCTGTACACGGGAACCACCATTTCTTCTTCTTCTTTAGGGTTTCCGTTGGACTATATCGAGAACATTAAAATTAAAATTTTAAATATTATTTAAAAAATTTAACGTCTCATATAATCAACTTATAATCGATAAATACCACGAGTTTTAACTATCGCAATAAATATATAACCATACTATTGTTTATAAACTATTTAAATAATTTAATTTTTATATTCGAATTAAATTAATCTAATTCAATATTTCGAATAATTTCAGCTTGGAACTTTCTTTCGATTTCTTTGCTCCAACTAATCGATACGACTTCCCTACTAGGACCCTTTCTTTCAATTACCAACTACAATGTAGATGCGTAGCCACTACTGAGATTTTCTTTTGGATGCTCAATTAGAACAGCAGTGTTACGTGTAATTACTTGACAGACGATAAATTATGGAGTTGGTAGGCAGGGACGAATACTTCCATGTTAGAAGCCTCTCAACGATTCTAAGACTTGAAGATATCCTTCACATGAAAAACAATAGTTGTTAATTACATTTTTGTAAAGCTGGATACAATATATTTATTGTTATTTATGATTGTAAGCCAAGGGAGATGGACCAGTTCCAGCTGTGGTTCTCAGTGTCAAAGAGGCATCTTTCTACCATTGACCCACACATTGACTAATTAAACTGAGATTTTTTTTTTGCTTAAAATTATATGCAGACAACAACATTTTACAATGGAAGAGTGGGTAATATATTACGTGATTAGGAAGCCCTAATAGATGGTTTTATAGCCGAGGAGGAGATGGACCGATCCAAAAGAATGACGTGAGGGCATGGCCTGGCTCTGCCTACTTGGCTTCATAAGTCAGTGGAATTAGGTATTCTCACCCAGCTGGTCCCCACCCTTTCCCTTTCCTTTTTTAAGATCCCTAACCACCGTTTGATTCGGTTTGAGCCATACCGTCAACTGCGTTGACCTTAGCGCCCACCCGTACCCACCGTTATCTTTAACGCCATTCTGTCTCCCCTACCATTTCACTTCTTTCTCAGTCCTACCGCCCCCGGAATTCGCCACGTAACCCTCTCCATCAACTGTTACGTCATATATCTCCCGCGAAAAAAGCGGTTGCTCTTCATTCTTACATACTCATTTACGTCTCTTGTCCGAAAGCTCGAAAAAGCTACATAACTACCCCCAATCTCTATTATTTCTCCATAATCTCATCTTTTTTTCTTCTTCTTTTAATTTCTAGTTTACCTCATGGAGAAGAAACACATCCCTTCAGGACTGCCGTTCTTTCACTCCGATGACTTCCTCCGCCGGAGCTCCTTCGGTTCCAACCGAACCCTCCATGATGATGATTCTAGCGATCATGTTAAGTCACGCATCAAGGAAATGAATTTCTTTCCTACTAATAACCGATCACTCGATAAAAAGGGTTCTTCTTCTTCTTTTGATGTAAACGTAAGTTTTTGAATTACTATCCCAACTCTTTTCTTATCGAACCCATCGGTTTTGGTGTTATTGTGATTAATAGTTAAATATGTTGTTTCAGACTGGATTAAATCTTCTGAGTTCAAGCCAGGGACTTCAAGGACTAGTACTGAAAAGAAATCCAACACTGAAGTAAGTTCTAATTTTCAGATTTTTGTTATTTATTTTCATTTTGGTTGGTAGGTGCAAACTTGTTAATGGAGAATTGTTTTTTCTCTCAAGATGAGTGCTCTTAAAATCGAGTTAGAGAGGTTACACGAAGATAATCTGAGACTGAGAAGCATGTTGGATCAGATTACAAGAAACTACAACGAACTGCAAGGTCAACTATTCATGGTGGTGCAAACACAAGCGCTTGCAAATAATAACAAACAGGTGAAAAAAACCATGAAATTGAAATATTCAAATTATATCTTCTTCAATCTTCATCTTCCTAGGCGTTTCTGGTTCATGTTGTTAAAGAGCGAGATAGTGTTTATATATATATATATATATATATAATATTTTCAACACTAACATACATATTCTGTCTTTTTTATTGTAAAAAAAACTTGTTGACGTGCTTCTGTTGAATCGGAAACTGTACTCCCTTGATCCCGTCTCATCTTTTTCTCAATATCTTACTGCTAAATCTCAGTTCTCAAGATCCTATATGAATTATCGTCTGATTCATTAATTATATATATAGATATATAATTATTCAGAAAGATGTTGACGAAGATTGGTTGAAAAGGGTGGCGATGTTTTACTCATTAATGAAATGTCATCAAAGTTAAGGATTATAATTAAAAGGGTTGGTTTCCAAACAGCTGAAGGATGGGGGAGTAAATTACATGTCAACTCCGATAGCGTCAGTCCAACAGTTAGTGGACCCACGACCACCCGACATCTGAAGACAAGAGGCAGGAATTGTCGGCGGCGTCCCCGGAAAACAACACGATGGAAGTTGTGTCCATAAAAGGCAACAGTCATACGGTTCAGATTCAAGGCAAGCGCGTCTCTGTCATCGAGGATGGAATCGATCAAACGTCTCAGAGCTGGGGTTCAATGGCGGATCAGTCAAAGAACAAAGAGCAAGTCCCCGAAGCACCTTTCAAGAAGGCCAGAGTGTCGGTTAGAGCAATATCAGAAGCTCCCATGGTAACTATTAGGGTTACAGATATTTGCATAGATTTTTAAAGAGAGTGTATGTGGAGATGGTGGACATACTTAGAGTTCTTTTCTGTGGTGCAGATATGCGATGGGTGTCAATGGAGGAAATATGGTCAAAAGATGGCCAAGGGGAACCCTTGCCCACGCGCCTACTACCGTTGCACCATGGCTGTTGGCTGCCCGGTTCGTAAGCAGGTAATTTTTTTCCGCACTGAAACATCCAACTACTTAAAACCTTACCTTCTTTTATTTTATAAACTCAAATACTTAAAATGTACATTACAATAATAAAGGGTCAAACTTTTGGTCCCACTACGAGGGTTTTAGTTCAGGCAAGTAAATGATCAACTCGTGATTTTGTGTTAGGATATAAATTTTTGAAGAAATATATTAAAATTTGAAATAATGTAAAATTATAAAATTTGTAAAATTAAATCACAAAAAAAGTAAATATGATATTTAAATTGAATAAAAATTTAAATTTTTTAATAAGTACGATTCACTTCGATTTATCCCTGCATGATTGCAGTATAATGTCTCTTAGATTTGATAATAGAGAGGACTAAAACCACAGCTCAACCAAGCTGAGCTTTGAATCGTAACATTTTAATTCTTGAGATAAAACTGAGCTTGATCTTAATTTGTTACAGGTGCAAAGATGTGCAGAAGATAAAAGCATTCTAATAACAACATACGAAGCAAACCACAATCACCCTCTACCACCTGCAGCCGCAGCAATGGCTAAAACAACCTCAGCTGCAGCAGCCATGTTGCTATCAGGTTCAAGCACAAGCAAGGATGGAGTACTACCAAGTTCCGGCTACTTCCACTCTTTACCCTACGCATCTACAATGGCCACAGTATCCGCCTCCCCGCCATTTCCCACTATAACACTCGACTTAACTCAGGGCCCAAACCCCGTTCCGTACATACGTCCCCCGTCTTCCGCACCCACATTTCCATTACCTTTGCATGGTTACTCTATGTTGGCTCCCAACAAGCTATCTCCATTTCCGGGAATGCGTATGGGGCAGCAACGTACATCTTCCGTGGTTGAAACTGTTACGGCCGCCATCGCTTCCAATCCGAATTTCACCGCAGCCTTAGCCGCTGCTATTTCGACAATCATGGGAGCACCACCTCCACCAACACCGAGCAACGATGGAAACAGTGCTACTAAAAATGGTGGGAATAAAAATAACAGTTCCTCCAATGGGGTCCCTGGTTTTCCTGGATCACCGCAGCTCCCTCAGTCTTGCACCACTTTCTCCACTAACTAGCCAGGGGTGATCAAAATTTGCTGTCTTCACATGCAAGCTCAGAATAATTTTCACTTTGTTTTTGGTTTTGATCATATTGACCGGTGATAATTACGATGGTGGGCTCAGGCTTGCAGTTGAAACTTCACTGTTTTCCATGTGTATAACCGGAAGTAAAGAAATTCAGAATCTGATATGTCAGTGACGGTCTTCTCTGTTGTAAAGAGGGCTATACTTTATTTTTGTAGAAATCTTTCTCTGTTGTAAACAGTTGGCACTTGTCAGTGAAGATAAGAATATTCCGTCTGCAGCCAACATTTACCGCCCATAATAAGCAGAATAAAGCACCGTACCCATCGCCTTGTCCACGTTCAATGAATCCCCTTTGGCTTTTAACGAATTCAACCTGCAAATGTAGCCAGGTTCAAGCCGTAACATTTGCCCAGTTGAAACTGTGACTCAGAGATATCATCAGATTCTTAGCTCATTTTGAAGACTGCAATATATAAGGGTCTCCTCAACCTAACCCAGCAACCGACCGCGGCGCGCATTTAATGCCAGAAAAGTACTTCACGTTTGGTGCCATCCTCGAGTTCCTCCAAATGCTTCAGTGATTCTTCGGTCGCCTTCGCTTCTTTGTTAAGCTCAGAATTCATTCACTGAAGCGTTTGGAGGAACTCATGGATGTTGCCAAACTTAAAAATCTCCTTTGTCCCGCGTATTGGCAATGAATAATGTGGGTTATGATCTTTGTTGTTATTTCTGTTTTTTCAATTCAGATATTCTAACTAGCTATAATAGATTCAATCGATACATTAAACATCATATATTCATTATCTAAATTTGTTTTATATTTAAAAATTTCAAACTATATAATTCAAAGAACTAAAAGGAATGGTTATAGTAGTGAAAAGAAGTTATTTTACACGAATTTAATCAGTTTTATTTGCAAGTGTGCATAAGTTTACACAAACCCTTTTATGTCTTAAAATTGCTGATGATTTTGTTGGATTGAAACATTGATTTGAATTGAAATATCAGTATTTGCAGATGGTGGGAATGACGGTGTATAATTTTTTTAGTTGTGGCATTTTATACATTTGTAGGCCTTTTGCTTAGAAACAGAAACGCTGAGATCACTGTCACAAATATCTTTTCCTTTGTGGTAATCTTCTCAAAACAACACTTTAAATCCGTTTTTTAAAATTCTTTTGAGTTAATTAATAGGCTGTTCAATTGGTTTTCATTTCCACGAACTCTCAGTTATGTTCCTGTTCATTACAACAACAACAAAACCTTATTCCCATATGCAATGAGGTAAGGGGAAGAAGAAGAAAAGAGGCAAATCTAAAAGGTTTTGAAGCTAAATCACGGGTTCATATCGACACAGTTTGTTGTAAGCTTTTAAGCAGGTTGGAGACGAAGATTATCAAGACTTTTATAAGGAAAAAGTATTTGGATCCATGGAGCTGCCATTTCCGCTGAATTCAAAGATGATGAGATATCCTATTATTCTCTATGTGATTTTGAGGTTTCCAGGGAGCTTGAAAATACATTTCAAGGCAAGTTTTATGTTCTTTAATAAAGAAAGATGAAGAGTGAAGCGTCTCCAAGACGAACGACATTCGAATCGTTTAAGGTTCTCTGTTCTTTTGAGTTATTTTCAGACCAATCTGATACTCCTTATATTGATGACTACAAATACAGCGGAACAATTTACACCAAGCACATGCATTATACGAAGAATCTTGTACGGTTTACAAAAAACAAAGAAATGGGTCTATAGGGTCATCATTGTGGGTACCTTAACTCGTTAACTTCCTTCACATATGCTGCCAAAACATGGAACGTGGCCTTCTCTTTCATACAAAGGGTTGCAGCGACTTTCCAGGAAACAGGCGGGATTCACAAGGCGATTTTCCTGATATATCACCGGTGACCGGTAATATTATCGATCTAACACTAATCAGATTATATTTCTCGATCTAACACCCTTAGCAGTAAAGTACGCCCACTGCACCGTGCTATACGATGATTTGACACTACGTGGGGGTATAGCGCGCCCCCTGCAGCGCGCTATACGCCACGTAGGGGTATAGCGCAGATCAGGTACTGCACTATATCTTTACTGTATAATTTTATATAGCGCGGGGCAGGTACCGCGACATACCTTTACTCCTGACATAATTTTATATAGCGCGGGGCAGGTACCGCGTTTTGTGTATAACTTTCCTCGCTATAAATACCATTCTCCGCCGGTTAATTTCTCACATCTCTCCTCTCAACTTATAAATTAATACAACAATTCCGTTAACGAGTCAATAATTCTGGCAATCTTCTCACATTTTATTTAGAAGTTCGTGCGATTTTTTGTTATAAGGTAATTTTGTTATAATTTTTTATTATATTTATTGTTTATTATGATTATTTGAAAAAAATATTATACTAATTATTTTCAATTAATTTTTGTGTTTGTAAAATTGAAAAGCGGGAGCATACGTCGAAATAGTTTTGCGGTGCATGTAATAATATTAAATTATATTATTTAATTTATTTACGTTGATGTGTAAAACTTTTTTTTGTGTTATATGTTCGTTCATATATAATTTATTAAATCAGGTTCATTTCATTTATTTTTTGCAGATATAATAGTGCCGGACTTTTAAACTCAAATAATGGCGCGACTTTCAGCTATTGTTTATTATGATGGTGAAATTTGAGAAGATAAAACCGGCGTTTTCGTATCAAATGAGCGTGTTAAAATATCATTCAAGAGAAACATAACTCTTGAGGAGCTGATAACGAAGATTTCGAGGAAGATTCATGTTGGAAGTAGTAGAAGAATGTCGTCGTTGCAGTATAGATTTCCAATATCATTGTTGCCATTAACTTATACAGCGTTCGAACTTTCCAACAATGATGATGTTGAAATGATGGTTGAAGCTCAAAGTAATTATTCAGACGTCGCTATTGAGATGTATGCACATTTTGTTTAAATGCGTGCTGTTCGGGGTCAATCATTAAGCTCCCACTATGGGCTGACTGAACAAGTTGACAGCCCGACGACAGTAATGTGTAATGATTTTAATGCCATAATGAGGAGACATTCATCTGCAACTCCTTACGATATGTACCGAGGTAGGTCGACGAACAATCTGTATGGCAACATCGCGTCCAGTTCAAGGGGAAGGCATTCATCTGCAAATCCCTTTGACCTTAATATGGAGATGCTATCGACGCAACCATCTGTGCAGTTTTCATTTGACGCGATGGCTTCAAGCTCTAGGAGAGGCATTCGACTGCGAGCTTTTTCGATCTCAATGTCGATATGCCTTCCAGTTCAAGGGGAAGACGTGCAAGTAGTAGGTTCTTCGACCTAAATGTGGAGAGCATGGAGAACCATCATCTCCACCAGAAGAACCGCTTCGTGAGCCTGGTGCGGATGGTGTTGAGACTGGACTATTCATTGACCCAGAATCACCGCAATTCAACTCCGATGATGATGAAGTTCAGAAAATGTGGCACAAACTGACCCTCCTGCACACATGTATGAAGCTGATTATGGTGCAATGTATGTGTTAGAATTTGCGGATATGCCTCATCTCGGTGACTATGGGTATTACTCATCAATAAATAATGGTGAGTTATCTTTAGGCATGGAGTTTTCAAGCAAAGAAGAAGCGATGATGGCTATAAAAAATTACAATATCCGTAATTCGGTTCAGTCCAGAGTAGACCGCTCCACGACCGAAAAATATGTATGTTACTGTGCCCAGCGCGAAAACGGATGCAATTGGATGGTTCGCGTATCGAAGAGGAAGAGGAAAAACAACAGATGGGAACTAACAGTATACAACGGTCCTCACACATGTTGTGCTGGAGGGGTTAACCAAGATCATTCCAACTTGGACTCTGAAGTGATATGCCAAGCCATCATACTCATGGTCAAAGCAAGCTCTCATATAGCTGTTGCAGTGTTGATTTCAGCTATACAATCGCAGTATGGGTACACTGTCTCCTATAAAAAAGCTTGGTTGGCAAAACAAAATGCCATTGTCAAACTTCATGGCGAATGGGATGCATCTTACAACGAACTTTCAGGTTAGTTTAGGTTGGTGCGAACGTTGAATCCTGGGATAATTGGGGACTTCGAAACCTCCTATGCATACCATAATGATCGAGTTCTTCGCGATCGATGCCAATTCTACCAGGTTTTTTGGAGTTACCCATAGTGCGTTAATGCTGTCAAATACTACAAGCCTGTGGTCCAGATCGACGAGACTTTCTTGTATGGAAAATACAAGCAAGTTTTATTATTGGCAGTTGTCCAAGATGGCAATCGCAACATTCTTCCAGTTGCTTTTTCTCTTGTCGAAGGAGAAGATACAGCTTCTTGAGCTTTTTTCCTCCGAAATTTACGGGCACATGTTATCACGAGGGAAAACATCTGTGTCATTTCAGATCGCGGAGCTGAGATCAAAGCAGCAATGGAGTCTTTGGGTCTAATGTGACAACCACCCTTTGTCTAATATAGGTATTGTCTTCGACACATTGCCGCGAACTACCATGGAAGGTACAAGAAGAATGATGAGCGTCAATTAATTGTGCGCATGGGTAAGTGAAACTTAGCAAGTTTGTTTTTTTCGATCGTTTTAATTTTGCAAAGACAGCAAGTTAGTAAGTTATATATTTTTTTATCAAGTTACGAACTACTTCCTCGAACGTTTGAATCAATGTTTTAAGAGTTGCGGGAGAAGAACGAGGAAAGATATGATTACATCAGCCTCATCGATAAAGAAATATGGACGAACGCATATGATAGTAGATATCGATATGGACACATGACGACCAACTTGGCAGAGGCAATCAATTCAACCTTAAAGGGTGCACGTCACTTACCAGTAGCGACTTTGGTAAAGACTACATATTTTCGTTTGGGGGCGCTTTTTGCGAATCTTGGGGGACAAGCTCAAACCTGGATGCAAGACAGTCATGTCTATCACCCTAAATTAGTTGCAGATCTACAGAAAAAAATTGTTGCATCAAATGGAATGTCTGTAACAAGCTTCTCTAGAAGGCATGAAATGTTTCGTGTCACAGAGTTATTGCGATCTCTTCAAGGGATTGAAGCTGTGTCGTTAAGAGTAAATCTAAGGGACAGAACGTGCGACTGCGGATTTTTTCAAGCTCTGAAGTATCCATGTTCTCATGTGATAGCAGCTTGCTCGCATACATGTCAAGACTATAACCATTTTGTGGATCCCGTATTCCTACTATCTGAAGTTTTTAAGGTATACGAATTTGAGTTTCCCCCCATAGGTAATGAAGAAGACCCTAATGAGGTTCAAGATTGGCTTCCGATTATACCAAATCCGAGTTTATTGAGGAGCGTGATCGTCCAAAATCCAATCGAATTCATTGCGATATGGATATTAGAGAAAGATATAGACAAGACAGAAGATGTGGGCATTGTAGAAACCCATGACACACTAGAAAAACATGTCCACTTCTGTTGTCATCAAATAACAATTGATGAGGAAATGATGTATTTTATTATCAAATAATAATTCTTCTACTTTAATTTGCATTTACTTCAAGTTAATGTCATTTGATAATCACCGATGAAGATTAAAAAAACAAACACAATCATTAAATTTTAACAAATTAATAACAATAAGTATTAAATGGTAAATGATAACTAAATTACAATAACTGATATTAAATGGTAATAAAAAACGAACTAAAATACATTAAAAAAGTCTAACAAATTTAATAAAATAAAATAAGTATTAAATGAGAAATAATAAAAAAATTACAATTTAACAAAATAAAGTAAATACAAATATAATAAAAAATAAAACTATCGATGCCTGCGACGCGAATGTGTTCCGCAGGGCAGTGGTTGTCGGTCTCGAGGAGGATTTTTTTGTATCACTAGTTATGACTCCTCGCTGTCATCACCATCGTCATCGTCGTCATCGTCTTGCGCAGTACATGAGGAGCTGATGACGATGAAGCACCTCCGTAGAATAAGGACCCTGGAGGTGTATGACTGACTATCCCACCGGCCTGTGAAAACTGGAAAAACTCATAAAACCCAGACATCGCTTAGTATGAAAACTGTACAGGAGGCGGTGTTTGTTCTGCGGCCATGGGTGATGAGGCTGAACCCGCCAAATATCCAACATATGAACCCCATGTCGAATCTGCAAACATAGACTCATAATAGCCTCCAGGAGGGTCATCTGTGAAGGTGGCGGTGACGGGGTCATAAAACCAGGTGAAGGCGGCGGCGGCGACATCTGGTAATGGAAAGGCGATGGCGGCATCATATATGACTGCGGCATCATATATGATGCGGTGGCTGCTGGGAAGGTCCTGCTTTTGCAGCTGAGGATGAACCGAAAGCACTTGCTCTCCGTCCACGAGTCGAGAGACGATGGTGCTGTGTCGGTGAACGTCTCTGTCGACGTCGTGAAAATGTCTGCCCTCGTACATCCTCGGGAAGTAGAAACGATTTCCCGTTACTGTTAAACCACTCATAATAATCCTCAGCATACATTAAGAAGTCAGTAAAAATAGACTCTCTACGTGGAAGGCGCCGATGTCGATCCTCCCACAACACGACCCACCCATTATCTAAGCTATGCAACTCGTCCATATTGCGAGGTGCTTCCGGAATTGGTTGAAAACAACCAAACTGCCGGAGCACACGATCAGTGGAGTGTCACTCGACGGTCGCATAACAGATCAGAGGGACCATCGATATCCAAACATCTATTGGACTCCTCAACTCAGGTGGGATCACCGCCCTCACATCATCAATAGAATATGACACACATTCAAACTAAAACAAATAATATATAATTTTTATCAAAATAATAATCTAATTATATAACTATAATCTAAAATCGATTTTTAAACATTAAAATTCATACCTGTGTGCTAGCCTTCTGATCGATTAGCACCCTAATCTTTTCTAAATCATCAGGTAGCTCCTGATGATTTTTCCTATCAGTAGACCACCTATTCAAGAAAAAAAATTTATTATACGCTGTATAAAATTATTAATATACAAAATCAGTTTTATAATTACCTCAGAAGTAGTGGAAATACGAATGGGTTCTTCACAACGGGACATAAAAAGGACAATCGATACCATGTCCAAGACTGCAGCAGCAGGAGACATCCGCCAATAGTATTACTCCTGTAGTCAGTGGCTCCACACATCTCCCTGTACAGCAAAGCCAAAACTGTCGAGCCCCAACTGAATGATCCGGCGAGACGAAAGTCGCTAAGATGTCGCAACCAAATGCAGTGAACTAGGTTGCGCGGTTTGTCCGACATCAACAACCCTTCTATCAGCTGCAGTATGCATGCCCGTGCATACATCTTAACCTCATCCTCAGATGCGTCTGCGCTCAACTCCCGAAAATTGGCATCTAACCAATTTAACGATATCCTACCTCCGATAAAATTTTCCGGGACACGTCCTAGACTATCCCGACACAAAGCAGTCCAAGAACCGGAAGCTATCCCCGATATCACATCTCCATCCACCGGAATCCCCAGGTGCATAGAAACATCCTCAAGCGTGATCGTGCACTCTCCGCACGGAAGATGGAATGTGTGGGTCTCCGATCTCCACCGCTCTACTAAGGCAAAAATCAGGTCTGGCTCTATCTTACAGTGACCCTGATATCTACCTATATAACGAATTCAGCCTCTACTAAATACGACAAGACACAGCTGGGTATCACTAACTTAAGATTCCTAATAAAATGATATAATACACGATCTTTCTCCTAAAAATAAATAATTACAAAAATTAATTCTTAATCTAATAATCATGCATTAAATGAATCAACTAATTATTAATAATAATTTAAATTAAATTAAAACGTTAAAATGTTACTGTATCAGCAAAGTGTCGAGATATTTAATTATTAATATAATAATCATGCATTAAATAAATAACTAAATATTACTAATAATTTAAATTAAATTAAAACGTTAAAATGTTACCGTATCAGCAAAGTGTAAAAATATATGATTTTCATTTGAGCGAAGTAGACTGTCTTCCATTATATATCTGCAAAAGAATTATATTAGTAAAATATTAAATAAAGTAAAAACATAATAATAAAAATATTATATAATATACCTTAAAAAGAGAGTATTTGAGAGAAATTTAGAGATTTTAAGAGAATTTGGTGTGATAAAAGTGATTGAGGATGAGATTATTTATAGGGAGGATGGGGACGGGAGGGGTCGGTAATTAGGGGTATAGCGCGCACATTGCATCGCGCTATACCCCACGTGTCAGATATACAGATATAGCGCGCTGCAGGGGCCACGCTATACCCACGTGACGTCAGCTCACAAAATAGCACAGTGCAAGGGGGCGCGCTTTACTGCTAAGGATGTTAGATCAAAAAATATAGTCTGACCGGTGTTAGATCGATAATATTACCGGTCACCGGTGATATATCGAAAAAATCGCCACCACAATCAGAATAGAGCCAGCACAAGCAAAGTACACATTACATGTAAATATTTCAATGATTCTATTTTCATTGAGCTTTTTTTCTTTTTTAACTTGTTCCTTATGAACATAAAAAAACTTGAATGCTGCCAAAAGGGTAAAAGAGAAGAAAAAAAGCAGAAGACATTCATCTAATCACTCAATTATCTGCTACTGCACACAGTTACAATAAACAATCTCTCAACACTATCTCACAAGCTACCAATCATAAAAATTATCAGCTACTCCAATCAACTTCTTATGTCGGGCAACATTTCCTTGGCGAGGTGCCGGGCTGTTTGTTTCCAGAAATGGGAAGAATCAAAATTCCAAGTAAAGAATTCAAAATTGATGAAAGTGGGTAACAATCTGAATAATGCTTTGTTTCCATTATTTACCACGAAAGCAACCAAGAACCTTTGTTTTGATTACCTGAACTCAACAGATGATTTGGTAGAAGGTAACAGTCCGAATAATGCTTCGGGTAGATGCTTTCCTTCAGAGGTTCACAAGTTTTTGGGGAAACCAAGGCGGAGTATCCTTGGATATTTGAGCAGTTCCATGGAGACTTTGTGGTTACATTGAGAGTAATATTCAATAAGCAAACATGACGAAAACTGTCCCCTTCGATGCCGTGGAGGAGGCCGGCAACTTTTATGTTATCTCCCGAGATATCTTTAAAAGTAATTCTTTCAATCACGGGGAGAGCATTCGGATCGTAAAACTCGTCTGGATGCTGAGAAAAGCTACCGTTGAAAATTATAGCAGTGTCTACACCGGACAGGGTCACATTTGAAATATAGATATTTCTCACATAGCCACCCCTTCCACGAGCAGTTTTTATTTTAATAGCTGTGCTTGAATTAAATAAAAAGATGTCTTCTGCATATAAATTTCAGAAACACCTCCAGACATCTCACTTCCAATAGCAATCCCGGAGCCATTTCGATTGTGTCCTATAAGCCGGCGAATGACTATATTTGTGCTGGGGCGAGCAAATGAAATGCCATACTCATCCCACCCACTTTTGATGGAAATTAGATCATCACCAGTGCTAATATGGCAGTCTTCAATGCAAACATCATCAGAAGAGTCTGGATGTATTCAAACATATCAATAAGAAAGGCTTTAGAGATTAACTTGGGAGACTGGAGAACTAAAAAAAAAATAGAGATAAGACTCTTGTGTTGCTTGCTATTTGCAAACATTCAAGATTTACTTAAAATCGATCATTTTCGAACAGAACTAAAAAAACTCACCTGGATCAACCCCATCTGTGTTTGGCGAATCCAAAGGAGCCATGATTGTGACATTCTGGACTGTGACACGGCTGTCAGTCGAGAAAATAAGAAGTATTAACTTAATGTAAAATTGCTTTCAGTCTTGATAGTTATGTCCTATAAAATGATGGTGTAAACAATTTGATTACAACATTCAAGAGCATGCTAATACTCAGGAAGGCCACAAACCTGCAGTAAACAGGGTGAATGTTCCAAAACGGAGAGTTCAAGAAAGTCACATTTGAGATTACAACCCCAGTTGAGTTCATCAATTCAACCAGATGGGGCCGAGTATAGTTCAGAGTTTTGCTTCTAAACCAGTTCCACCAAACAGTGCCCTGGCCATCAATAGTTCCATTATCACCTGCATGAAGAACATCCGGAATCAAAAAAATGAAATAAAATGCCTATGGAAGATGATTTCTCAGGAACGTTACTAACCTGTTATGATTACATCAGTCAAATTGCGACCATATATGAGGCTCCGGTGCCTTGCACCAGGTAACTCCCTGCCTCGACCATATGATGGCAGAGGATCAACAACTGGCCAATCATCAGATTCTGAAACAATGACAGCTATGGTGTTATACAACAGCAGAGCATCATGATCATGTCCACCATACAAGTGTTGAGTTGAAAAGGCAAATAGCTGAATGCATATTCTCCAGATCAACCGTTCATTACATATGGCATCTAACAACAGATTAAATCCCCTACACAGCAAAAATTCTAGCCAACGGTGGATCAGAGGAAAGACCACGTGACTGCCAGAATGTTCTTTTTGTATACTGCCGATAAATGTGGTTTTGAAGTTACAGACTTACCTTTGATCCAAGAATTACCGCATCCTTATCTAACCACAAGGTTAGGTGACTGATGAGATTGAAGCTTCCTGTCAACCACCGGCCAGCCGGGACAAAAAGCTTGGCCCCACCTTTGTCAGCAAAGGAATTGAGGTAGAAGATGGCATTTTGAAACGCTTTTGTATTGAGGGTGACACCGTCTCCAACTGCACCAAATTCGGTAATGGTGACACTATGAGGCCGAATCACCCCGACATCGGTCTGTTTGCAAGGTGAGCTGCCACTGACAGCCCATGTAATATGACTGAAAAATGCAAGTACCAGAAGCACATCCACCAGCTGCAAAGAAATGTAAACAGAATTAATCATGAAATTTATAGCTTTCCCCATTTTTCTTCAGTTATTCTTGATTGACTGTGATAGGTAGATCGGGGAAATTTACTAATTACGTAACTTAGACAAGATTGACCATGTAACAGCAATGTGAATCAAAAGATGCCTGAAAATAGGTAAATGAGAAACATGCAAAAGTGGTGAAGGAATAGCTTTTATCAACCAAGTCATGAATAGTAAATGGCACACATATTTCATGCCATGAAACTAGCAGATAAACAGAAAAAACAATAAATTGAACTACATTTTACAGAATTTCTTATAACTATGCAAAGAAAAGTCACAGTTATACCAAAATAAAGCATTTGCTCATTTAGATCTCTAAAATTCTTCCATGACATATCCTGAACATTTTGTTCAGATCTCGTTCATAGTTCAAGAACTTGGTGTTGTAGCATAAATACTATGAATAAAGTCAGTAAACTGACACCGATTCGAACTTAAATAAATAAAAGTTAAAACAACAAAAACAGAGTGTCAAAATGTAAAATCAAGAATCAAGCAACTCACACTGAAAGATCTCTTCATAAGAATGAGATCTGCAACTTTCCCTCTCAGGCCAATCACTTAAGAAGAAGACCTGACGGTAGCCACAAAAACCCAACCTTCTAACAAAATCCCTCTCCTTTTCACTTACAAAAAAAAGGAAATAAAGTGAAAGATCTTTACTTAATTTTCCATCTGAGCAAGAATAAGATCCTTTCTCGAGCTAGATAGCAATAAGGAAAGTGTGCGAGGATGGGTCATTGAGAGAACCACTACCAATAGCCAAAGAGAAAAAAAAATCATTGAAAATGACTGTTGATACCCGCCAAGAATTATGCAGTAGGGTCCTCTTATGCCTTCACTTGCTCCTCCATTAGCTCTCTCTGCCTTTCTTGCTCACTGATGAGGAGAAATGAATACCCAGAAAAGTTAAAGCTTTGAACTAGCAGTGACTGACAATGGTTTATGGATTCAGATAACAAAAAGGGTAAGTGAGCTTTTTTTTGGTTTACAGTATGTTCTTGACTGGCTGGTTTGTTTATTATGTTGGTTTCTATTTGCAGAGCATTGATGGAATAAGTGAGTTTTACATGTTTTATATAGCAAGAGATTTTCTTGGAGATCGGAAGTCTTTGCATGAAAAGAGGAGGCATCGACTTTTCTCTTTCTAATCCCTTATTTTATGCCATCACAATCTTACTAGTTTCAATTAAATTTGTAAAATCCCTCAAAAACAAAATAATTTTGAACCGTTCCTTTGTGATCTTATCAATCCAGTATTCCAGTCAAATCATTGATTATATTTATTATATATTTTAGTTATAACCCACTATATCTATTAATAAGAATTAAATTTAAAATTATGAGTTATCAAACATTAATTATAATTATTTACTAAAATTCCCACTTATTTGATTGTGTAAGTGACTAAGGTCATCTCAATCTTCATCTCTATTTAGTGTATCTCTATCTCTATTTTAAAGATTAAACAATAATTTATCTTTAACGTTATCTCTATATTATCACTAATTATATTTTATTCATAATATTTAATTTTATAATATTAATTTTACAAATATAAAAAATAAAAAAAACGAAAAATTACAAAAAAATAGTATGATTATTTATCTACTTTTAATATATTTTTATCTATCTTATAATTTAATATATTTTAATTTTTAAAAAAAACTAAATCTAGCGCGAGCTACAGTACCGCTAGATATGGCGCGATACTGTAACAATACTCTACTGTGGCGATGGAAGTGACGCAGGGCTGGAGAGCTTTTTCATCTCTACTTTGGAGAAAATATCCAATGCAGCGCAGCATTAGAGATGCCCTAAGTGCTCTACTCAAATATATAACCATTGATTAAATTAAAATTAAATCTAAATGGGTAAATCGAATAAAGATATGATAAGTGTTTAAATTAAAAATTAAAGTTTACAAGGATATAAAATTAAATTGAACCAAAATATATTAATGGTTATATATTTTTGGTTCGATTTAATTTTATTTAAAGTTTACAAAGATATGATAAGTGTTAAGAAGTTAAATAATTAAATGTTTTACATTGTTCCATATTTGTACAGAATGAAATCAAGTTGGACCATGTTTCAAAAAATTATTTAACTTCTTAACACTATAAATGTTATTTGATAAACTATAAATTTAATTGTTGAAAGATTAAGGGTTTAAAAATGAAGTATTGAATTTAAGTTATAAAATTTATTTGATATTATGATATTAGATATAATTATATGTAAATTTTAAAACAACACAATTTTTAAATAAATAAAATCTAATTGAATTTATTCTCCATTAATGATAAGTAATTCTTTATCAATTTATCGTTTTTAATTTTGCATGAAAATATTTATAAATCAATTCTCATTTTAGATGATTAGATGCATGGAAAAAGTTTTCAAATGAAGATTTATATTTCAACAAAATACCTTAATTTCAGTCAAATTCTATAAATAGTAAAGTACTATATATAAGTTATAAATTTAGTTATATATTATATAATTCGATCAACTTTAGTTCTTATATTTTTTAAAATTTTAATTGTAATCAAAATAAAATAAAGATAATATAATTAAATTATAAAAACTTAAAATATTCAAATTGAATAATAAAAACTAAATTCAAATTTTACGTAAAAATATAGTTATTAAAAGAATAATTTAATTAATATATTTTATAACTATTATTTAGATAAAAAATTAAAATTTAATACTTTGTACTATAATAGAAGGATTAATTAGGACATATATCTATAATCATTAATACAATAAATTAGTCACTTGAAATCATATAAAAAATATAAAAAAAAAATTAAAAAAAATTCAAATAAAAATATATACAAATAAATCTGATTTTAATAAACCAATCAACCATGGAACAAAAGAGGCAGATCAAAATGTACTTTAATTGTGAACAGATGGCTTTGCTGGATTGACAGTGAGCAATTAAATAAATTAAATCATTAATACAATAAACAGTGTTTGGTTAAAGTAATAAAAGATTATTGAATGTATATTTTACTAAACTATCTTATTATATATTTGTTTTTAACAAGATTAATTTACTATAATATTACTATAATTAATTTATATATTTTCTTCAAAAATTTTAAATTCATAAAATTTATATAATTTTTTTACAAAATTAAAAAAATAAATAGGTTTAATGAAAGAGTAAAATTTTATTTTAATCCCTGAACTTCAAATAAAATTTTAATTATAGAATTTTTTGTAAATCTAAAATAGTTTAAGGATAAATTTGTAATTTAATCTTCGTAGAATTTTTATTATTAACAACAGAAGAATGATATTTTTGAAAGAAAATTTTTTTAAGAGCATTTTAGTCCAAAACACCGGTAATCTAACAATACCTAAGGGAAAGGATAATTATATTCTCGGTAATATACCCCCAAAATACTACTGTTAGTAATAAAAAAATTACCGGGGCTGAAAATATTGGCCAATCAAACGGGAATTAGATTTCATTCCCTGATAAGACATGACGTGAACCAAATATCCCTAAATGAATATGATACCGTTTTTTCTATCTGTTTGAACACCACTCAAACATGATTAGCAGATTAAATACTGTTTTTCAAAGCATTATTACTAACAACTAAAGAGAGACAGAAGAAACTCAGACAAAGATACCGGTCGGACCCAAAGGCAAAATATACAACTTAGCTTCAACAAAACAGCAATAGACAGCAACAGGCCAGTGACGAATGTACAGCTTATCTATCCGATTTTTCTTCTGATTATTTAATTTATATCATCATCCTCAAAAATATTTTCCACCACCGCAACAAGCCGACTGTAAAACTAAAGCCAGTGAGCAGTTTAGTGTGCTAAACATTCAATCACCATGGCCCATGAGTGAGTGCATGAAGTCAGTAAGTAATAACTGTAATTTAATTAAATTAGAAACAATGTCCTTCAAGTAGGGAACATCAAAGACACACCAGAGTGCAAGTCTTTATCACTGTAATTACTACTAGTACTGTAATACAAATGTTTCCCAACAATGACCATTCTGGTCAAACTCCTAAGGTTCTTTTTATTTTTACTTCAAACAAGTATAGAGTTAGTATTAAATGTCGAGAATATTAAATTGATTAATGTTTAAATTCGAAGGACTTAGAATTTTAATCAATTTTTTTTAAAGGGATATCCAGACACCTATTTTCTATTTGATTTCGTCTCGACTTTTGAACTGTCAAAGTGCAGGATCTTACTAGGGCTGAGCAACGAAACCAAGAAAATCGAAAAATCGACACGAATCGAGTAAAACGGTTCGGTTTGGTATTATACGGTTCGATTTAAAGTCTCAATTCTTTTGATTCGATTCGGTTCGTTTTCATATGAAACCCATTTATTTCATATTGAACTGAATAGACAATTTTTTTAAAAAAATTATAGTTTAAAGTGATTTTTTCATTGAAATACCGAACCGAAAAACTCGAACCGTTAAAAAATCGAACCTAACCGAAAAAATCGGTTTCAATTTTTTAATCATTCGATTTCGGTTTAAATTTTAAAAAACTGTTTATTTCGATTCGATTTAATTTTTGATAAAAAACTAAACCAAACCGAATCGAACCGTATAACCTCAAGACCTAACACGCAAGACTCAACTTGGTAACTTTTCTCCGAGAGTAATATTAGTTTTGGGTTTTGACTTGGTTTAATTTTTGGATCAAGTAATCGTATATCATTAAACTATATTTAAATAATTATTAAAAGTTATCAAAAAAATAATTACATTATTGATTTATTAGAAAATAGTTATTAAATTTTAATTAAATTATATATAATGATCATTAAATTTTATCGAACCGTTATAAAATAATCATAAAATCTATCAAATTTTTAAATTCATTAGAATGTTGCAAATATTATTTAATAGCAGGTCGATAAATTTAATGCTTATTTCGTAATTTAAAAATTCTCAATAAAAGGATCATTTGTACCTAGTATAATATTTGATATACTTTATTCTATTTTTTATTTAATACACACATAAACATACTTATTAGTAATAATTAACTTTAGGGTTACCTTTTATTAAAAAGGTAATTTGCCTGTAAATGAACAATAGTTATGTCTAATTAATAATTTGTATGATTTGATTTTATTAAAATAGTAACAATTGATTATGTGATGGCATGATTGAATTTCCCTGTAAAGTATGGTGCATGCAACAATGTATTATATACCTAAGCAATTTGATCAAACAAAAGTATGTATGTATATATATATATATATTTAAAAAATCAATATATAATAGGGTAAACTACATGTTTAGTAACTAAACTATCAATTTTATTTTAGTATATAAACTTTCATTTGTTTCAAACTCATGCATAACGTTTACTTTTTATTTTGTTTTGGTACCTCACCGTTAAAAACTTAGAACTATTACAACACTTTTTATAGGTAAAATACATCATTTATCACTCAACTATCCACTCACGATTATTTTAGTCAATGAAGTTTATTTTTTAAATTTAATTACTTAACTTTCAAATTAATCCTAATGTAATCACTCTAACTTTCAATTTTATTTTTTTTATTTTAATTGTATATTAATAAATAATAATAATAATAATAATAATGTAATAAAATCATTAAGAGCTTTTACTAAGCTCAACCTCTCGTTTATGAATTCGGCGAATTCATCAATTCCATTTCATTAGGACCACCCACAAACTTGGGCTATGAATTCATAAAGAGTATAAAACTCAACCTCATAAACCGATGTGTCCATCAAGTTCGTCTCACTAGGACCACCCAAATCATAGGCTATGGATTTATTAAGAGTATAAAACTCAACATCTTAAGTGTACACAATATGCCATAGGGATAGGTAGGAACGATATGAATTACTCATCCAATGGGCTTAAGTCCCACCTCCTCAACGAATCAAGAACCATTTTCCTACATAACCCTTTAGTTAAAAGATCAACAAGGTTCTTTTCTGATTTCACGTACTCCAAAATGAGTACTCAATTCTTTATAAGATGTCTTATAGATTCGTGTCTTATCCTGATGTGTCTTTTCTTACCATTGCATGATTGATTATTAGCAACGCAAATTGCGACTTGTGAGTCACATAATAACGACACTGGAGGTGTATGTCTCCTCCATAAAGGAATCTCTGCAAACATATTTCTAAGTCACTCAGCCTCTTGCCCAGCTAAATCAAGAGCAATGAATTCTAATTCCATGGTGGAACGGCAATACACGTATGTTTTGCATACTTTCAAGAAATAGTTGCTCTACCTAAAATAAAAATTTACCCATTAGTATAACTTACTTCATCATTTTCTGTTACCCAATTTGCATCATAATATCCTTCAAGGCCTACAGGGTATCAACGAATTTAAGTTCCCAATTTATTGTACGTTTATGATATATGAGTAACGATTAAGAGCATTCCAATGCTCATTACTACGATTGTGAGTATAACTAATTAATCTACTAACAACATAGGCAGTATCAGGTCAAGTATAGTTCATTAAGAACACTAGACTTCCAATAATCTTTGCATATTCATATTGTGAGGCACTATTCCATTTATTCTTTTTACTTGAATTCTAGGATCATAGGGGTACTCACAGGGATTACATCAAAACTGTTAAACTTTTTTTAAAATTTTCTCTATATAATGAGGCTGGTTTAATGAGTATTCCTTATATGATTTAGTCATTTTACCCCTAAAATTACACCAACTTCTCTCAAATCAATCATTTCAAACTTAGTGGATAAAAAATCTTTAGTCTCTTTAATGGTTTTTATGCCTAAAAATTAGTAAGTCATCTACATACAGATTTATGAAAACACAATCAGATCCAAACATTTTAGAATACACACATGCATCAGCACCGTTAACTATAAAACCATAACTGAGAATAGTTTTATGAAATTTTAATACATTGTTTTGGAGCTTGTTTGAGACCATATAAAGATTTTTTTAGTTTGCAAACTTTATTTTCCTTCCCAGGTGCCACAAATCCTAAAGGTTGTTCCATGTAAATCTCCTCGTCTAAATCATCATTCAAAAAGGTTGTCTTCACATCCATCTGATGTATCAACAAGTTGTGAATGGAAGCTAAAGCAAATAAAACACAAATAGTGGAGATTTTAGTAACAAGTGAATATGTATAAAAAAGTCAATCCCAAACTTTTGAGAAAATCCTTTTACAACTAGTTTTGCCTTATACCTTTGTATAGATCCATCCGGTCTAAATTTCTTTCTAAATACTAATTTTTACTGATAGGTTTACAACCTTTAGGCAAGTTTACTAACTTCCAAGCGTGATTAGATAAAATGGATTCTAATTCACCTTTAATAGTATCTCTCCAAAAACTAGCATCAATAAAACTAATAGCTTCATCATATGTTTTTGGATTTCATCTATTAAAAATGCATTAGTTATATAATCACTAATTTAGTCTAAATCATCAATATCGATTATGAAAGAAGTAAGGAAGTTAGGTTCGAAACTAGTTGCTACCTTTTGTTTTTTATTTCTCCTAGGTTCATCAACATTTTGATCATCTTTAGAAGTTTTCCTATAAGAAGAAACATTTTCATCTAATTTCATGTCATGATTGTTGCATTTTTAAGAGGGAAAACATTTTCAAAGAATACTACATTCTAGATTCATATAACGAATAATCATACAATAACATAAATCTATAAGCGGCACTATTTAAAGCATAACCAATAAACAAATCATCAACAATTTTAGATCCAATAGTGTTCGTTTTAAAAGCAAACAATCCTACTTTTGCTACGCACTCCACACTTTTAAATAATTTAAATTAGGAGCATAACATTTCCACAATTTATATGGGGTACAATCTAACTTTTTATGAGGCATTCTATTAAGGATATAATTTAGAAAGTACAACCTCCCACATATTATCAGATAAACTGGAACTAAGCAAAAGAGCATTCATCATATCTTTTAAAGTTCTATTCTTTCTGTCAACTATGCCATTTTGTTGGGAGTGTAAGGGGCATAAATCTTATGAATAATGCATTCTTTCTCATAATTTCTTTAAGAAGATTAACGTATATTCCCCTCCCCTATCAGATCTAATTCTTTTTATTCTTTTATCAAGTTGGTTTTCTACTTCTGTTTTATACACTAAAAATATTTTTTCTCATTCATCTTTGAACCTCAAGAGATAAACTTTAGAAAATCTTGAGTAATCATCAACAAAAGTGATATAATATATTTTTTCAACTTTACTTTTGTATTTTTAAAGTATGCTAAATCTGTATGAACTAACTCTAAAAGTTTAATTTATCTAAAAGTAATAAATTTAAAGAAAGGTCTAGAATGTTTTGCTTCAACACATATTCACATTTATTAAAGTTGGTTTCACCTAAATTAGGAAGCATGTTCATTTATTTTAACCTTTTTAAAGAGTGAATGTTCACATGACCTAATCTAGCATGCCACATATCATAAGTCTCAACAATATAAGTAGAAGTAGATGTCTTATTCATAACATTAGCCATAGTTTCAATAACAAAGAGTCGTCCACATAAATACCCTTTCCCCACATAATCACTATTACGAGATAATACCAGCTTATCAGGTTAAATACTAACTTAATTCCTATCTTATTCAAGAGTCCACCATTAATAAGATTTTTAAGTAGTGCGGAACATACAAAACATTATGTAGAGTTAGAGTTTTTCCAGAAGTAATTTTAAGTAAGATATTTCTTTTACTGAGTATTTCTAAACTGTTGGAGTTTCCCATGTAAACTTGTTCACCTTTATCTACATCTTCAAATTCGGTGAACATTTCTCTATTAGTACAAAAGTGTTTGGAAGCGTTAGTGTTCATTGCCCACTCAGTGTGGAGAACCACCAAATTGGCCTCAGAGACCATAGCAACAATCATCTCGTTTGGATTCTCGATCAAGTTTGTGAAAGCCATGCTTTGCAGTGAGTAAAATTTACTTCAAAATTGTTGGAAATATAACTTACTGCAAAAATGAAAGATTAGCACTGACTGGAAAAATAAATGAAGACCAAGTAATTTTACTTTGTCGTATAGTTACTGCCTTAGAAGTAATTTCGCTCGGACTGTTGTATTCCTTAAAAATAGACGTTACATAGTCTTGTTTCCTCTAAATTTCTTTTTTAGTAATGAAAAATGTACTAATTAAAAATGTACTCCTCTAATATTATAAATATAACTTTTTCATTTTTAGTAATGAAAAATGTACTAATTAAGGGCACAAAGGTTATATAGTCTTGTAACTAGTGTATTAGTCATTATCTTCCTCCTAATTGGCAAAGTTTATAACATCATCACCTTTAAACTTTATGATTTCTACTTTTCTATAAATTGATATATATTCAATCTCTCTCCTGAACAATTCTCCTCCTCTTTAGAGCACGAAACTAGCTCCAAAACCTATCAACTTTTGTAATTAAAATCATGGGCTAATTTCACAGCCCCATGTATTTTTGTACACGATAGAGTTTGATGGCCCAATGTTATTCACTCGGAAGTAATTATTTCATTCAGGCTTTTCATCAATGCCGAACTCTGGATAATAGCAAGCAGCCTAAGAACAACGCCGCGGACAACAGCATTCTTGATGGGACCGTCTATCAGCAGATAAGAGTAAATCTATATTTGTTTCATAGATTTTTATACAAATTTTGGGTTCTTTGATTTAATTTGTCTTCTGTCTCCTAGCAGATTCTATGAAGAGGAACGTCCCATTCCCGAGCTTAAAGACTGCTTTCTTATTCAGTGCTGGGTTATTTGCAACACATTTGTCTTTTAGAACATAGGCTCGAGGAAATGCTATTGATCGAACAATCGAAGAGATTCTCGATGGCAACGAAATGATGCACAGATAGCATTGCTTGCAGTACAATAGGCTGATATGCCCTCACCGACCATGTTCAATGATCTGCCAGTTTACTTGGCAGTCAAGGACCCATGAGTTTACTACTTTGTGAAAGCTTAAGGCATGATGCCCCCTTATAGCAAATCTTGACAGGATTTGTAATTAAAGATATCAGTTCTTACAAGTTCAACACATGTATTAAGTACAAACTTGGAAGAAATATTACATAATCTGTAGCAAAAATGTTGCATTTTGTAAGTGGTGTAATTTTCTAAGGTACAATAAACGACCGAGAGAGACATGTTTCCTCCCCTTTTAAAATTGATACCTATACAATCTCGACTCAATCATATACTACAACGAAACGGCACTTGTAATCTATTACATCCCCTCTCGAAATGATATGACGAAACACTAGACACTAGCTTGGGGGCTGGCAACGGATGAAGATGACTCACCTGCGCCAACTGCATCAGGTTTCTGGTTCCTGCTTCTACCATTTGTAACAATTTTGTCCGACTCATCTTCCTTATCCTTCTTTACCATCACTGGTTGGAACTGCCAAATCGTGACAAAGAAAACCCAGTAAACATGAGATGCCATGCCATGGTGGATAAGGTGCAACTTCCATGTACTTTTAGAACCGAGCTTTCTTTCATACCTGATATATTGAATAAATTACGTTCCGTCTGATCTGTTCCATCATATCCAAGAAGAGGTTATATCCTTCAAGCTTATACTCAATTAGTGGGTCACGTTGCGCGTATCCACGTAAGCCTACAGCTTGTTGTACAAACTTAAGGGCTTGCAAATGTTCTTTCCACAAGCGATCGATATTGCTCAAGATAAAAAAATCTTTCGGCTTCTTTCATCAAACCTTCTGCTTGCTTCTCCACCATATCCTAAATCCAAAATAAAGGGAAAAGCCTAAACCATTAAAATAAGCAAAAGACAATAAATAAGCTTGAATCTTGTGTACGCACAAGATAAAAGAAAAAAAGTTAGTGATCCCCAATACATGGTAAAACATCAGTAAGTTGAGGCTTAGATTTGATTAATGTACCAACTGCAGGGGTATATATATTTTCAGCATGATATCAATTCGGTGAAAACTTAATCTAATCAAGTAAAAAGCCCCAATTCAAATAAACAAGACTAATATACTGACCCTTTTCTGCAAATATGCTTCCCGACCATGACGACGGAGATAATCCTGTAAATCCTCATAACTCGAACACTCACTACTCAATAAATCTGGGGTCAAATCATTCAACAGGTAGCAGTACCTGAAATTATGGCAGTAAATAAAAAAAACTAGTTTGTTCTCGCTAGGAAGATCCTGTATATGAGAAAGGTAAACAAGATCCTGCTTATTACTCAGACAAGTATTGTATTTCTATGTGCTAAAGAGTAAATACTAGTTCTGAAACTTAAAAATGATGCGGAGTAGAAAGATGGTTGCAATTAGACAGAATTCTCGTCATTATCCTGTCGAGTGTTTGTGTCATTTCGAACACCAAGCGTAGAGAATAAGGCGACTCTTACTGTTGAACTTTTGCAATGAGCTTTTCAAGATCCCAGCTTTCCTTTGGAGCATCTGAACCAATATTTGCCTATTTATCATAAAAAGGAAAAGAAATAAATACCCATAGACCAAATAGAACCTAGATAGACATAGATGAGAGTGCTAGCCAAAAGTTCACAAATCTTCACCTCTAAGATGTCATCCATTGTCAATTCAGCATATTCAATAATAAGAGATTGGAGATTGTCTGACATGAGAGCTCGTCTTCTTTCTGTATAGACACGATCTCGTTGACTGTTTAAGACCTCGTCATACTCAAACAACTGTTTACGAATGTCAAAAAAGTAGTTTTCCACTTTCCGCTGAGCTTCATCAAGTGCTTTAGTCAACATCTTGGATTCAATTGGTAGGTCTTCAACTCTGAAAGCTCTCATCAAACCCTTCAAGTATTGACAGAAAAGGTTTTAACAAGATGTCAAGAATTAGCACACTTGAAAGCAGAAAAATGCAACCACAGAGCAAACCTGAATTCTATCCCCTCCGAAAATTCGAAAGATGTTATCTTCAAGACTTAGAAAAAAGCGAGAACTTCCAGGGTCCCCTTGCCTGCCACTTCTTCCACGGAGCTGTATAGATAAAAAATGCAATCTAAAACTAAGTATAGACTATAGAAGCATTTTTCATGTACCGACCTAAAGAGAACAATGGAATTGCTCATCTTGATCTTCTGTTTCTTTTTCTCCTCTCATTTTGAAACAACAAAGGTCAGGGGAAATCTCCTTGACTTAAGCACACAACAATCTAATCAAATAGCCAGTTTAAATTTTACAAATGTTTCCAAAATTAACCTGATTATCTATTCGTCGTGACTCATGACGTTCTGTCCCCACCACATGAAGCCCACCAGCTGCCACAACCTGTAATGACATAGAAATTAAGATGTTGTATGTAAAACTTAAATCAATTATAAGTTCATTCAAAGGGGAAAAGAGAACCTGCTTCCTCTCTTCCTCAGTGTAGGCCTTATATTCCTTTACAATTTCTAAAAATGCACTTCGCAGCTTGGCTATAACTTCATCCTGAGCAGGGCCCTGTAAATACATAAGTACGATGACTATTGTTTTATAGGGTATCTGTCGGATGCTATTTGATAGTATATCAACGGATTCAGTGACTCTTAACAAGTAAAATGAGGCTTCAATCTAACAAATCAGATTATATGCACAGTAAATTATTGCCGTCTTTAATACACCTTTTCACAAGAATAAGACAGCAGCTCTTCAGCTTCTAGCTCACTTAAAGATTTCTTGCCCCAAGTGTTGACAGCTAACTCTACAGCTTCCTCTGCTAACTTGGTGTTTTTGCTGGATAGCTTGCATGGGAATAACTTCTCATTCACCTGGAATAGAAACAACAGTTAACACCAGCAACTGGAAATAAAACTAGAAGTCAAGAAAGCAGCAACCTTAATCTGAAATAAATTCATCAAAACCAAAATTAGTTTCATATAGCAATCGAGAATAAAACCTTCCATGTCTTCATTGGAGGAGGTTTCTTCACTGATACAAAGACTCCTCCAGCTGGTTGGACGACTCTGCAACATTTATATACTTTAAATGTCAATGTAAACCATTATACACGATGCAAGTAGCAATTATGAGGCCGCAATAACTTAGGAGCTATTGCAAGAAAAAAAAATAGTGAATATCAAATTAAACCTTGGCATTAGCATCTCACGTAGCTTCAGCCTGGCTATAAATTCCGCATTGCCACCAAGGATGATGTCTGTTCCTCGGCCTGCCATATTGGTAGCAATAGTCACTGCCCCTAGACGACCACTCTGCGCTACAATCTCTGCTTCTCTCTCCACATTCTCTGGTTTTGCGTTGAGAACCTTAAAAAATTAACTTATCAATCTCTCACCCAGATAAATTTAGTGACAGGATTGTGCGGGACTTTCTTTTCCTCAAAGCTCAAAATGAAGTTGTACATCTTTGTAGGAAAAGACATAAGTGCTTTTCAGACACCAATTTTCATTTCTAGTGTTGAAATAATGTGCAGTTCCCAAACTGAACATCCTTGATCATAACTCAAAGAAGGCCTTACCTCATGGGGGATTCCTGCTTCTTGCAATTGCATTGACAATGAATCACTTTGCTCAACACTTGTTGTGCCAACAAGTACCGGACGGCCTGTCTTGTTCATTCTAGAAATTTCTACAACAACTGCCTGCCATTTTCCATTAGTTGCCCTGAAAACTACATCCGACTCATCCTGATCAAGAAATTAAAGGGAAAAGGGATTAGGATAAAACCTTAAATATAAGGTGACATATTCTGAGATTAGGATCAAAATGACAATTATTTCAGTTCTCACCATCTGCAATCAAAACCTGCAGTAAAAATGTACAATTGGAAAATATAGACCATGAAAGCTCGAACTAACCTTTCTTATCATGGGCTTATTTGTGGGGACAATAGTAACTTTAAGCTTGTATATGCTCTCAAATTCTGTGCTTTCAGTTGCAGCAGTGCCAGTCATTCCACAAAGTTTTGGAAACTGTACGGCAAATGTTCCAGCATTAGAAAGTTGAATTAAAATAAATTTCCAGAAAGAGTTTCACCAAACTATTAGATAGAGATGCTCCAACCTGAAGAAAAAAGTTTTGGTAACTGATTGATGCCAGAGTTATAGTTTCATTTTGAATAGGTAAGCCCTCTTTGGCTTCAACTGCTTGGTGAAGTCCATCACTCCATCTCCTCCCCTAATGGAAACATGAGTATTATTATATATAAAACCCAACACCCTAATTTATCTCGATATTTACCTGAATATTTTTCTTCTCATGCAAGTGACATCATAAGTTAAACATAATTTCATTTTCTTCATTCAGTAGGCTAGCCAGAATAACATATTTACCTGCATAACTCGACCAGTAAACTCGTCTACGATAAGCACCTCCTTGCCACGGATGATATAATTTACATCTTTAAGAAATAATTCCTTTGCTTTAATAGCATTCAAAAGATATGATGCCCATTGTTCACGTGGATCATACAAATCTTTTACATCCAGAATTTCTTCAGCATCTTCATAACCCTGTTCTGTAAGTAAAACAGTTTTCTGCTTCTCATCCACCTACATAAACAGCCCTCTTAGTTAATGAGGCTTTTCTCTCTATTTTTTTCTTAAAAAAAAAACCCTTTTCTTTACTAATTTTCTGTCATGTACATGTCGAACAGTGATCTCTAATCCCGATAAGGCTAACTTTTAATCATTTTTATATGCACCAAAATATACTAATCATACCAATAATATTTACATGAATTATTCAAGAAAGCTCGAACTTGATTCTGGAAGCTCTTCTAATTTAACAATCAAATTAAGGGAGAGTATGCTAGAAGAAAAACAATTACAATAACTAGCTTGTGCTAATTTTTAGAGGGGGAACACACACACAAAATAGAGGTAAGCAGCCTTACAGTATAATGTATATCTCGCTCAAAGGCCGCAGCTATTTTTGCTGCTTTATAGTATGCATCACTAGGTTTTTCGGCAGTCCCAGATATAATCAGTGGTGTTCTTGCTTCATCAATAAGAATAGAATCAACCTCATCTATGACACAATAATTGAAATCCCTCAAAACAAGCTCCTCAACACTCTGCTTACAGGAAAACGTTCCGTCAAGTTAAGTAGAAATACTATAATGTCTTGATTGAATTGAAGCGACAACATTATAAAAACAAAACCAGCATATAAGACAAGAATTACTTTCCGTGGCAAGATTGTCTCTCAAGTAGTCAAAACCTAGCTCACTGTTGGTGACGTAAGTAATGTCACACAAGTAGTTTTCCCTTCTCTGTTCACTTGTCATGTTCTCTGATTAAAAGAAATGAAAGAATCAGTAGTTAGCTACAACGATCATTAGAAGTTATAAATCAACACGCAGCTCAAATCTAATGATGTCTGATTGACCTAATCGAGAGTTCATGCCAATTGCTTCAGTAAAACTAAGTGCGAAATTAAATATTCATTCAAACAAGTAAAGAACAAGACCTACGTTGAATTAGGCCAACCTTCAACCCAAGAAAGCGAGGAACTTGACCAACCCATTCACAATCTCGTCTGGCAAGATAATCATTGACAGTAACCACATGAACTCCTTTTCCACTTAATGCATTCAAATAAGCTGGTAAGATGGCAACAAGGGTTTTTCCTTCTCCGGTCCTCATTTCAGCTATTTCTCCCTTGTGAAGAACCATGCCACCTACATGAGCAAAGTTCAGGTAGCTTGAGTTACTTAAATTACAAGTATATAATTTTTTTCTAGAACCATTAAAGTGAAGAACTCGAGATTAAAATTCACACATTGATGTGGCTACTTATCCACACCCAACTTGAACACAAATAATCGACAAAGAAGCATTGGATCGGTAGATAAAGCAGTCCAAATAACATTTTTATCTATAGATTACTGCCAAACACTGCGCTACTGGTGCTTTTGGTAGCCGAAATCAACAGATATGAACATGAGACTTCACCTATCAGTTGGACATCAAAGGGACGAAGTCCAAGGACCCTCTTGGAGGCTTCTCTTACAACAGCAAACGCCTCCTGCGAACAAAATTACTTCTTTGGTTACAAATTAATGTGTATCAAAACAAGTACGAAGTGACGGATGTGAGTGAAAATCAGAATAGAATTTCTTCAGACTTTTGCTTTGGAGTTTGCAAGCTTGTACCATAACATGTTGGGCTAATAAACTACCTTAAGCTCTTCCATACCGTAGACTACTAAATACTAGTGATTTTTCTCCTTTAAGAAATGATCTGAACTTACAGGCAAAAGAGAGTCCAAAGATTCGCCTTGAGAAGCACGTTCCTTCAAAGCAAAAGTCTTTTCTCTGAGCTCAGTATCAGACAATGCAGCCATGGTCGGTTCCAATCTATTAATAGCCGTAACAACCCCAGCATACTGCTGCCTAGTGGACTCTCCCGTATCATTCCCTTTAAAAATCCCACCCAAAAGACCCCCTAGTGAAGCTGAAACACCCATCCTCCGCCGCCTCCTACTTCCCAACCTGGGTGTCTTCGCTCCAATTCCAGCCACTCTAAGGGAATTCCCACCGAAGAAGTCGGAACCCACATGGGGAATTGGGGGGCAGATTTTTTTCTGTAATTGAAGATGAATTTGGAAGGAAATGGTGAAACAGAGAGCGAGTAGTGGTTTACCAGGGTGGAGTCGAATATGGGTGCCCCGGCCATTTTTGGAGGATGGATACCAATAATTGGAAACTAAAGCTTAAAAAGTAAAAACTGAAGCTTTTGTTACAAGTAGTGAAGACAAGTGTATGAAAAATGATGATGAAGTGAAGAGGTAAAAGAGAAGAAGATCGTTAACAGACGATGAGAGAGGGAGAGGGATAAGGTGAGGGGAGGGGAGAGAATCTAGTCTTTCAAACTTATGGTTAACATGTGGCGTTGCGTACCACCGCCAATCTATCAAACCCGGTTCTTTACTTCTTTTGATCCACCAAAAATCAAATTTAGTATTGTTAAAAATACTTTTAGAATCATAAAAAATATTAAACGCATAAAGCTTCATATAAATTTTCATGTTAGAAGTATTTTTTAATTGAAGTTAAAATATAACTTTTAAGAGTTAAAAAATTATAATTTTTTATTAATATCAAAATTATTTTAAATAAATTTATTCATTTATCTTCTTATATATATATATTTTAAAAAATATAAAATAAAAATAAATTATATATGAAAAATTATTTTTGACAACAATAAATAGTTAAATCTTAAACTAAATAATTTAAAATTAATTTTTCATTATATTTTTCAATCCCCAAATCCAAAGTGCTTCCCTTTCCTTGCCTTCTTTTGATTAACACAATTAAGAATGCAATGAAGTGAACAAATTTTGTCATTATTTAATAGTTTGTACTTTCCACTACATTAATGATGTATAATCTTAAAAATTACTACAATTATGGATCGTCTAAAAAAATTAGCTGACCTTTATTCTCAAATGTAATGGGGTAAGGGGAGGTAGGATAGTAGGCTGCCCCCAACGCTAGGTTGAGAGCAGCTTCCGTGGGAGACCTTCGAATTATGAATTGCCCACCGTAGGACTCGTTCTCACTACCACAATTATGGATCGTCTAAAATATCTTTAAACAAAATCATTAGTTAAAAATTCGAAAAAGTTGAAGAATCAAAGATGAGGTAACAACACGTTGAATCCAGTGGTTAAAAACTCAATGACCCTTTTGTTGGATTTCAAGTTAGACCCTTATCAAGAGTGAAAACATTGGGAGAGTTTAAACTCCAAAATAAGATTTCACCACACCTCCAAACTAAGCAAAACCTCTTGCAATTCTCTCTCTTTGAACTCCATTAAGTAGGAACATCAGAAAACAAGGGGAGAGAAAAAAAAAACAACATTTGAGATTTTCTAAGTAAAATGAGCGTATATTCCAAGCTTGTAATAAATAACTCCCCATAAAACAGCATATCTATTGTATCAAAGCAAAATTCTGCCACAAAAAAATATCCCACAATATGATTAAAAACTCAGTTCCATGTAACAATTATAAACCGAAAATTTCAATGTTCAGAATGGGCCAACAGCCTTAACTGTTGACATCAGTCAGTGGACCACGCGAAGGAACAATCCTAGTAACTTCTGCCCCAATAGGTCCACTTTTTAGCAGGCTTCCCAGAAGCAAAGCATTTGGTACCTGCACAATTTTTTTACTTTGGATGAGTAAAAGAATCATACAAAAGGCATATAACTTTGTTTATAATAAAGGACCACCACTAGTATTACAAGTGGGGATATCCTCTTGTTTAAAAGAAATGCCTGCTTCGATGGAGCCAAGTACCTTCTGGGAGTTCAGGCTGTTCAAATGGGGTACAAAGAGACTTTGCTGCTCCCATCTCACCCTTTGTTCGTGCTTTCACATCTTTCTCCACATCCTAAATACACAGAACTGTCTTCTAAGAAAATGAGGTAAAATTTAAATATGATCCGACTCATTCTGGTGTCTAACAAAACACTTCAGATTTAATGATATAATTCAGAGATGAAGGGTAACATATAAGAAGCAAAACAACGCTAATTCTGTAAATTCAAGTCATACCTCCTCATCACACCAAGGTGCTAAGATCAGTTTCTTTTGCCCAAGAGCTTTAACAAAACCCATCCCAAGTTTTTACAACTTCAAAGCAGGCATCTCTCTTTTGTTTTGCAACATCAAATAGGTTATGTTGAATCTTATCCAACATTCCTTTCACTTGTTCAACCAAAAACACTCTAGAGATATCGGTCTTTTCTCCATTGTCACGGCGAACCACGCGCACCTGTCAAATAAAGCACATTTTGGTTTCAGCTGTACAGTTACAATAGGAAAAATAATAAATAAAGAATTGAAGGAAAGCAGCTATGAGAAAAAGGGGTGGGGATTAACTTGATTATTTGCCAAGTCTCGGGGTCCTATTTCAACCCTTAGGGGAACACCTTTCATTTCCCAGTTTGAGTACTTCCAACCGGGTGAGTAGTTTTCTCTTAGATCAGCTTCAGCACGAATACCAGCCTCTGAGAGCGTTGCCACAGTGGCAGCACAGGCATCAAAGATACCTTGAGTATCTGCATCTTTGTAAGGCACAGGAATCACAATGACTTGCAAAGCCGCTACTTTTGGCGGCAGCACTAAGCCTTTGTTATCCCCATGAACCATCACCATGACCCCAATCTGAAAAAATGAAAAAAAAAAATGGGGCAGAAAAAAAAAGCAGAATAGCAGCAATAAGGAGAAAAGAATCTATCAAAATTGTATGAGTGGTTAAGGATTCTTTTCACTTCCAAACCTGTGTAACAACCTAAATCAGCAAAATATAAATGGCAGGATGGGATCACAAGGAATTATTAGATGCTAAGAACATTCAAAGTAAAGAGAAATTTACTGTTCGAGTGCTATATGCCCAGGAATTCTGCCAGACCATAGCCTTCTCGCCCTTCTCATTTTCATAATTTATCTCAAACATTTTTGCGAAGTTTTGTCCCAAACAATGTGAGGTTGCACCTTGAATACCACGCCCAGTATTTGGAATAAATGCCTATAATGTTAATATCAGATTAAAAGCTCCTCACTTCAGATTAGAGCGCATTTACGAAGCAAATAATTTATGTTCATTTATTATGGCAACAAGTACAGATTGTTATAACATGCTTGATTATACCATACCTCGACACTAGTGGTGTAAAGTCCACCGGCAAACTTCTCCAGTTCACTCTTCCTGCCTTTTGTGACAGGAATAGCCAAGAATTCCTCATATATACATCGGTAAAGCTCCAATATTTGAAGGACCTGAAGTATAACAAATTCAGATACATCAAAAGTGACCCAGTATACATTCTTCAGTGATAATTCAAAAGGCAAGACAATTGAAACTTGTAAGAACCATGACCTATGACTAGTCGAGTATTCACGCAGGAACCAATAAATTATTGACATTATTGAAAGATTTAAAAAATATGATCGCTTGTGAAATTCCTAACATGCTTGCTTAAATACTTGATTCAGAAATTCTGAGCTAGTAATGCTGTTTTAAACAGAAAGTTGATCGTTGATAAATGTGGAAGAGAAAAGTATCAGCCATACAAAATCTCCTTTTACTTTGACTTTCCCAAGTTCATTGTGCTCCAACAGTATAACAGACAAACTTCACTTCTCTACAATATAAATATTGCTGGAAAAAAAATTAAGACTACTACCTCTGCGTCTGCCTCTTCCTTTGTTGCAAAGGCAGTATGCCCTTCTTGCCATAAAAACTCACGACTCCTACAATCAAGCAGCAAGTTAGTAGTGACCACTCTATCCTCAAATACTTCAAATAAAATTCCTAGCTTGCCATCAAAAGAAAAAAGAACTGAGAAATTAATAAAGTTGACCAAGTTCAACTACCTGATAAAGGGTGTGGGATTGCTAAACTCCCATCGTACAACATTGCACCACTGGTTAAGTTTTAAAGGCAAGTCGCGGTGTCCTCTTATCCACTTAGAATAATAGGGATACATAACTGTCTCACTAGTTGGGCGGATAGCAATAGGCACCTCCAAATCTGACTCACCAGATTTTGTCACCCAAGCAACCTGATTAAACAAAAAAAAACTAAAATTTGGTCTCAAAAAGAAAATATTGATAAAATAAAGTAAAAACTTCAAGCTGAGCCACAATGTTACCATGCCAAAAGAAAATTAGTTCTCACCTCAGGAGCAAAACCCTCTATGTGATCCTTCTCCTTCTGCAAAACACCTGGAGATACAAAGAGAGGGAAATAGCAGTTCTTGACTTTCATCTTCTTGATTTCAGCATCAAAGAATGTCTACAGTTGCACATAATGGATAAGTTAACCAGAAGGAAAGGAAACAAAGATTGAGTAAAAGACATCCATAACCTACTTTCCCCTGTAATAAACACTTGTTTAGAAAATAAAATGCAGTATATGAAAATCATACGACTCACTTGCATGATCTCCCAAATTGACATTGCCCATGGCCTAAGAATATAACAGCCAGAAATGTCATAGTACTCGATCATTTCACTGTTTACAATAACCTAAAAAGAACAAAATGATTATATAATAATCCATAAGATATTAAGACCCAAATAATTACGTATAAAAAACACTAAATCATTGCATGATTCCTACAAAATATACCTCAGAGTACCATTCACCGAAATTCTCATCCTTGGTAAAGGAGAGACCCAAACCAGTCTCCTTCTTCACTTCCTTCTTTTTCCCTCCTGAAATATCAACAACGACAAAGCATTAACAAACTTATAAAACGTCACACCTATATACGCACATTAATACTAAAACCTAACCAAGACGAGCAAAAAAATATACTTACCACCGCCAGACTTTTTCTGCTCCTCTCCAGCCATATCACAAACTTCAAGTAAAAGAAAATGAGATTAGAAGATCTAGAAACAGCGTATCACCAATCAGTTTCAAAGCTAATATCCCAATTATGGTAAAATAAAGTCACTGCCCTAGTCAGTACACATATTGCTACAATCCATTACTTAATGAGTACAGAATCTATATAAGCATGTGCAAATATCCTATTAATTGGAGAAGATGCGTGTAGATAAGTGAAGAAGCAATTATCTATTACTCTTGCTGCGTTAACCAACTTTCAAATCAGAGATCTGAAAGTGATTTTTCCTCGGGTATCCAAAGGCCAAAATTCTTCGACGTTTTACAAAAAAAAGATGTGTAGCATTCACGTTAAAACTCAGACGGATAATTAAAAATCACCCAAAATAAAATTGCTTAATTATTATCAGATTTCACGATTGGTATTGAGGGACGGGTTAAATTTAGGAAGCTGGAACTGAAAAACAGAAAAGACAAAAACTGAAGAAAAATAGAAGCAAGGGGGAATATGGGAAGTCTTACCTAGAATGGTGGTGGATGCTTTGGTTGCGTTAGCTTATTCTCTCGACAGAGAATAGTGGAAAAGAGAGGCGAGGAAGTTAGAGTGTACAAGCTAAAACCCTGGAGGCTTTTAAAAACATTGAGATACGGCTAACTTAAATAGATTTGAACCGTTAGATGAGGCTAAGGACAATCTGAACTATTTGAAAAAAGGAAAACAAAGAGGTAGTCGGAAAAAGTCATCGTCCGGTTATCCAATACAGCTGCCGACGACTCCCACTTACAAAAAATAGTCCCAAATATTCTCCATCATTTACAGATTTTAGTAAAAGTCGGTTTCAAAGACTATTATCTTATTTCCTTATATAATTTTTCAATATCTCTATTTTTTTATTTCTCATATTATTTGTTTAAATGAAGGATTGATATTGTACACAAATAATATTTAAATAGTATTTATATATATATATACACACACTTTAATTAGGCAAAACTTTCGAGATAATGTTATGGAATAAATTAATTCACGAGATAATGCACTCCCTATATTAATTGCTTAAATAGGGTGAAATCCACAGTGTTGGTCGTAGGTCGTCATGCCTTCCGGGCGACATACTACGTGGTCAGCTTCACAGTAAACTCACAGAGAGAATGAACGTGTTGCATGACACATGCACGCCCCAACACATAGGTCGTCATGTCCTCCGGGCGACTTTATAGGTCGACATGCACTCCGGGCGACCTTATAGGTCGCCATGCACTCCGGGCGACCTACCTTTGCTCGCTCGCTCGGTCGGATGCCCTCGCATAACTCGCTCGGCTGCCCTCGGATTCCCTCGCATAGCTCGCTCGGCTTGCCCTCGGATGCTCTCGCATAGCTCGATCGGATGGCCTCGGATGCCCAGCGTGTTGGGACGTGCATGGCACATGCAATCTCTCATAACTCGCCGGGAAGACATGGCGACCTACGGCCAACACTATGGATTTCACCCTATTTGAGCAATTAATCTTGGGAGTGCATTATCTTGTGAATTAATTTCTTCCAGAACATTATCTCGAAAGTTTTGTCATTTAATTTAAGCGTCATACTTTATATATATACTTTAATTTAATTAGTTCAATTTTTTTAATTCGATCTGCACATATGCTTACCTATATACCAAAAATTTCTCCATAATTTTATCATATTTTCCAACAAAAAAGGAAAATGATATTCTAAACACCCACCAAAATAAATCACATTTAAACTCGCTTTTAAGGCAGAAAATGCTGACAAGAGATCAAGAGATTGAAAGTTGAAGCTCCTCATGTTATACACAGTTCTCGTCGACTTTTTGGGTTCCATAGAGCAGAAAAGGAATAAACTTCATTGGCATCGACGATCAACAGTGGCCGGATGGAACGGATAGGTGCAGCGGCCGTTGCCCAGTGCGAAAGAGAGGGGAAGAGAAAGTTGAAATTTTTGTTAAAAGATGAAAAAAATGAAATACAAATATATTTTAAGTGAAAAAAATCAATTCACCTAAACGTCAATATTTGAAAGACCAAAATAAGCAATAAAAACAACAATAACTACAATTATAAGATATCAAAATGGCATAATAATTTATAAAATGATGACACCAAGCACTGCTCCAACAAAGCATTTTCAACTTTTATGAGTTACTTTGAAGTATAACTGATCCAATGATAAAAAAAAAATGTTAACAAAGAGCTAGAAATGGGGGGAAATGATTAAGAGGAGATGAATTGATGTTACACTGCTTTCAAGGAAAGAACAACAAAAAAACAATGAGCAGAATGATTCCAATAAATGATGGTTGGATGGAACTCCATTTTTTGGAGGGATTCTAACCGCAAAATACCTAAACCATCTCTTAGATTGGTTCTGGTGGCACTACTTTTAAACCCCGAATCCATACACAGAAACTCGGGTCATCAAAATGTATAAAACTGCTTTTCAGTTTTGTCCGCTGCTCTGTTGTCAGGGTTCGAAGTTGTGGGAATCTTGCCTCCTGCATCAGTATCACACAGTAGTTACTTATGGATTCGTCGTAAGGGGTTAAAAGCTAAGAGGCTTCTCCATCTTTTATTTTTATTTTTCCCTTACCTGCTCGTAAGGAGGATCCTTGTGTGCTGGTATCAGCCGAGAAACAAAATATCGAGCCTGTGAGCTCCCCTCCTGCAATGAAATCAGATCATTAGATTCTTCTCTGTCAACTGCTAACAAATAAACACATATTGGGATCAATCAAGGGAAAAGAACCTTGAATGCAAAGATCCGAGGTGCTGGAAATCGTAACTCTGTGAGCTCTTCTGCCAATGTTCTACAAGCTGCCAAAGCTGCTGCACTTCTTCCTTCATCAGCAGCAAGCTCAGCACCCTGAAGTCAGCAGTTGACAGGGTCATATAGTCACGGGTATTATAAACAGAGGTTTACTATACAGAATTTCATTCAGAGTGACAATGATATAAAAATGTTAGATGAATGACATAGCTATGACTGCATTTACTTTGTGCATTTAGCAAAACACAAACAGCTTCTTAGTTCCAGTCCTTCCCTTCCCTCTAAACCCGGCTACATCACTTTTTGACTGTGGCCTGATATCTATACCACCTGGCTAGATGATGCTCACGAAGAGCATAGAAAAAAATAATGTCTTTGCTTGCAAATTCCCTTCAAACTAAATATGTTATCAGATCTTTATTCAATCACAAAGCAAAACTGGATCCTTCATAGAACAGAAGTGCGTGGCAGACTCATAAATCAGAGATGACGGCATAGGAGCAAAGGTATCCAGAAAGAAAATATAGCAAGATATAAAACAATACAAAGCTAAAAGATGGGTTAATGTACATACCAACCAAATGAACACATCTGTACCATGGTCTAGAACAACAGCTGTATCAGACTGCATGGCAAGATCATAAGCAGGCAACTCTTCAAAAGTGCCTCCATCCCGGTGCATAAGACAGCGAGGGGAAATCATGCGAAGTGAAAGATCAAAGGATGCATTCAAAAACAAATTCCTCAGTACAGACCTCTCATCTTCATGACCAACTATACTTCCCAACAGTGGTCCCCTCCTAAGATGGAATAGAAGCTCAGGTAGTAAAGATATTTCTTTTGGAAACTGGAAAAGCTTTAACTTTGGCACTTGAGACCCAAATTTTAAAGCAATGTCTTTGACTCTTTCATCTATTGTTGTCTGCATATCAATTGCATCAGAATAACTTTTTGCTCGCAACAAAGTCCTCTTGGCAATTATGACTGCAGCCACTTCATCTTGAACACTCTGAAGATAGGCTGAAACACTATCCACGGTTGGCAATCTGATAGTAATCACTCTAGCTATATCAGCTTGATAAACATTTGAGTATTGAATAGCAAACTGGAAAAACACATAGTCACTCTTTATGTCATGTTTATTCTCCAATGATATTGAGAAGCATTGTGTTTCTTCAACACTCAGCATTTGAATACATAGAGAAATATCATTTTTAAAGGTTTCATGGGTGTCTATATGTGCCTGTTCACCAGGACCTACAACCTGAGTAACAAGAATATCATCAGAACAGCGTATCTCCAACAAACCATGGGAACCAGCAGCTCTGGCAGATGCCCTTTGCAAGTTCACACCAAAGGCTTCACCAAAGTCATCATGAAGAACCAACACACCCCCCGAAGAGTTTGCAAGTGGCTGCAGTACAGGAACCCTTACAGGGCATGTCCCAGCACATAGAACATCAATCACTATGTTATGTTGATGAGCCTCACGACCAAGACGCTCCATCCATTTCACTGCTGTCTTTTCTCTATGAGGATAGTTAGGGTGAGTATAAGAATGAGGGACAGACCCAGGACCATAAGTATTTGGTCCACCAGCACAAACAATGATCCTGCTATTGCCACCTGGCCTTTTAACTACACCTCGAGACATATCTACAAATGGTCCTTGAATAATTGCCATGGCAACCTCCACAGCAGTACCCAAGCACCTATCTCTTGATGCTTCTGGAACATTCAACTTGTATGGCCTTAATGAAGAGAATATCAGGTGTGCAATCTCTTTTGAAGCATGCATTGGTGACAAGTAAATACCAGTTCCATAAATCAATCCTTTCAAGGTCTCCTGCGTTGGTGAAGTGCCACCTGGAATCACATCAGCAGACGCTATGGATTCCATTGAAAACTCATAGACTGATACTGTGCGACCATACAAAATTATTCCTATTCTTGTTGTTGGTGGCACTGAATTGACAAATGCATGCAAGGAGCTCTGTAAATGCTGAAGGTGTGGCTCATCTAAGCATTCATCGATAACAAGAACAACTGGTGCCGAAGTTCTGGAATCAGTAACCGGCACATAACTCGGTCTCTTATTCCCAGTTTGAATAAAATCAACCAAAGGAGATGACAGCTCAGGAAAATTTCGGAGCTCCTCCTTGCTGGATGCTACATATTCATCTTCACTTCCATTTAGATTCCGGCAGATTACACACTGCCATTGGCCAGAGCCAATTAGTATGTTTGAATAAAGATTTGAATAAGCTCCACAATTAGGGCATCGATGAGGATCACGTTGTATCACTTGAGGACCTGTTGAAGTCTCCCTCCCAGGAGAAACCAATACTCCAAAGCCTAAGCTAGGTACATTTGCTAGCTTCTTGTGTTTCATCACCTAACATGCAAATAGATAGTATAATTGCAAGATTAAAAGATTGTAAATTCAATAATATATACAAATCGCAAATTCCAAAAAGAACATTAAGACTTAAGGTATCAAAAGCATAGAAAATTGGCTGGTAAAAATATATTTCATGCTTCAGTTTCTTCCCAAAAGGAACAAAAAAATACCTTATGAAAGGAGAATAAAACACACGGGGTCTCTCCAGCAGGCACCGATTCCTCCATTGCACTGGGAACTTGTTGTTGAAGCTCAACTGATCCATTAGAAAAATGGGGAGGTGAAGATGTGGGCAAAGACGAGCCTGACGAGAAAGCCAGTGGCTGAGGAGTTGCAGGAGAGGTTCGGAAAGGCCCGACAGCCGGCCGGACTGGTGATGTAAATACAGGAGGACCAGGGGGGGTACTTAGATGGGGAATAGGACTTCCAGTTTTGACCCCATTTTCTGGTGTTAGCGTAATTGGATTTTTTATCGAAGGGCAAGCGATCTGATCTGGTTGTAAATTCGGTGGAGTAAATCTTGATGCTCCAGGTGAGATTGTGGAAGCAGCATTAATTGGACTTTTATCAGGATTAGGTGAAGGGGAAGCTTGTGGTGGAGTAGCCATTGCAATTGAATCGAAAGCTTTCCTTAATTGAATATCAAGAACAGTGAAACAAGGAGACTAAAACAAGATAACGCAATTCCAGAAAGAGAACAAAGGTGAAGGCTTAATCATTTGCCAAGAACTCCGACGCAGTGTTCGCACAAGAAGAAGGCCACACAGAACCATAAAACCCCGTAAACAACCAACAGCCAAGATTCCAATTTGAAGGAAACCCAAAGCTAATGCAAGAATTCAATCAAGATTCAAGAATCCCCACCCGTAAATTCACCACAATTCACCTTCCAAGGTTTTAAGAAAAAAGAAGGGGCTTGATCACTTAGTTCTCTATCTTCACCTCAATTCAAGCTTCAATACAATCCCCTTCTAAAAATCTACTTTAAAACCCTGGAATTAAGCCTAGGGTTTTTATGAAAATAACAGAACAAAGTTAAGGAAATATCATACCTGATACGAGAGATGATAAAGAAAGGAGAAAGTTTTGGTTGAACTATCATAGACTTGGAATCATAACAATCTTTGGCTCACTGTTCGTTGTTCTCTGTGTTGGTTTTAGTCTTTGTTTGGCGTGGCTTAGGCAAAGCGAGCCCCAAGGACAGAGCCCATTGTCATTTTGATACATATTATTAGATAATTTAGATCCGATATGCATAATAAGTTGGAAATTAACAATAATTTAAATAAATTCAATGATATAATTTATTTTATAATATACATACATCATATCAGCATGTATATATATATGTATCTTTAGATATAATTTATATATTTTAAAAATGTTTTATGTTTAATATAAATTAACATTTAGCGTTTAAATATGTTGTTAGATTAATAGAAGGATCTGATTGAAATAATATTGATAATTTAATAATTTAATCAAAATGTTATGAACTTAGGACCAATTTAAAATCTGAGCATATTCTGGGGGTATTGATGTAATTAACTCTTTGATTCTTTCCCTGTTGGCAAGATCGCTTCTTTTCATTGGTTGGAAATCTAAACTATGACGTGTTTTTAATTTGGGTAAACTACATAAATGATCACTAATGTTTCAATATGTATTCATTTTCCTTACTAAAATATCAAAAATAACAAATTGATCATTAATGTTATTGATTTGTAACAAAATAGTCACTCCATCATCATCCCATTAAATTAATGCGCTGCAACGTTAACAAAAATATTAATATTTAGTTTTACCCTTAAACTACTATTAAAACATCAAATAAGTCCTTAAACAATGATTTTATTTTGAGTTAATTGCATCATATTTCCTAAACTATAACCCTCATTTTAAATTGGTCCTTCAAATTTTGAACATTTCAATTTCATCCCTAAACTATGAACATCCTTTTAAATTAGTCCCTAAACTTTTTGAACATTCCAAATTCATCCAAATATGCAAATAGGTTCAACCATAATTCAACCAAGTTTTTTTTCAAACATATAATAATATAATTTGGTCTGCCAATTTTATTAACAAGGGATGTGATTAGTATATATGTATAGTTTAGGATGCAATTGGAATTTTCAAAAAGTTTGGGAGCCAATTTAAAATGAATGTCATAGTTTGGGAATGAAATTGAAATGTTCAAAAGTTTGAGGACTAATTTAGAATGATAGTCATAGTTTATGGATAAAACGTGAAACATTTAAAATTTCAAGGTAAATTTAAAATGAAAATCATACTTTTGTGAGGACATATGATACCATTAACTTAAAGAAGAAGAAAAAGAGTATAAAAGAAATTGACAAATATTCATTTTTTAAAGAGAAAATAACCTCAGTGACCAAAAATGCCTTATAATATACGATTTTAACCAACTTTTTTGGATTTGCCAAAAATGATCAACTAAATCGCAATGCGATCGATAATTCGCAACGCGATCTCCGGTATCGCAAATCAGTTTCCAGATTCGCAACGCGATTCTGACTATCGCATTGCGATTTTCCAAATTCGCGTTGCGATTTTCCTAATTCGCAATGCGAATACGTAAATCGCAATGCAAATCTGACTATCGCAATGCGATTTACATAGCGCCATTCGTATCCAACGCGTTTTTTTTTTCAAATTCCAAACACGAATATATTAATATATCGGAACACTGAACCATCCACAGTATATCCCGTAATCGTAACTCATAACCTAAAACCCTAAATCACAACTCAGTCTCATCTCCATCTCCCACTCTCTAAGACGACATCTGTCCCCATCTCCGACGAAATCAGTCCCCATCTCCGACGATATCAGTCTCCATCTCCGCGAAATCATTCACGCTCAGAAATGGAAAATCATCCATCGAGGGTTAGTTTTTTTTAATTATTTTTATTTTGAAATTTTTGCATTATTATTAGGTTTTTCATATTGAAATTGATGATAAGTTTACTGGTGTTTTCAATAATAGATTAACCATTCACTTAGATTGCTTATTATATTCATTCGATTGCTGTCAATACTGCTAAACTGTTTAGTCTTTAACCATGTGAAGTTAGTATTGTCTTTGTTTTATCTTTTGGTTGAAGTAATGCAATCCATTCAAGTTTCTTTCAATTTTAGTATTTGAAACCGAGAATGACTATCGCAATGCGATTCTGTCGTTGCGATTTTCATTTCGCGTTGCGATAGTCAAATTCGCGTTGCGATAGTCATTTTCGTGTTGCGATTTTCATTTTCGTGTTGCGATTTTAAGTTTCAGAAATTATTTTTCTTCTGTAAATTGAAACTTGAATGAATTGCATTACTTCAACCAAAAAACAAAGACAAATACTAAATTCACAGTGTTGCAAATTTAAGTTTGAAAAATAACTACTACTCTTTATGTTTATTGTTCTTGTTATATCTTCACAGTGTAGTTTTTGGTATATCTAAATTGGTATGTTTATTGTTTTTGCAGAACTTTTATTCGGCTCAATTGACCTTAAGAAATAAAGTAAGTCTGGCCAAAACAATTACGTCGAAGCTTTCACCTGCACAAAGAAAAATATTTGAGGATACTTGCTTCGGGCCATGGCTGAAAGTACAACATCCGGGTGGAGATGCTATGTTGACCATCTGTTTCTTCAAACCATGACTAGCGATCTACCAGAGACTATACAACGTCGTGATGAAGAGATATGGTTTAATTTTCCACCGGCGTATACGTGTTTTGGGCGGGAGGAGTTTTGCTTAATCATCGTCTACGCTTCGGACACAATGATGTAGATCAGTACACTAGACATATTACCCGCCTATCATGGTTTTCCCTGGTTTTTTCTGAGCTGTCAACGGAGAAGTCGAATTTACACGTGGAAGACTTGACGAGATTATTGAATAAGAAGATGGTTTTACTCGGATGGATAACGTCGATGTTGTCCGAGTATGCCTTCTAATACTTTTGCAAGCTGGTTTTTTAGGCAGAGAGCCCTACAACCTATTCCTAATGATCTAATTAAATTGGTAGAGGACCTAAATACATGGAACCTGTTTCCGTGGGGTTCGTATCTATGGAAAGCTACATGGAATAAGTTGTCGTATGCCTTTGATGATCGGAAAAGTTTGCATGACGATGGTTCCAAATACACTTTGTCAGGCTTTATTTGGGCCTTTAAAGTAATAATTTTATATAATGTTTCCAAAATTATAATTAATTCTTTAACAATTACTAATGTTTGTTATTATATTGTTTGTAGATTTGGATATTTGAGGCCTTTCCCGCCATGCAGACATATGCATTAAAAACTTATAATGATATTCCTAGGGCTATTTCCTGGAAGAGGAAATGGTCATTGCAGCAATGGGAAGATTTACTACCGTATACTATAATAAATAATGTAAGTTAACACAAATACTACCATATGTTTATAAACAAGTTATTACTAGTACACGTTTAACTTTGTTTGAGCTTTTATATTGTTAGGAGGCCAACACTCCATTAAAGAGGCTGACACCCACGGAAGCTGAGCTTTCCACTGATTGGTGGCAAGCTAGTAAGCGTTTTTTTGATGGCACGGATGATAAGCAGCCACTACTTCGAGAGCCATCACCTCACCCAGAGCCATTACCTGATCGACCCGAATATACACCTCCACAACGAGAGTCATCACCTATTCTGTCACATCATCGAGCCTCTTCTCCACCATCACCTCATGATAGGCGACCGGCACCGGCAATGATGTCACGACGTTTATCTCCCTGTTCTCCACCTCCTCCTCCACGGGATGAGTTAGGGGAGTTACGTAATGAGGTCAATGCCTTGCGTGAGAAGGTCGGTACTTTTACGCGATGACAATGGTGCATGGCGTGTTGAGGTGTCTACTTTATGTGGTGAGGTAGTAGCTCTACGTGAGATTATAGTATCGTTGTAGAACGAGGTTCATACTCTACGCAACGAGGTAAGTTTAATATTTTTCATATTTAACTTGATGATAAATTTACTCGTAATTTCACTTAGATTGCTTAGTAAATTCATTCGGTTGCTGCCAATACTGTTTAACTATTTATTCTTTAACCCTGTGAAGTTAGTATTTGTTTTTGATTGTCTTTTGGTTGAAGTAATGCAATCCATTCAAGTTTCAATTTGCAGAAGAAGAATAGTTTACTATTGCAACGCGGAAATAACTATCGCAACGAGAGAATCGCAATGCGAAATGAAAAACGCAACAACAAAATCGCAATGCGAAAATGACTATCGCAATGCAAATTTGACTATCGCAACGAGAGAATCGCAATGTAAAATGAAAATCGCATTGCGATTCTCTCGTTGCGATAGTCAAATTCGCATTGCGATAGTCATTTTCGCGTTGCGATAGTCATTTTCGCGTTGCGATTTTAAGTTTCAGATTCTATTCGTCTTCTGCAAATTGAAACTTGAATGAATTGCATTACTTCAACCAAAAGACAAATACTAACTTCACAATGTTGAAAATTTAAGTTTCAAGAATAAACTACTACTCTTTATGTTGTCATTGAACCTGCACTAAGCCTATATGTTGTCCTTTTAAATATGTTTATATAAGTGCTTACTTCTGGAATGTTATCTGATGCATTTTGTAAACAATGATATAATAATGACTTGGGTGAATACCGTGCAAGTTTGAAATATATTTGTCTTTGTTTTCACTGTTTAATATCATGTTTGTTTATTTACTGATTTATGTATTAATTTATTTTTAGCGGCTCGCTAAGGTGGATGCTCTACGTCGGGTTTTTCTTGCAAGACGGAGTTCACGCATCAGACGGCGTGCACGTGCCATTACGTCTTCATTCACCCCAATAGTGCGAAGAATCCGTAAGAAAAAGCCCGACTCACCTGTCATCGTTCAAGAGGCCTCCCCTATCGTTCAAGAGGCCCCTATCATCCCTCAAGAGTCCCCTCCCACCGTTCAAGAGGCCACTGTCATCGTTGAAGAGGTCCCTCCCAACATTCTAGAGCCCGATTCACGCGGCGTAATATATCAAATTATTGAGAAGCCCCCTCACATGCCGGACATGATGGATGACTGTTGGCTTTCGTATAAGTTACCGGCCAGTACCATTTCGGCATATGAAGTGGAGAGGAAACAACTACCGGAAATAATTCTGGATAATACCCTTTGGGCTAAGACCGCAGTTGATTTTTATCTACATGAGCGGAGCCAAGGGTGTTACGCTGACATATACAAACTCAACGATGATATGCATTTGTTGATTGAACGGTCTTGGTGGGGTGTATTATTAGGGGTTGAAGACAACGGCTATTTTGATGGGGGGTAAGTCTTATATTTCTTCTTATATTTCAGTTTGATTAATTTTTTTTTAAAATTTATGTAATTCACTAATATATGTCTTTTTTTGTAAAACAACATATTGATGCATGGGTGACACATCTTCTAATTGTAAGGAAATTGAATAAAAATATAAAAAAAAAACGCGATATACAATTATGCCGATGTCTTTTCACGTAGTTCACTTGAAGAATCAACGACATGAATCATATGTGTTGGCTAATGGACAAGCTAAACTTTATCATGCATGGTGGGAGGTCGATAAGGTTAGTATTTATTTGTTTAAATATTTTAAAGGTGTTCATAAATAAGTGCGCAATTTGAATTATTACATTTCGATGCAGGTGTTTATCCCTATTTTGGAACGTACTCATTGGCTTCTCGTCGAGCTTCAGCTCCCATCCCTAAAGACAATAGTATATGACAGCATGATAAATTACATATCATTGTCTTATTTGAGAGATATTATTAAGGGATGGAGCTCTCATTTGGCTAAATTCTTGGATGTAATTAATTATTGGACTAATTCTGGAAACAAGAAGCCAAAGTAGTTACAATTATCAGAGACGAGACCGCGCCACAATAAACGAAGGAAGCCAAAGGGGATTGTGGTCATCTCGTATGCATGTGCTTGGAGCGTTTGACGACATGAAGTACACAGTTTTTACCTCCCATAGAGAGATAGAGGTGCAGTAGGCTTGTGGTTTCGGCATTTTATGGCTAGAACGATATATGCGAGGCGCTGCCTATCTGCATCCGCGTTATGAAAGTGTCCATAAACAATTTGTAAGTCAAATGCAAGTGTTGTTAAACATATATACTCTTTTTGGTTTGAAAATGTTTGGTTAAGTAGCTAGAATTCAATAATTTGATGTCTGTAGGTTTTAGATGTGTAGGAAGTATTGTTGATTCAATGTTTGGTTTCTGTAGGTTAATCCTGAAGTGAGCTGCGTGAAATGGATGTATGGGTGCAAAAGTTGATTCAATAATTGATGAGGAAATAATTCTTATTATTATTTTTTGATTGTTTAATTGATTTGTAAAAGATGATTTGTAAATGTTTATTTGTTTAATTGATATGTACATAATTATTATTTGTGCTTGTTTAATTGATTAAAATATAATAGTTGATTTGTTGATTTCAATCTGCATTATGTTGAATGCAAAACAGACTATCGCAACGCGGAAATAACTATCGCAACGAGAGAATCGTAATGCGAAAATGAAAATCGCAACGCGAAACTAAATTCGCGTTGCGATTTTCATTTTCGCATTGCGATTCTCTCGTTGCGATTTTCATTTCGCATTTCGATTCTCTCGTTGCGATAGTTATTTCCGCGTTGCGATAGTCAATTCCGCGTTGCGATAGTTATTTCCGTGTTGCGATAGTCATATTCGCGTTGCGATTTCCGCGTTGCGATAGTCAAATGAATGTCTAATAAGTGATAACAACTGAACATATCATAGCAATGTTCAAACTCAAGTTACTAATGCATGCCTAACTGAAAATGATAAAAGTTCACACATAATATACACATAATACAACGTTTGCATTTAAAAATCACCTAAGTTAACAGTCCCAAAAGGTGAAGCCGGTTGTGATTGGGATTTTGATGAGGATCCATATTTTGGTAGAGGAAAAGATGATTGTGATGGCACTGGTGATCCACATGTCAACCTTGTATGACCACTTTCCTTGCACCGACTACATGTCGATCTCTTCTTCTCTTCACCCTTAGACGGTATACGATCGTGACGTTTTGGTTGGCCAGGTAGCCTTCTGTCCATAGCTGGTGGCAAAACTGTTTGTAAGTCATCTGGTATGTCCCACTCAGAAGGATGTGGAATAGGGTAGACAATCTCGACATAAGTCTGTCGATATACTTTTGTAGTGTAGCAATCCATAGCGTATGCGCTTGAATCATCTTGGTTTAGATGAAGAGCAACTTTTATAACATGGCCACACGGATAACCAGATGTTTGCCATTTCATACAACTACACGTCTTTGCATTTAGATCGACAAGCTCATTTAAGTTATTATCCAGTACTTCAAGCAAAGTGTTTGAACATGGTTCAACTCTCCATGACGTTGACTTCACAACACGTTTCGTTATCTTTTTTTCAGTCCATGGTGTAACACGATGTTTCAATGTTCTTGTAAATTTAAATAAATAATACTTAGTAAAATATATGATAAGTTACGAATTTAAAGAAATAATATCTGCATGGTTTCTTTTCTTGTAGTACCACTGTTGAATAGAGGCTCGAAAAAACTCCATTAACATAGTAATGGGTAATTTCCGGGAATGACGACTTAGAGCGTTGATTGATTCTACACTATTAGACGTCATGAAACCATATCTTGCTCCAAGTTGATGTACTCTTGACCATCTTTCAAATCTGACATCTTCTAGTGTTTGAGCACACTGAGGCAAAACACGTCTTAAACAGTTTATATTAAAATCCACTTCCTGATAAGCTTTTACAGCCTTCCAGTATGTCCATTTGTGATTTTTTATACCAGCAGACCTTGATTTTAGATTTCTATACAAATGAACACCACAAAGTCCATGAAAAGCATATGGGAAAAACCTTCTAACAGCGTTGTCAATTGAGTTTGCCCTATCGGATATGATTGTCATATTGCTAATAGGACCTATGCAATCCCTAAGATGCCCCATAAACCATGTCCATGAATCAGAGGTTTCAGATTTGCCAACCTCGTAAGCTATTGGCAGTATCACATAGTTAGCATCCATGACTACTGCTAATAAGTTTACTCAAAGGTATCGACCTTTTAAATGTGCTCCGTCAACTATAATAACTGGGCGCATGCAAGTAATAAATGAACGAATCTACAAAATCATATACACAAGAAATATAATCATTTAAATGTGAAATGCATGTAACTAACAAAAATGAGTTAACAAAATTATATTGATTTACTAACCGCAGCACCAATGACGATAAACAGCAACTCAAAGCGTCCATCTCTATATATTTTGATATGAGTTACCGACCCATGATTTTTCAGCTTTAAATTGTGACAATAAGCCGGCAGTTGGGCAAACGATGCTTATTGCGACCCCCTCAACAATTCAAGGCATAACATTTGGCTCTCCAAGCTTGAGAATATGAGATACTAATCTTGAACCGAGCATTCATGTTAGTCATAATTTCATGTCCCCGATATACCCTACCATTCAAAAACATTAACTCAGCCAGAAAACCACCCAACACCTTTTTGTTTGCCTATCTATGGTGAGGAAAAACTTGGGTTCTTGAACATGTATGTTTATCAATAAAAGTCCTAATTTGAAACATTTCACAATCTTTTATCCTCTTTGCAATCATACACCACGTACAATTTTTTTCAATCATACACCTTGTTTCGAAACGATCTTTGCTTGATTTGTTAACTTTTAGTTGATAGTCATCTTCCACACATTTCGTATACAAAGCTATCTTCAAGTCTTCTTTGTATCAAAACAATCATCTTTCTTGATACGAATAATTTTTGTGTAACAATCAACTGCTATATTTACCAACTCTTCTTCCGGTATCTGAAGTAATTCTGGTATATTCCAGTTATACTCCCGTGGCATTTTCTTCGGGGACCTTTCTTTGGGGATTTCTTCTTCTTCTTTTTCTTCTTCAGGGTTATATGAATTACAGAATGGATGTTCAACATGTTCATTTACAGTCGTAACTTCCTCCTAATTATCATCAACAACATCTTCCTCGGCAACGGCTGTTTCATCATCAAAATTCGGGTATTGACCAATATCAAAATCATTGCACGCAGGGTCTGTTTCTTCTTCTGAAAAATCATCAAAATCCGAGTATTGACCAAGATCAAAGTCCGGGTATTGACCAAGATCAAATTTCAAATACTGATAAGTTCTCACAATTTTTTCTGTTGGTTCGTCATCGTCTAACTGGTCAATACGAAAACCAGAATTTGGTGCTGAAAGTTGATTGGGATTTGGATTAGGGAAAGGTTGTGGGTTTTGAGATTGTGTTTGGTATTGGAAATGTGGTGAAACAATATTTGCTTAGTGATGAAATTGTGGTGGAACCATTAAATTTTGAGCACCATAAACTGGGGTTGAAAAACTTAGTTGATTACTACCCGCTACTGACCCAACTTCACTACTTCTAGGTTCAACAACATACAATGTAACATCATCACTTGAAACACTAATGTAAGCAATGAATCGTTCAACATCTTCATTGTCGGTTAACAAATAAACTTTACCATTTCTCTGATAAGATAGCCTAAATCCACTTAGGGGCTCTAAATTCAATTTATTTGCAACACGTAACATTAGAGTTTCATAAGTTAACTTTTTTAATGACAGTTTTAGTTGAAGATTCATGGGTAAATGCATATATTGTAAAACACCATGACCATTCTCCCATGACCCTCCAAAACACAAATCTATCCAAACATGATCAACATTAGATGATTTCATTATTGTAAATTAATTTACTAAACAAACGAGCTGCGAAACTAAAACCTGTTGCCGGATGGGGAAGGATGTCATTGGATATAGGAACGGATGTCGTCGGAGAGAGTGATAGATGGAGATGGAATGAGTTGCGATTTAGGGATTTAGGTTATGAGTTGCTGCTGCTGCGTAGTTATATACCCAAAACATTTGTATTGCGAAACTAAAACCTGTTGCGAATTCAGAAATCGAGTTGCGAATTTGAAATTCAGTATTGCGATAGTCAGAATCTCGTTGCGATAGTCAAAATCTTGTTGCGATAGTTTGCGATAGTCAGATTCGCGTTGCGATTTACATATTCGTATTGCGATTTACGTATTCGCATTGCGATTTACGTATTCGCATTGCGATTTACGTATTCGCATTGCGAATTAGGAAAATCGCAATGCGATAGTCAGAATCGCGTTGCGAATCTGGAAACTGATTTGCGATACCGGAGATTGCGTTGCGAATTATCGATTTCATTGCGATTTAGTTGGTCATTTTGGCAAATCCAAAAAAAGTTGGTTAAAATTGTATATTATAAGGCATTTTTGGTCACTGAGGTTATTTTCTCTTTTTTAAATTCTTAATACAAAAAAAATCAATAAATGACCATATATCTTCATTTGTTCCCAAGTTGTTCCCTTTATAGAAATATTGATTTTTCCATTAAGATAAAGTACAAAAATCAGTACATAAATATGCATGTCTTTATATAAAATTACTCCAAAGAGGTACATTAAAAAAAGTATTTTAAATACGTGATTTTTATATTTTATGTATTTTATTTAGAGTTTAAAGTTATAAATTTTAAAATAATAATGAAACACACACAAATTAAACAATAGAAGAACTCATGTGAAGTGCAACTAAAGAAGCATAGAAACTATCTTTGATGTTTATCAAAGTGTCGTGTTCCCCTTTCTCTACGATGACACCATTTTTAACCACCGCGATAGTATCGGCATTTTTTATCGTTGACAGCCTATGAGCAACCATCACTGTCGTCCGGTTCACCATGACTATCTAATGCATCCTGGACTACCCTCTCTGACTTGGCGTCTAAGGCACTCACTGCCTCGTCTAATAGCAATATCTTTGGAGTTTTAACTATGGCTAGTGCAATGGCTACCCTTTGCTTTTGTCCTCCCGACAACTGAACCCCTCGCTCGCCTACTACGGTATCCCTGAATAACAGAAAAAGTTTGGTTACTGATTAATTGTGTGATGGTCGGAAAGTGATTGTACGAATGAATCGAGTTAAACCTGGATTTTATTAATAATGTCTAACATGTTGTAATGAGCTGGTGAACTTGTGAGCATTGGCCAATTCTGATGCAGTTAATATTTCTGCCTCGGCCGCATTTCCTCCTCTTCCATACGCAATGTTGGCACGGATTGTGTCATTGAACAAAACAGGTTCTTGGCTTACTAGACCCATCTGTTGCCTCAACCACTTCAATTGGAGTGTTTGGATTTCGAAGCCGTCGAGGGTAATATGTCCCAAATCGGGATCGTAAAATCTTTGCAATAACGAAATCACTGTTGATTTGCCACTCCCACTTTCTCCAACCAAGGCAACAGTCTGAAAGGAAAAGTTTGACACGTTACAAGATATGGTTTAGCCTTCAGCTGATGAATGAATGAGTTCGAAATGGCAATGTTGTTACTTTTCTAGCATGGATGGACAAAGCTCGACATCTCCCTTCACTTTTTCTATCGTCATCCCGGATTCGCCACTTGGGTCTATCTTATACTTGCAGTCGATGATTGCGAATATGGAAGCAGCAGCTGTCTTGGCTTTGCTAGAATCAGAAACAAAGGAGCTTGATTGAGAAATTCCAACGGTTGCCATTGCCAATGCATACAAAACATGAGAAATTGAAATCAGTCTCAGTATCATATGGGTATACATAACAAAAAGGTCTTAAAAATGGACTTACTTGAATAACATCGGAGAATGTTGCATCGCCATGCTCGACAAGCTGAGATCCGACATAGAAACTGGTTGCATAAACATTTAACATCAAGAAGAATGAAATTCCAAATCCAACTCCATTAATCAAACCTTGCCGTATCCCTGTTCGCAATGGATCCTCACGTTTCTTTCTGTAGAGCTGCATCACTTTTTCCTCTGCACAAAATGAAGCCACTGTCGTATACTCCCGACTGCATCGTTAGCAACTTGGCTTGCTTCCTCATACTTCACCTGCAATCATTTATATAACATCTAAATGAATTATATGCTTAAAAACATATTGCATTTTAAGATATCAAAGTCGTTAGTTTCGGATATACCTTTGCATCTGCACTGAATCCCTTCATGAATTTTACTTGAACGTATCCATTGACCCCTATCAGAGGGAGTAGTCCTAGGATTATAAATGTCAACTTCCAACTTGCAATGAAAGCAATGACCAAACCGGAAATGGCTGATGCAAGGTTCGAGACCATCTGAGCTAGTGCATCTCCAACCAAGCCACGTATTAAGGTCGCATCGGTTGATAGCCTCGCACCAATCGAACCACTTGAATTATCTGGATCATCAAACCAGCCAACTTCCATTCGGATCACTTTTTCAAAACACATCGATCTTATTCGTTGGATCAGTTTACATCCAGCAATGGAAAAGAAGTATGTTTGTGCTGGACATGCCAACAATGATGCCAGGCCAAGGGTCATAAGTATCAGTGACCAGAATCTTGAATCCCTTCTCAATTCATCAGGTGGTTTAAAGAACGTATTGATCACACGAGAAAGTAGCATACCAAAAGTTGGAAGTATGACACCATTGGCAGACGCGGCTATAGTTCCGAGTAGGATCATAGGAATCTCCGGCTTGTTGAGGCAAGCAAGCCGATGGATGGAAACCTCTGGATGCTGCTTCAATGGTTGTTCAAAAGGGTCTTTGGTATCTACCATTTCAGAATTGACAGGTGATTTTTTGTTTTTAATCTACTCCAAATATAAGTGAACTTTAGGTTTGATATCCGATTTACAATTCAACTTTAAACTGTTTAAATTTTACTATTAAATTTTATTTTTATAGTTAATATAGACATCAATCGTTAAATAACATTGTGATGATTTAGTTAACTTTTTTTATGAATTTTAGTTTGTGTATCAATTTAAAATGTATAAAAAAACATCAATTTCTTTGACTGTTGTTGTAAGTAAATCATTCATTTGTCATCGATTATCATTCGCGACAAGAGTATTATCAAATATTTAAGAATACCAAATGATCATATCATTAAATAGATAATGATTTAAGAATACTTTAATTAAAATGTAATTTAAAGTTTATCCAAAAAATTTAGTGGTCGTCATGAAAATATACAGAGAAAATAATCTCAGTGACCGAAAAATATCTTATAATATACGATTTTAATCAAATTTTTTTATTTGCGAAAATGACCAACAAATTCGCAACGCGAACTCCAATTTCGCAACCATGTCAAAAAAAGTATTTTCGGTCATTTTCGGGTAGATCGTTAGTCATGGTCTGAAGAAACAAATGTGTCAACATAGCATCTCCACTCGGATGTTGTACTTTCAGCCATGGCCCGAAGCAAGTATCCGCAACCATGTCAAAACAAGTATATGCCGGAGGAAAATGAAACCATATCTCTTCATCACTACGTTGTATCCTCTCGGGTAGATCGTTAGTCATGGTCTGAAGAAACAAATGTGTCAACATAACATCTCCACTCGGATGTTGTACTTTCAGACATGACCCGAAGCAATTATCCTCAAACAATTTTCTTTGTAGAGGTGTAAGCGTCGACGCAATTTTAGTGGATAGGCTTAATTTATTCCTTAAGGTCAATTGAGCCGAAAAAAATTTCTACAAAAACAATAAACATACCAAGTTAGATATACCAAAAACTACAAATTATACTCTATAAACAGATATGATATTAAACAGTGAAAACAAAGCCAAATATGTTTCAAACTAGCACGGTATTCACCCAAGTCATTATTCCATCATAGTTCACAAAATGCATTAGATAACATTCCAGAAGTAAGCACTTATATAAACATTTAAAAGGATAACATCTAGGTTTAGTGCAGGTTCAAAGACAACATAAAGAGTAATAGTTTATTCTTGAAACTTAAATTAGCAACATTGTGAAGTTAGTATTTGTCTTTGTTTTTTGGTTGAAGTAATTCAATTCATTCAAGTTTCAATTTGCAGAATAAGAGTAGTTTCTGAAACTTAAATTCGAAACGCGAAAATGAAAATCGCAACACGAAACTAAAATCATGTTGCGATTTTCTTTTTCGTGTTGCGAATTTAAGTTTCAAAAACTATTATTCTGTAAATTGAAACTTGAATGAATTGCATTTCTTCAACAAAAAGATAAAACAAAGACAAATACTAACTTCACAGGGTTAAAGACTAAACAGTTTAGCGGTATTGACAGCAACCGAATGAATTTACTAAGCAATCTCAGTGAAATGGTTAATCTATATATATTGAAATTACCAGTAAATTTATCATCAATATAATAAAAATATAATAATAATACAAAATTTTCAAAATAAAAATAAAAGATTAAAAAAACTAACTATCGGTGGTTGATTTTCCATTTCTGACCGTGAATGGTTGTGAGGGTTGCTATGAGAGATGGAGATAGGCGGATTTCGCCGGAGATGGGACGGATTTCGTCGGAGATGGGGACGGATGTCGCTGTAGAGAGAGAGAGATGGAGATGAGATTGAGTTGTGATTTAGGGTTTTAGGTTATGATTTGCGATAATACTGTTTACATTTGTGTTGCGAAATTAATATTGTGTTTCGAATTCGAAAATAAAATAAAATTCGCGTTGCGCAAATAAACAAGCTTTGCGAATTTAACTTCCGCTTTGCGAATTTGACTTTCGCGTTGCGAATTTGAAATTCAACGTTGCGAATTTGACTTCTGTGTTGCGATTTACAAATTCGCGTTGCGATTTACATATTCGCATTGCGAATTTGACTTTTGTGTTGCGAATTTGACTATCGCGTTACGAATTTGACTATCGCGTTGCGAATTTGACTTATGTGTTGCGAATTTGACTTATGTGTTGCGATTTATAAATTCGCGTTGCGATTTACAGATTCGCGTTGCGAATTTGGAAACTGTGTTGCGAAATTAGAGTTCGCGTTGTGAATTTGTTGTTTATTTTCGTAAATCAAAATTTTTTTAATTAAAATCGTATATTATAAAACATTTTCGGTCACTGAGGTTATTTTCTCAAATATAAATAGCATCACAAACAATAATACATTAGTATAATCAGCCTTGTTCATATATTCTATGCCTTCTTATTGGATAGGACTTCCGGCACTGCCATTGTTAAACCATCTGCTTTCGTAAACCCGCGAGCTCTGCCCTCCGTGGATCAGTTTATGCACAATCGAACCAGGCAACCAGTAAACTGCAAAGCCAAAAGACACTATAAACACCAGAAACTATCACACCAGAGACAATAGAGTGGTAAGGAACTTGTTGCTCTTGTCCTTAAAATTTAAGGGAAAACAGAGCTGGGAGAACTTGGGCTTGAAACATGGTTCGACCATAATATTAAATTATGTCCGTAATATAGTGAAAAACTGTATCGTAATCGCGCATATATACCCTCAAGAATACTAGACAGTTCATGAATGTAAATAAATAAGTAGAAGAGAGGCAAAAAAATGGATACTTGTTATCTTCATCAGCCCAGTTTAGTTATGAAGACAGTCGAGTTCAATACAAGACTCGAATTCTCCAACTTTATGGTCCAGTTTACCAGACTCTATGAACTTTAAATCCTCCACAAGTATCGCATAATGTTTCTGCACATCATCTGGGGTTTTTTCACCGCCGACCATGGCTGCAACCACTTCCCAACGATCTGGGTGTTGCTCATCGACCACTGCTAGAGCCAGCTCGAACAACTTGTTCTCCTCCCAGCTCCACCCACAGAGGACTGCCGGAAAGTTATCCATATGGTTCTTTTTCCTTTGGTTGATAGGTATGGTTCTTTTCGGGGAAATAAGGAAGATTTAATAATTGATTTACATTATAGGATTCATCGAAGAAGAAAGGCAGGGCTTGTTGTTTTCTAATACCCCTGTGTCTTTAGAGGGTGTCAGATATCTGTTTTGAGCAGCAGATGTTTCCCTTTTTGTTTCTTCTTTTGGGGGAGTCTTCTTTGTCAGAGACAACAAGGGGCTTTACTTAATCTATAGCTAACCATGACAATTTTTCAAAAGGGTAAAGTACACCAAGTAATCATTAAAGTACATTTAAATGATCATATTGGTTAATAAACTTCTAAAAGTTATATAATAGTCATTAAATTTATCAAACTGTTATAAAATAATCATTAAATTATATTGATTGTTATTAAATAAATATTAAATTTATCGAACTTTCATACTTATTATGACATTATAATGATCATTGTATAATAACAAACGTCTAACGTCTAAATTGACGATTAGAATGATAAAAGGACTTGATGAGTACATGTTCCTGTTGTGTGACTCAACAGAACATCTGAAAATCTAGGACCAGTTTAAAAATTAGGCGATGATTTGGGATTTGCTGAAATTAACACCTCTGTTTTTTTAAGTCTAAAACAGGAAAACCAAAGGTCAAAAACAGACCAAACTTAATGACCATTTCTTATGCTGCGTAGAATGCCACTCTTCATCAAAACTTATAGCATCGGATTCTATATGTCGTTTGATATCGACATACAGAATTACATGCAAGTTGGGCTGTAATTAAAACCTAACAATGGAAAAGAATCTAACGTCGTTATGTTTCTTAAAGCCTATCAACCTTTTTAACGCTTCGATCTTCAAACTAAAGAAAGAGACTTTTGTGATAACGTCTTCAACCTGATAACTGCTACATTTTCAATGACCTTTTCAACCTGATAACGTTGGCAGTGAAAACTCATCCCAAGACCCAATTCTTTTCTCTAATGGTAACATATTTCGTATTTTGGATATATCATATTCTTAAGAACACAGTATTAATTTACCCGATATGATCCAAAAATAATTATATCTTATCCATCGATAACTCTTATAATATTTTTTAATTGATGGGTTAACGGGTCCCCTTCAGTCCGGACAGCTTTGAGACCCCAAATGCGTTCTAAACCATATATCCCTTTGCCTTGTAGCCTCGGGAAAAGAGAGGTTTTACTGTAAGGGGTTAAAATACGGTTAAAAACGGTATGACGGGTTAAATAGATGATCGATTAAAAATATTATCAAAATATTATTTGTGTTGATAATAATAATTGTAATAATCATGTATTGTTGTATGTAAAATGAATAAAAAAAATATTGACTTTAATTTAGGCTAATTAGTGGAAACATCATCAACTGGAATAACATAAAAGGTTGTGTCTAAAATATTATAAACGGTAAAATAGTAAATTACTTATTTTTTATTATATTATCAACATATTTAGCACCTAATATATTATGAGAGTTTAAGCTGATGGGCCTTAAATATTTGACGATAAAAAATATGTTAATTACTTATTTTGTTATTAATATTATCAACGTATTAGGTAACGCCTAGAATGTTATCAAAGTTTAAGTTGATGGGCCCTTAAATCCGACAATAATAAAATAGATTAATTATTTATTTTGTTATTAATATTATCAACATATTAGGTACCGCCTAAAATGTTAACAAAGTTTAAGCTGATGAGCCTTATAAATCTCATGATAACAAAATAGGTGTAATATATTTTTTTTATAAATAAATATTAACATACTAGATTGCACCCAATATGTTATTGTGAATAAAGAAACAAATTGAGATCTGGAATATTAAAGTCGTGTTTAATGAAATCGGTAGCGATTTAATGTATTATGTATCTCTAGATGAAAATTATTTTTAAAATAAATATTGATATTACTATGATTTTGATTGATATTTTAGCGAATATCGATATTGTTTTCTATGATGTTCGATATTTTAGCATTTTAGAAACTTGTTAATTTGAAAAAAATGAAATGTTAAGATCAAAAGTTATTTATTACAAAATTCCATTAAAATATCTTTATATAAATATCGATATTTAGTGTAGATGTATCGAAACTCTTATACTATGTATCGATACTTAGTGTGGATGTATAGAAATTATTAATACCGATACTTAGTGTATATGTATTGATACATATTCAGGAAATTATTAATACCTGATATCGATACTTTAGAATTTTAAATTTTTTGATGATTTGTTATCAAAACTTTAGCATTTGAAAAGTTGATGAATGTTAAAATATCAATAATTGATATCTGATGTATCGATATTTTTGAAAAGTTGATGAACTCCATCCGCACATCAACATACAAGTATCGATACTTTTGAATTTAAAAAAATATTTCAAACGGTTAAGTTGTAAATATTTTACCGTTTACATTGTTCTTATACCTTTAAACAAATCGGTAGTTAGTTTAACGTAATAGGTAGTGCTTATTTTATTTTAACTGGTTAAGTTGTAAATAATTTACTTTTTACATTAATATTATACTTTAAAACACTGGTATATAGTTTAACGTAATATGTAGCGCTTATTTTATTTTAAACGGTTACATTATTATTATACCTTTAAACAAGTCGGTAGCTAGGTTGCGTCTATTATTTTACCCGTAACGTTATTAGTATATATTTAAACAAAACCGATAGCTAGTTTAACATAATATTTACGCCTATTTTATTTTAACGTTTATTATTATTATACTTTTAAACAAAACGGTAGTTAGTTTAATGTAATAGGTTGCATTTATTTTTATTTTAACCGTGAAAATATTTTACCGTTTACATTATTATTATTATATTTTTAAACAAACCGATAACTAATTTAAGGTAATATGTTACACCTATTTTATTTTTAACCGGTTAAGTTACAATTATTACACTATTGATATCTTTATAACAATATTTTAATGAAAATTTTCAAATAAGTAACTTTCGATCTTAAGTTGAATAATTTTTTTCAAATTATTGATATTTTAATTTCTATCAATTTTCTCAAATGTTAAAGTATAAAATATAATAAAAAAATATTGATATTTTACCACTAATCAAATATTAAAATATCGACAATTAGAATAAATATCGATATCTATTTAAAAAAAAGTTAAATACTTTACAACCTTCTCGTTTTTTAATAAGATTGAAAAAATAGTACGATGGGACTCTTCGTTATTGGTAGGGGTGTGCAAATTATCCAATCCAGTTGACCCGACCCGTCGACCCGGATCTAAAAAATCGGGTAATTCTCTAAAAAAATTACCCGGCCCGACATTTCTCGGGTCACAAAATCTAGTTTTTCCGGGTACCCGGTTACCCGTGTACCCAGTTAGTTTTTATTTTATTTTTATTTTTTTATATTTATATAAAATATAATGAATTATTTATATTATAGATTTTATATTTTGTATTTTGAACTTTTAAATTTTATGTTCGGATATTATAATATGTAATTAGAAGCTTCGAACATTTAAATTTGTGTATATATTTTTTTAAATTAATAATTTAAAATAAATTAAAAACCGGGTATCGGGTACCCGATTACCGGGTACCCGCAAATCCGGATACCCGATTACCGGGTACCCATAACATTTGGGTCGGGACACGGACCGACAAATCGTCGACCTGAAAGTTCCGGTACCCAAAAATCTGGGTACCCGGATTTGCACACCCCTAATTATTGGTATAATTGAATTTGATTGATTTGAGCCGTTAATTCTTTTATGCTGAATTCAGCAGCACGATTAGTGTTACCTTGGTATAAATATGAGCGGTGTCTAGGTGGGTCAGCTGAACCAAATAGCCTCAGATAATGTTATCTTGGTGTAGATATGGACGGTGTTTAGGTAGGTCAGTTGAACCAAATAGCCACAAATGACGACAAAAACGACTGATTTACAAAATTTCAATCTCCCTATTTTTCATCACCACAATTCCACACCCTATGAAAGTTAAACCATAGCGACCCTTGATCAAGGTTAAGGACCGCAATACCAGTTTCATTGGTAGTTTAGGTGTACCGCATTAATAGATGTTAACCGTTTAAGATTAATTATTTAATTAATTTTATTATCGATCTAAATTATCACAATTACACATAATGTGATTGGATCTAATGGTTTTAAAGTATGTACACTACCACTCAGATTTAAGGTATTTTATAATTTAAATTAGGTAAACTATGCGGTTAGTACCTAAACTTTCAAGTTTGATTCGATTTAGTACCTGAACTTCCAATTATTTTTAATTTTTAATTATTATTTATATTATTATTTAATTAATTTTATTCAACTAATAAGGTGATGACACATTTCACCACCATATTAGAAATAAAACAAAGGAACTATCCGTAAATGAGACAATAACAGGAATCAAACCTGGAAGACCTTGGAGAGAGCTAAGCGCCCAACCATCTGGGCCAAGTATCACATTGGTAGTAATTTACCAAAACATAGATTTAACTAATATTAAACTATCACTATAAATAAATAAATTCATTAGAATACATACTATTATTATTTAACTTAAAAATTAAATTAAAATTAAATAATTTCTAATTTTATTTAGAAATAAGAAAATCAGTAAACAACTATTTAAAATTATTATTCCTATTTGTTTATTTAAGTAATATTAATAATATCAAATTAAAATTAATATTTATCCTTATAATTTAAATATAATTTTTTATTTATTTTTAAAACTTTTATTCTATCATAAATAAATACCATAAATTTAATTTTTAAAATTAATATTAATTTTATAAAATGTATAAATAATTTTTTTTTTATTTTAACTAAAATGAAATATTATTTAATTTTAATTTAATATTTTATAACTTAAATAATAATTTTGGTATGTATTAAACCAATTTAATTTCTCATTTTATTTAGAAATAAAATAATGAAATAACTATTTAAAACTATTATTTTAATAAATAATTATATATTTTAAATTTTAATAGTTAAATAAATATAAATAATATTAATTGTATGTTTTCAAATTTTAGTTTAAATTTTAAATTATTAAATAAATATAATTTTAAACTACTTATGATATATATATATGTTTAATATTATTTTTAAACTTAAATTTATATTTTATGATAAATATAATCTATACATTAAATACAACATTAGAATGATTCTCCTAGCTCAGTTGGTTGAGTGCTTCTCCTATCAGAGATTCAGATTCGAATCCTGGTTGCCGCAAAATTATTTTTTCAAAGGAAATTTTCCTTTGCTTATGTTAAGTGCGTAAAATTAATTAAATAATAATTTAAATACGAAGAAAATAATTAAAAATATAACGTCAATTTTACCAGCGGTTTGAAAATGAAATAAAAAATAAATATTAAATATGATTTTAAAATAATTGAAAGATCAGGTGCTAAATCAGATCAAAAGGGAAAATTGAGATACTAATCGTGTAGTTTATCCTTTAAATTATCAATGAAATAACGACATAAATCTTTGTGATCAGTAAAAAATTCTACAACAGATAATATATCACGATTACTAGTGAATGTTGTTTAAGCATATCTTAAAATTAGTGTATTAGTTTTATGTGACATGATATTTTATATATATAAGGTTCAAATGACTTTAATTTATCTTACTTAATTTAAAAGTTATACGATTCTTCATCATTTTACATCTCAATAAATAAATAATACGTTATGCATGTTATAATATATTAATTAATCTTATTTATTAAGCTGAAATATACAATAATGAGAGAATTTCATTGAAAAAAATAATCAGATCATTTATATTCATAATTCTTCCTATGGCAATTTAATAATTTCTTTTGATTCCCCCCTGTATTAAAAAAACAATTTCTCTTCGTCATTTTAATAGACAAGATAGAGTCGCGATATAAGGGTTGGAATTTCGATCTCATCAATGATCAGATTCTTGATGATCGTTGACTAACTATCCAACACCTGTAAAACATCCGAGCGTTCATACCCAAAACCTTTTCCCCAATATTACCCCAAAATCAATCGAAGAAAGAACACCGGTAGTTGAGAAACATGAGGCGACTCAGCCATTCTAATTTGCAGAAATGCAGGGTGATGAAGCCATACTCTTGTTAAGCTTCCCATCGAATTGTCATCCTACTTATCAGGTTATTTTTAATATTTTTTTATTGTCATTCATCTCCCCCTTTTTGTTCCGCTCTTGAATCGTGATTTTTAAGATTTTTTAGACCTCATTTTATTGTTGCTGTTGACTTGGATTGAAATTTATGAGTTTAAGGTGCATTTCTTATGGAGTTTGCAGCTCTAATTGCTTGCTTTCAATCAGTTGTACTAACAGATTCCTCGATTCTTTTGGTGATGTTTGGTTCGGTTAGATTAAAGCTGCTTATAGAGAAAAAAGGATGGGAGTCGCTTCCTGACTTGTTTCCACTTCACCAAAAGATTTCGGCGGAGTCTTGAGTTTAAGTTAGTAAGCATTGATATCCCTTTAAACATTTTATCTTTTTTTTCACTTTAATGAATGCTCTGATTGTAGTCCATAAATTCATTTGTTCTGGCTTCAATGTTGTTATTGGTTTTGGAAATCCGGTTGTTGTAATATTGGTTTTAGCTTATTAGCAACATGCTTACAAGGTTAAGCATTTAGAAGTAGATTTTGGGCATGCAAGCATTTTAACAATGGTGGCTATTTTAGGGATTATAGCTGTTTAGTGAACATCTAATTCTACTGTATCTAGTGTCTACTACCTCTAAAGGTTTTCTTGTGATGCTTTGCTACTATTTAAGTTCATTGAGGAAATTAGATTGCTATGGATTTTCACCTTGTTTTTGTTAAATCCATGTGACCCAAGCAAGGAATAGTAATGGCATGTTCTGCCGAGTTTTAATCATATATGAAATACTAGTGTGGATATTTTAATCATATGTTCTGCAATTTGAAAACAAATTCAGTTGCATTTATGCTTGTGAGAAAATTAACCTGTAGGTTTTCATTTCATTCAAACTGCACAAGTTTCAACTTGCCTACAGTCTGGTAGTTATTCTATTCATACACGATTGAGAAAAAAATAGTACTCTAAAATTCCTGGTTTGCCAACTCTAGTAGGCTATACAATCTGATATGGGACGAAGCTCTCGTTTAATGCTCTCCAAGGGTAGCACATTTTGTGAAGACAGAGAAACTCTCTTTCTAAACCCAGGGAGCAGTATATTACACCTTCTTGCCACTTTAGGGTGTCTCCCCTGGCTGTCAAAATAACTCTATTTGCTGTATTGGTGTTTGTCAGGGAAGTCTTTTGTTTTATTATCCTTTTGCTTTGCCTGCTTTTTGGTTTCCAACTCACCTGCTAAGTTGATAACTAGCTCAGGGCTGCTTTATAGGACTCGTGCAATGTGGTTGAGGAACAAAATAAGTTCTACCTTTGAGGGATATGCAACAGGTGATTTGCAGTTGAAAGGGATTTTCAGTGTTCCGAATGCCAATTCATTTTATGGCTTGAATTTAATTGTAGTGTCTTAATTTATAAATTTCTGTTCACTTTTTGATGCATAAACTTTTTTTTTCAAATCATGAACAGCCTCCTGATATAAAGTTTCCTGCTATCATGCTACTTGACAAATAGTTGAAGTGATGGCCCCACTTCGGTCCATGGGATATGTTGATCCTGGATGGGAGCATGGGACTGCTCAAGATCAAAGGAAAAGAAGGTTAAATGCAACTATTGTGGGAAAGTAGTCAGTGGTGGAATATTTAGATTGAAGCAACATTTAGCCAGATTGTCTGGTGAAGTTACTCATTGTGAAAAGGTTCCTGAAGAAGTATGCTTGAATATGAGAAAAATTGAAGGATGCCGTTCTGGTCGAAAACGAAGGCAAACGGATTCTGAACAGGCTGCTCTAAGTATCCAGTCTAACGAGTACAGTGATGGGAAGATGCTTCCACTAGTTATAAACATAAAGGCAAGAAAGTGATGGGTGACGAGAACATAGTTATCAAGTTCCCTCCTCTTCGATCTTTAGGATATGTAGACCCAGGATGGGAGCATTGTGTTGCTCAATGAGAAGAAGAGAAGAGTAAATGCAACTATTGTGAAAAAATAATAAGTGGGGCATAAATAGGTTTAAGCAACATCTTACTAGGATCCCCGGAGAAGTTGCATTCTGTGAGAAAAGCGCCTGAAGAGGTGTATCTCAAAATCAAAGAAAACATGAAATGGCACCGAACTGGTAGAAGACATCAGAAACCTGATACCAAGGACATCCCCACATTGTACTTGCACTCAGATAATGAGGATGAAGGTGGAGAGGAGTATTGGCAATCTATAAGTAAGGATATACCGACTATTGATGATAAAGTTTCTGACAATGATGTTAGAAAAATGTCAGAGATAGATCTCCTGGTAGTAGTGGTAATGGTGCTGAACCACTACTTAAAAGATCAAGACTGGATTCAGTATTTTTGAAGTCGCTGAAATGCCAGACATCAGTGCACTATAAACAACCAAGAGCAAGAATAGGGGTTGAGAAAGCTCACAGGGAAGTGATATCTGCAATCTGCAAATTCTTTACCATGCAGGCATCCCTTCTAATGCAGCAAACTCTCCATATTTCCATAAAATGCTGGAACTGGTTGGTCAGTATGGGCAAGGCTTGCAAGGTCCTTCAAGTCGACTGATATCTGGTCATCTCCTTCAGGAGGAAATTGCTAATATTAAGGATTACTTAGTGGAGCTTAAGACGTCTTGGGCATTCACCGGTTGTTCTGTCATGGCTGACAGTTGGAATGATGCACAGGAGAGGACACTGATTAACTTTTTGGTCTCTTGCCCTCGTGGTGTTTATTTTCTCTATTCTGTTGATGCAACTGAAATGATAGAAGATGCAGTTCATCTCTTCAAGTTGTTAGACAAAGCAGTGGACAAGGTTGGTGAGGATATGTAGTCCAGGTTTGTATATCTATACTTTTGTTTCTTTGAGAAATTTACTTCTATACCTGTATGAGTGTGCACTCTTCTGAGTTGTTTCCTTTGTGGCAGGTGGTTACTAGGAATACTTCAAGTTTCAGGAATGCTGGGAAGATGCTTGAAGAGAAAAGGAGAAACTTATTTTGGACGCCTTGTGCTGTCTATTGCATTGATAGAATGCTTGAGGATTTTTTGGATATAAAATGGGTAGGAGAATGCGTAGATAAAGCAAAAAAAGTGACAAGGTTAATTTATAACAATACATGGTTGTTGAACTTTATGAAGAAGGAATTTACAAACGGACAAGAACTTCTTCAGCCAGAGGTCACAAAGTTTGCCACTAACTTTTTCACTTTACAGAGTTTGTTGGACCAGAGAGCTGGTCTTAAGAGAATGTTCCAATCAAATAGATGGATTTCATCCCGCTTTTCCAAATTATGAAGGTAAAGATTGAAAAAAGTGTCTTAAATGTCTCGTTTTGGAAGAAAATGCAGTATGTGAAGAAATCCTTAGAACCGGTCGCTGAAGTTCTTCAAAAGATAGGTAGTGATAAAATCCGTTCAATGCCATTTGTATATAATGACATCTGTAGAGCAAAGCTTGCAATTAAAGCCATTCATGGTGATGATGTTCGTAAATATGGACCTTTTTTGAGTGTGATCGATAGTAATTGGGTACATTGTTCCATCATCCTCTTTATGTTGCTGCATACTTTCTCAATCCATCCTACCGGTACTGCCCAGATTTTTTCAGGGTACTAAACTATGTATACAGCTACTTGATCCTTATCTTTTCCGGATTGTGTATTTCTTCCATGCTTAATTTCAACTTCTTGTTTGTTTTACTGAAGAATCCTGAAGTAATTCGTGGTCTAAATGAGTGTATTGTTCGATTGGAGGCAGACAATGGGAAAATTTCTGCATCCATGCAGGTATCGATTTCTTCTTTCTTCTAGGTTTTACGTCTAGCATGTTAATTGATGGCTTATCCCATGTAATTTGGTTGCTTCCTGTTCTTTCTCAAGATCTAATTATTCACTGGGCCATATTGATTGATGTGAAAGCAGCTGTGCCCCTCTTATCTGAGTATTTTTCTCTTTGCTTTTCGTTTATCAGATACCTGATTTTGTCAGCAAAAGCTGATTTTGGAACTGATTTGGCCATAAGTACTAGAAACAAACTTGATCCAGGTGATTCAGTCAGGATTTTATGTGCAAGTCTGTTGTTCAAGAACTTGTATTCGATAAATTTTTTTGCTTTTTCATGTTCATTGAAAATTTGTGCTAATTGCTGTTTCGTCATTAGCTTCATGGTGGCAACAACATGGGATAAGTTGCTTAGAGCTGCAACGAATTGCCATACGCATACTAAGCCAGACATGTTCCTCAATTGGGTGTGAGCATAACTGGAGTGCATTTGATCAGGTTCACATCAAAAGACACAACTGTTTCCCGGAAGAGATTGAATGACCAGACCTTTGTCCACTACAACTTGAGACTGAGAGAACACCAACTAGGAAGGAAGCCTGATGAGTTGGTTTCATTTGACAGTGCCATGTTAGAAAGTGTATTGGATGACTGGCTTGTGGAGACTGAGAAGCTAGCCGTGCCAGAAGATGAGGTACCTTTCATTTCTGTTTAAATTGTTTTCATTAACTTAAAAGTCTTGAGGATATAGAATATGCTGATTTTAATGCTATCTCGAATATCTTTGCTGATTCAGGGGATCATTTATAATGAGGTGGATCAATTTTGCGGAGATGATTTGGATGAACATGAGAGTGAAGAAAAGAGACCTACAGAAATGGTCACAATTGCTGGTTTTGGTGAACCATTAGATGTTATCCCTTCTGCGGGAGGTGTTACCACTGATGATGATGGTCTTTATTTTCTTGGTGATGATTTGGCAGATTAGTTTTATCTTCAATGCCTCATCAAACTTGGAGTAAGCCACGATATATCTTTTCCCAGTAACTGGATATTAATAGAAAAAGAAGTAATTTGACGTTGTCAAAAGACCAATTTTTATATTGTAATTTGTTGTGCCATATATCGTTGTCAAAGTATTAATATGTCACCAACATTATTTCAATTTTACTTCTCTTTTTTGTGGCAATTCTTTAGTAGGTGAGCTCATCTGTCTGCGCCAAACCTGGGTACTATCTAGCTTGTACAGCCTCCCTTTTACACTTATGGTTGCCAATTTTATCTTTTTACTCTCGGTACTTGACTGTTTGGTATTTTGGGATTTACTTTTCTAGTACTCGTCTTAGTCCGATAACTGCTCTGCTTGATATTGCAGCATTCTCTTTGAACATTGCAGCACTTTCTTTTCATTTACTTTTATAGGTTAGTCATTTGTTATCCTAAATCCCAGATTCCGGTTAGATGGGATTGGATCTTGTAGGTGAGTGCATCGTGTCTGCATCAATTGGCCATAATTAGTACATACCCTCTTCTTTGCACCCTCACGACACTTTTTTCATCTCTTAGCATTTGATTGGTTGGTAATCTTTGGATTTAATTTATTAAATTCGTGTTGTTTCAAAGATAACTATCTGCTTGATAACTATTGTAGCATTGTCTTTCGAATTTTACCTTTTTTTAGTATTATCTTTTTATCCTTGCTCCTAGGTTCCCTCTAGATGGGATAGGATCTTACTAGTATAGCCCGGAAACTGGTAAAACATTGATCACTTGGACATAGAGGCCTTATATTCTCGAAGGGATTGCTAACTGATTGGGATCATTCCATCTTTATAATTACATTGGCTAGCCATTTCGGGTGATTTCTTGTTTCAAAGTATTAGTAACCATATTTTCTCCGTTTTTCCCCCTATTTAGGAGTTTCTTTATATACATGTTCACGTCAGAACATCCGGAGGCTGGTGAGAAGAAATGGAATTGTTATTCAGATTCGTTTCGGTCTTATTCATCATGGGAACTATTTGATGATTACATGCTACCAGGTAACTAGCGGCATGATGGGTAACAGTTACTTGTTAGCTGAATATAACATGTATTTAAGGTCTAAACGGTCAGTGTTTTCATCTTCTCAGGACCTTTAGAAAGCAAAAAGAGAGTTGTCCTCAAAAAATTCCCATCCATCCCCTCTCCTGACTCAGTTTGTTTTATATCTATCATGGTATCAATGAGTTCGCTTCAACCAATGTGAGCCTTTGTCTGTATCAGATGTGCTATAGGTACGACACAGGTTTCGGTTCTACCTTCACTTTAAGCTGTTAAAAATGTTGACGTGCTCATGCATCTGGTTTCTTTACATCTTGGACACTGATAATAGGAATGATTATTTTTAATATCGACATTTCGGTCGTATTTAGACGGAGGTGTGAGATGCACAGAAGCCGGATTCAATCCGATCCGGATCGTATGAAAACCGATCCGGTTTTTTCTCCCAACCCAAAAACCGGATTTTAAAAAAACCGTTCTCCTAACCGGTTTGGAGGGTCGGATGGTGTAACCGGTGTAACCGTTTCGGTTTGCAAAAAACCGGTTTTTAAAAAAAATCGGATTTTTTCGGATAAAAAACCGGTTTTTTATCCGGTTGAAAAAAACCGGTTTTTAATCCGGTAAAAAAACCGGTCGTTCAATTTTTTCTCAAACCGGTTATTCTATCCGGTTTTTAAATATCCGATCCGGTTTAAAAAAAATCGGTTTTTCCAAAATCCGTTTCGGATATTTTTTACCCAAAATCGAATATTCGGATTTTTGTGCAGCTCTACGGAGGTGCAATATTCTATGTTCAGTAGCCAATCAGTTTTAGGAATGCAAGTTTGGTCATTAAAGGACCATACCAGCTCTAACAAACATTTGCAAATCCGATGCCATGGAAACGGAAACAATAGTATACCCAAATCGCCAACTCTTTCTTTGAAAGTTTCTCTAATTTCAAATAAACTTAGAATAGTTTCTCTAATTCAAATTTAGTACTAAATGGATTTGTATTAAAATTAAACTAATAAAGTTTCAACACTTAAAATTCTACATTATAGCAGTTACATGAACTGAAGGCAAGTTTTATTTAATGGGATACCCAAGATATGGACCATTGTTTCTGTTTCCAAAGTCGATAGTCGTTTCAACTGCTCCAATGCCCTGATTGAGGTGAAAAAGCACGGCCTATGGGCAACGGCATATGACAATAAAAGTGACCGACGAGCTCAGTCTTCCGGGCCACCTAACTGATAAAAAGTGAAACAACATTCGAAGGGTCCAAGGACCTGAGAATCTCTTGCTCAAGTAATAACCAAACCACCAAAGGTAATTTCGATGCTAGGAGAAACAGATTGCAAGGTTTGACCATAAATTACATTATCGGTCATTGAGACCTCAAATGCAAATAGTTACTAATGCAACTTCAAACATTTTCAAGTTTGTACTTGATAGCACTAAGGGTACAACCATTTCCATAGTAAACAAGGTTCAATCTATTACATTTCCATAGTAAACAAGGCTATATCGCTCTATTACCATATGCTTAAGTACTTACATTGAATGCCAGGACAGAAAGGCTCCGTAATCATACTTCCATGATGACTTTGGGGTAACGTCATCTTCATCGCTTTGCTTTTATCACTATTGCTATTATTCCTCCATTATGCAGCGACTGATCAGGAACCTCTCCAACAGGATCTGGAAGCCTCAATACATCTTCAAAAGTTTCTCGTAAGATGATGATATAGATGAGATACCACAGATGTATAGTAAAACCAGACCAGCATTTGGGTGGAGAGAAGAAAACCTTTAAGCATATAGGGATTGCTTGTAATATACCAAATTAACATAAGCACGGGCACAAAAAATCTTCAGGTTTGATATGCAGAAAACGAACTTACCTCTGCTCCTAACCTGAAAAATTTCTAGTCTAATTCGCAGCATCATCTTAACCTTTTTCCACTCAGCAGCTCTGTATTTTAGTCTCCCAGCAAATACTAAAAAGGAAAAGGGAAAAAAACATAATGAAACAGGATCTACTCTACTTCTGCAGTCTTTAACCCAAAACAGTCTGCCCCTAGATCTTGATACTTAGTATTTTTTTCCAAAAGTGACCTAGCTTCTTATCCCCAATTCCCTAACACACTTTTTATGATCTTTCACCGCATTTGGGTCACTTTCAGTACCAAAACCACTCTTGACCAGGTCAAGCAACAGTTTCAGTACCTATTTCTGTTAGTCTCCGGAAGGGTTATTGTAATTGGTTGCCATCCTGACTGATGATGTATCCATTTCTTCATAGCAATTATCATATTCAAGATCTGAAGAACATCACCTAAAGCAAATTCTTCCAAGCATGCTTTTCTTAAAGCTGAAGCGGCTTCATATCTGCAATGTTGATAACAAAGTTAGCTAAGAATTCCCCCAGTAAGCCTAGGAACAATTAAAAGAATGAAACAGGAGAGAGACCGGGGGGAGTAGACGATCAAACATAATTACCTGCATTGAGAAGCCATCATTGCTGATCGTCCATCAGGGGATGACAAAAACTTTTGTATTCCATCCCACATCGTCTTGGGTACCGATTAGGATTTCCACCAATAGGATTGACACAGTTCCATAATTTCTGATTTTAGCACATACAACTGTACTGCCCTAAACTTTGCTTCAATATCATATGTTGCTCAATTGCACTGTCCAAAGCCTGCCGTACATTAGTATTACGGTGTTTTGGATCTCCGTAACGAATGCAATCAGTAATGTTTGCTTCAGTAGGCATAATTTTTTCATTTTTGAGTGTGTTTAATGCAAGTAAGATAACGCCAATAAGACCTTGCACATATTCAGAAGGTGTTGAATGTCCTTCAGCTCCCCAAACGCCATTGCTAAAACTAGAAACTGTTGAGGATGATGGGGGTGGAAATTCAGGACCCCGTGCATACCTATTACTAAAAGTATCATGCTGACTTGATTGGCCACTGTGGAACATATGGCTTCTTTGTGGTGCATTTATGCCAGTTTGATTAGGCAATGACTCAAAAGAGCTTGTGTTAAACTTTGAATGTCCTTCAGCTCCCCAAACGCCATTGCTAAAACTAGAAACTGTTGAGGATGATGGGGATGGAAATTCAGGACCCCGCGGATACCTATTACTAAAAGCATCATGCCGACTTGCTTGACCACTGTGGAACATCTGGCTTCTTTGTGGTGCATTTATGCCAGTTTGATTAGGCAATGACTCAATAGAGCTTTTTTTAAACTTTTCTCCAATTGAGTGAGGAAAATAATTACCATTTTGAGGACAGGTGGAGTGTTCAGAGATATTTAACTTAGCAACATCAGGCATATTTGAGAGAGAGGCTGGAAATCTAGGCCCCTCCATTCTAGGAGGTATCGGGCGGAAACCATTATTTTGTGAATTCGGAGGTAGCAAATTATCTTGTGCAAAGGCTGGTCTCAGAGGAAGAATATTTGGCCTCATTGAATGAGGATGATGATTCTGAAAAACACCCGGGAAATTAGCATTGTTACTACCTGAAGGGTTAGGATTGCTAGGGAAAAGGCTTGGCGCAGACCTGCTTGCAGAAACAGCTGGCTCACTGCCACCAAAAAACTCATGTGGTGCTTTCTTAAATGACCTTGTTTGTGCATACTCTGGCTGGTAAGAATAAACATTGTTCATATTTTCTTGATTGGTAGTTTTTGGAACACTAGAGGCTCTTGAGTTGCTTGGCTGATATGGGGTTTTCCTGATATATTTCCCTTTGTATTTGCTATCACCGTTCCTCCCAGCATTGGGTACATTTTGCTCCATTGTAACGTTTTCAGAACCTGAAACCATCTGTTGACTATACTGAACCATTTCAGGAATTGGATCATACGACGACATTTCAGGAATTGTATTATAGGACGACATTTCAAAGTTAAAATTATTCTGACCAATAGCGAGTTTAGTTGATTCACCACTCGAAAGAGGCGGACCACCAGCTGAAAGACTCATCCAAAGCCATACACTCTTGGCTGCAGCAACAAGGGGAACAGAAGCCTTCATAGGCTGTGCCAAAAGAATATTATATCTCCTCATTCGTAACTGATGGAGCGCATTAGAAAAATCCCTGTCGCCAGAAATCAACAGATAATTTGCAGGAGCAGGATTATCTACCGCCCAAAACATATCAACTAGAATCTTTTTATCACTAGCATCTTTCACACCTGCTCAAGTATAAAGCTCAACTAATCAACATTACTTCTAAAACATTTAGTCAAAATCAATATAACAAGTTCAAACCCTATCTATTATTGCACGATTAAGTCAATCAGAAACAACAATTCAATCTTGCTTTCCCGCGATAATTAAGAAAAAAAGGAGTTAGCGATCTAGAATAAGTTACCGGCGGGAACATGATTGAGTGCGATGCCGGTGCTCGAAAGCGCCTGCTGCACAGAAGAAGGGATCCGATTAGTGTCGCCGTAGGCGGAGATGGAAACGGGCCCGCAGTAGTTCATCTTAGCCAGCGCGAACTAATGTTCTGCGCGATCGCATGCGGGTCGCAGTGCTTGGGGACCTGGCAGTTCTCTATGTCCCACCAAACCGACGTCTTCGCCGACACGTATTGAGGTTCAGCCGGGCCCCCACCGCATGAAGTGGCAGCCGTGGAGGCGGCGGTGTTAAACGTTCCGGTTACATCTCCTCCCATGTGTGGCGCACGATAGAAAGAAAAAAGTCGTGAGGCTCAGGATAGCATCTAACAAGATTTGACTTCGAGTATTTTTGTTACTTCACTCTGCAACGCTCTTTTTAAGAGTTAATCTTCAGAGTGAAATACCCCAATTATTAGTCATATTATAAATGGGTCATTAAATCTTAAACTATTATAATCTAATTACTTAATTAAAATTTTATTACAATTAAGTCACTTTTCCATTAAAAATAATTATATTTAACGAGACCTGATATAATAACAATTTTAGGTTGAGACCACTAAAGGACCTTTAGGCTATTAACTCAAGTGTAGAGTTAAGAAATCCAACCATATCGACTTGTAAATTAAAAACTCATAAATATGTTTAAATATTTATTGTACCAATTTAGTTGTTTATAATCATGACCCCTACTTTACAAGTATGACTTTTTAGATGATAATATGGTCATTAAACATATCGAACGATTATACAATAATTTTTAAATTTAATAAAACTTATCATTATTTTATAACGTGTAATAATCTTTTTATAACATTTTGATAAATTTAATAACTTTTTAAAATTTTAGTAATTAAAAAATTCATTTCAACGTATATTTATTTAACTTCACTTAATACAGTAGAAACTCTTTAAATTGATACTCGGTAAATTAATAAACTCTCTAAAATAATAAATTTGTCCGTTCCCGACTTGGGTCAATGTAAAAAATTGAAAAACTCGATAAAATAATAAGGTAATAATTTTTCGTGAGATCCCTTTATAATTTTCGGTCCCAAGAAAATCATAAATTAATAATTCATAGAAACTGAAAAGAAAATATTACACTCTATTGAAATATGATTCAATAGTTATCTGTTTTCCTTTAAAGTTCAAGTCTATTTGGAGCTCATGATTAATTTAACTCATCTTTTGCAACGTATTTCTAAGAGGCATAAACTAATTTGTCTTTTTGTTTGGTATGTACAGTATAATTACTTAAAAACTCTTTAAATTAATAATTATTAATTTATCGATAAATTAATAATTCTCTAAATTAATAAAATTCTCCGATCCTGACATTATTAATTTATAGAGTTTTAACTGTATAAAATAAAATAAATATAATTGATAACACACAAAAACTCGAGACCACAAGAATGTAGTAAAAGTGCATTTTTAACAAAAATACCTGTAAATGAAGTAATAAAATTTTATTATTTTCTCCCTAAAATTCCTTTTCTCTCTTATCTATTTCTTTGTATCTACAACCAGCTTTCCTTCTAAAATTGTTATCGTCCTCTATTCCGTGACAGTGGAATCACTTCTCTACCCCTTTGTTTAAGCAAATGTGTATGTGGAAATTAAGGAGAGATTTGGGATACAGGGACAATCAAGTCAACCCGACTTTAAATTTTCTTTTTCTTTTAAATAATTGCTCAAATTTGTCAAAGTTGAAATTGGAACTTCCGAAATTTGGGGCGAAAAGCTCCAATTCCTCTTTTAATATATACTTTTTAATTGAAATATGATACTACATATAAATAACGTAAAAATCGTTAAAAATATATAAAATCTTAATAATGCAATCTAATAGAACTGTCAATAAAGTCGAGACTCCGGTTTTCCTCTTTGTCCTACGCATCCATCGATTATCTTAACGTGCGCACCTTTCGCCGGCTTCGTCGTCTCAGATCTCCTGCTCAACTGCAACCGACAGTCTCTTATTTGACTGACCCAACTACAAGTGTTTGTCCACTTCGTCGGCGATCGAATTTTAGGTGACATTTTATACTGTATTTTTCTTTGATTTTCTATTCGTTTTTTTGGACTCTAAGTAGGTTTTGATTAACATGCATGCGGATTAATGTGACCAGTTGAATTTACCGGTTTGTGAAACCGTTTGGCTTCGGAAAATTCCGATCGAGGAATGGTTGTTGAATTGTGAATTTTGAGTGTACTTTTATGCGTTGAATTTTCGTTGCCGAAAAGTTGACCTTATGATTCATTTGGGGAGCGTTGATCTTTTACTGATAGGAAGTTTTGGCTTGGAGTATTATGCATGGTTGTACTCGAAGGAGTTTTTTGTTTGTGATCATGTCTGGGTTTTAAGCTACTTGGAACTGAATTAATATGCTGAGAAACTTTCAGGTGTATGAATTGGTGAATCGTAGATTTATGCCATTTAAAATTAACAGTTGCTGCGGCTGAAAAATGTGACAACAACTTCATTTCCAATACGTTTCCATGCATGTGCCATTTCAACTTGGTTGTGAGTAGGAATAATGTATTATTTCTTTGGATATTGTGAATGCCCGGTGCATATGGATGATCCAATGTAGTGTTTCACTCTCATTTCATAGGGGACATCATGTGTATGACTAAGAATGAGATGCTGCAAGTCTGTAATCTGTATTATGGAATTGATGTTGTACGCATCCTATAGTTATTTTTTTCATATGCCACATTCAATATGCTAAATAGAAATGCTAATTATGCAAAAAACTGGGAGCCTGGTCTAGAGTTAGATATGATATTCAGAATTAAACACGTAATCAAAATTTGCAGTTCTTAATATCTTGATCCACACCAACTTATGGTGGAGAAAGAAATGCATTTTGTATCTGCTTTTTGCCTTGCCGTTACTTCATTTATATTAACCAAATACTTATGCCCTCTCTACTTGCATTTTGATGCCTGCATGTTTAACTTGGTGGTGGTTAAGCTGATTTAACACTTTTTCTTGTATTTTATTTTACATTTGCACTTACTCATTGCTAAGTTGTGTATTTGGATTTTACAAATTCGAAACACTTCTCAAGGTATTGAACCATGAGTTGCTTTGGTTGTTGTGAAGAGGACAATATCCACAGAACCACTGAGAATGGAGGCCAAACATGGTTAAAAATTCAGCAGGTAATCCAATGGTTGAAATTCACATCAAAGCTGATAACATGCATCTTCATGAATTTCAATTGGATATTTTTGCATGATCAATATATGAACCAGTTGAATGAAAGATGATAGGTATGATAGCATAAACTCATTCTGTTCCCATAATTAGTTAAACTTTAACCTATATCTTGTTTATTAGTTTTATTTTTATGTTTTTATTTTTTTATTAGCAGGAAATGCATTTGAACTCCTTTTCCTTCCCTATTTAATTTATTACTTGTTACATAGTATTCCAATCTTTTCTTTTGCATACTATTGATTGCTATGATTTATGTTGGCTTTACTGAATCTATGGTGTAATCTGGGTTGAATTTGACCACTCAGGCAAACAATGGAGTTTACCATGCATCTGAAACTGCATCAAAGAGTGCTCAAACTGTGAAGGTTCAGCCTATTGAAGTCCCTGAGATTCCAGTAGATGAATTAAAGGAAATCACAGAAAATTTTGGTGCTAATTCTCTGATTGGAGAAGGTTCATATGGTAGAGTCTACTATGGAGTTCTAAAAAGTGGGCAGGCTGCAGCAATCAAAAAGTTAGATGCCAGCAAGCAACTGATGATGAGTTTTTAGCCCAGGTTCAATTAACAGCTATAATTCATTACATTTACTTCATGTCAACAATAGGATTCTGGAGTTTCAGATTTATATCCACTGATTCATGATTTTCAGGTTTCCGTGGCATCAAGGTTGAAGCATGAAAACTTTGTTCAATTGCTTGGTACTGTATTGATGGGAGCTCCCGTATTGCCTATGAATTTGCATCTAATGGATCGTTGCATGATATTCTCCATGGTATATATGATGATGCTTCATTCATTGCTCCAGTTATAAAAGGTTGAAAAACATATGGGGGTGTGATGATGCTTGAAGCTAGGATCTCTTTGTGATGCACTTATAAAATTTTAAGCTTCTTCCTCTTTTGGAAACAGAATCCGATTTGTAAAGTTTACATGTCTTGCTGTTAATATTGTGATACTTCTATTCTACAATTCAGGTAGAAAAGGTGTTAAGGGAGCTCAGCCAGGTCCTGTCCTAACATGGGCTCAAAGAGTAAAAATTGCTGTAGGAGCTGCCAAAGGACTTGAGTACTTGCACGAGAAGGCTGATCCTCGCATCATTCATCGTGACATTAAGTCCAGCAATGTGCTAATATTTGATGATGTTGCTAAGATTGCAGACTTTGATTTATCTAATCAGGCACCTGATATGGCAGCTCGCCTTCATTCCACTCGTGTACTCGGAACCTTTGTATCATGCTCCTGAGTATGTAATTGGGATTCTTCTTACACTTAATGATATTTTATAAATAGCCATTCTATGTAGCTTGATTTTGGTATGAATGCCATGAACATTGACTGTGTTGTTCTTTGTGGTTGACAGATATGCAATGACTGGGCAATTAAATGCAAGAGTGATGTATACAGCTTTGGTGTAGTGCTGCTGGAGCTTCTGACTGGGAGAAAGCCTGTTGATCATACTTTACCCCGCGGTCAGCAAAGTCTCGTGACATGGGTATTTTTCTGCTATATAAATATATATAATCCAACCGTGTTCCAATGTTAACTTTCATACAAGCTGATGGATGAGTTTTGAATTGTGTTAGGCTACACCAAAACTTAGGAAGACAAGGTGAGGCAATGTATCGATGAAAGACTTGGAGGAGATTATCCTCCCAAGGCTGTCGCAAAGGTATGAATATGCTTAATTGATTGCAACAATGTCTTTTTTATTAGCATATTTGCCCATATTGTACTAATTTGCCAGTAGAATATAAGAGAATTGGGGAAAACAGATCTTTTTGGATGTCCTCTGCAGCCCTTATCAAATATAAACATCAATTTAAACCTATTTTACCTTTCCTATCTAGTCCCCTCAAAGCATTTCTTCATTGTTTGGATTGCAGATGGCTGTTGCTGCATTTGTGTGCAATACGAAGCTGATTTTCGGCCAAATATGAGCATCGTTGTTAAAGCTCTTCAGCCGCTGCTAAACGCACGGCCTGGACCAGCTGCTGAAACACCACCAAGCACTTCAATGTGTGAGGTTGTTTCTTTCTTTCTTTCATATATGTTAATGTCTTCTATTTATATTATATCCTCTTTTTATTTTAAACTAATTAAAAATAGATAAATTCATTTCTCTTTAGATTATGGCATCTCTTGTACAGAAAAACATGACAACCCGAAGAAACATTTATAGTTTCAGGAGAAAAAAAATCACTGAACTTTTTACATTTTGAGGTCGTAATTTATTTATTTTTATAAATTTTTATATCAAAAATATATATCAAAACCACCTATTTCCCTTCGTCTTCGTCTCAGCGCTGAAGACGACTAGTAACACTATAACCCTAGAGCTCGAATCTTCTGACACCATCGACAATGTCAGGGGCAAGATCCAAGGCAACGAAGGCATCCCGCCCGATCAACAACGCCTCATCTTTAACCAAATCACTTAAAATGCTAATAATCTATGAGTTCTGACATGTTCATAAAATATTGTGTCATATGTGAATTATCAATTGTGTCATATGTGAATTATCAATTGGTTTATTAAGAGACGATGGATTTATTTGATGACTGGGGGCTGCAGTCCCTCACCCTGTAATTTTTTTTAAAAATAAATTTAGTTTATATAATTTAAATATTTTTTAGTAATTATCTCTTTATTTTCAAAAAGTTATGTTTTATCCTCCTGAATTGAGATCTTGATTCTATACCTTATTGGAGGGATACTTTTATACAAAAAAGTAAAAATAAAATTATGAATTTAATTTAAGCCATGTTTTAAAGATCTAGCGATCACCAATTTAATTATGTTGTTGAGGCGGAGCTATGGGGTGTTCATGAAGGTCTTACTCATGCTTGGAACCTTGGTGAGAGACAAGTGATGTTGAAGTGGATATCTTGGAGGTTTTTCGTATGTTGCAACAAACATCTCATAGAGGATCGTCCTTTACCCTTCTAGACAGAATTACAGAGTTGCTAACCGGGAGTGGAATGTGAACTCGAGACACATTAACAGGGTCGTTAACCAAGTTGCTGATAAGCTAGCGAAGATGGCCTGAATAGAGGTGTTGCTGACATAGTTTTCTCCACGCCTCCGTTGGAAGTTGCTTCTCTCTTGCAGCAAGACTACTCTGCTCGTGATATAGAAGTTATTGTTTAACTCTTGTTTGCTCTGTTATTTCATAAAAAAAACATAAGCTCCTACTTAATTTTCTCAAGTAAAGTTAAAAATTTTAATTTTATTATTTTGAGTTAAGAAATTATTATTTTCATAATATTTTTTACAATAATCAATCTGGATTAATTATTAATAAATAGAACATAAAATAATAATGAATAACGGAGGAAATTAACTTGTGACCCTAGGACAAGTCTACATCAGACCCCCCTCAATTATTTGCGAGAAACCGAGTATCCCTTCGCTTTTGTTTCACGTGAATCAAAACGTCCACAAAAGTAGTATACATACCTCATATTAATTGCCAATACCATGTGATGGGATATTAATTGCCAATACCATGTGATGGGATAGCCACCTTTTCATGCACACCACCTTCCTATTCGTTTCTAATCTTCTTCTTCCATGCTCATCTTCATTCATTCATCTATTTCATTTAAGTTAATCACCCATCGTTAATACAAATGTTTGCTTTTAATTAATTTTCTCGTATTGTAGCAGAAGGAAACTCAAAGGGTGCATATATTACTGAAATCTGAATAGCTAGCTTAGCGACAAACAATATTGGAATGAATTACAACGAAAATGATTGAAATTTTTATCGTGATCTAGACAACATATTCACATGAATAATGTTGTCTTGGCTAGAAAATATATCCATTTGCCTGTTCAATCATATGATTGTCACGAAAGCAGTTTGTTATGTTGGAAAGGATCATTACAAACAATCATTGGTTTTCTGTTCCTTTCGGAATCAACAATTTCACTTGGCACGGCATCTTTTAATCGGTGCAAATACGACCAAAAGAATAAACAAGTGTTTTTGAGTAAATAATTAGGTTAAGATACAAAAACAAGTCTATTGTTTCTAGCTAATTTGGCAAATGGTGTGATCAGCAGATCATGTGGGTATTTAAACGGCTTACAGACATAACAACTTGGACAGGCTGGAGAGAAATTAGCAAGAGATTTGCTTTGATTCGTGGGCTCTTGTACCTGCCTACAAACCCATATCTCTCCCATCTTATGGCACAATATCCCCCCCCCCCCTCTACTCGAATATAATCCAATCTTCATTATCTATATTCCTTTACAAAATATTTTATAATTCTTTTAAATAAATATTATTATTTTAAATAAATCAATCACTTGAATTGAAGAAACAATCCTAATTCCACGTCATGTGAATTTAATCTACCAAATAATTAAATATTGAAATCAATTCAATCCAATTTAAATAATTACTATGATTTTTAATCTTTTAAATCTGACTAAATATATATTCTTTATCGCTTAAAAATAACATTATTATTTACATGGTTTGTCAAACGAATATTAACAAAACAAGACAAATTAAATTAAATTGTTTTAATTGATCGTGGCCCACTTACGCGGTAGATGCATCAGATCCCGACCCCGAAAGACTCGGTCACACTCCATTACTTGAAAGTTGAGACCACCTGCAGACTCCTTCAGTCTGACCGTTGTGCCACCTCCGCAAATATCTTTCTCGTTTCTCCGTGAACTCAGAGTCAATGATACTTGGCTTCCTCATGGTCAGCAGGATTTTACTTTACTTCCCATAATTGAATGCAGATGCACTGGATCACAACACATGTTTTTTCATAACCGACCTTTTTTTTTTCTTTTATGGGGCGAATTAGTCCGCTAATAATTAATTCATTATATCAATGGGTTTTTTTATATTATTTTATAATATAAAATAACATTATTTTACTTTTTTCGGGCGAATATATAGATAAAGTATCTTTAAAAAAATCAAACTATATGATATTGCTAACTTCTTCTAACGAAAAGATCATGATGAATTTAACACAAACATTAAATTATTATAAATATAAATAAAATCATATCATAAAAATAGTCGAACAATTATGTTATAAAAGCAAAAAAAAAAAAAACGGAATAACTTTTATTTAGATCTAATTTAAAAGAAAATGATACTTTAAAAAATTAAAAACTCATTTTAAAAACAAAATTATAATTTTCATATGTTTATTTAACTCTTTATATTATATTTTAATAATTGTCCTTATATATAAAAACATTAATTATTTTATTATTCTTAGGGGTGTTTGGTTCTGATAATATGGGATTACCGGGAGAATGAAATGTTATTCTCCCGTTTGGTTAACCAGTAATCCTATTCCCCGATAATTTTTTATTCTCAACAGTGGTATTTTTGGGATATATTACCGGGAATGTAATTACCCCTTTCCCTTAGGTATTGTTGGATTACCGGCGTTTTGGACTAAAATATCCTTAAATTTCCCCCCCAAAAATATCCTTCTTATTCGTTGAATAATAAAAATTCTATGAATGTTAAATTAAAAAATAATCCTTAAACTATTTTAGATTTACAAAAAAAATCCATAATTAAAATTTTATATGAAGTTCAGGGGTTAAAATAAAATTTTACCCTTTAATATAAACTTATTTATATTTTTAATTTTGTAAAAAAATTATATGAATTTTATGAATTTAAATTTTTAAAAATATATATATAAATTAATTATAGTAATATAGTAGAATTTCAATTGTTAAAAAACAAATATATAATTAGGACAATTTGGTAAAATATACATTCTAATAATCTTTTATTCTTTTAACCAAATACTGTAATCTTACATTTCTGCTAAACGAACCAAACACAAAATATATCATTCTTAATAATCTGATTCCCCCAATAATCCTATTCCCACTAGTAATCTTACATTGTCGAATCAAACGCACCCTTAAGGTAATATTCTTATTTTAAACTCTATTTTAAATTTAACTATTCTTCAAATAAAGATCTTAATTTTTAAAAAAAAATACAATTTATAAGATTAAATTAAAATTCATTGAATTCAGGTAAAAAAAGTTAATGAAATATTATATGTTATAAAAATTATTTATTGGGTTCCTCCTACTTATTACCTTAGCAAAGGGAGTGGGACACGGAGCGTGCAAGTAGGCCCACCATTCTGGTTTCAATAATGATGTGTGTACTGTTTCCTTTCCTTCCACTCTTTCTCTTCCTCCCCTTTCTTTACCGTTTCTTTCCCTTCTCTTTCACCCTCGAACAAACGGAATCGGAACAAATAAAAAAAAAAGAGCATTTCCCTTTATCGATGAAATTATTTAATCCATTTTTTAGGGGGGAAAAAACAAGTGAATTTGTAAATTATTTCTTTGCCATTTTGTGTGTTCCACACCGCACCACCAACTCATCACCAGAAACGCTTTTCCAAGCAAACAAACACGTTCCTTTCATCAGACAAAACCTGGCGCAAGCGCACTTGTGAAAGGACTTGCGTTCACTTTCCGTCTACCACTTTCCCTACTCTTCCCGCCGTTTTCTTAGCAAGTTTCCTTTTAAGTTTGTTATCCTTTTACCTTTGATTCCGTCTGCCTGTTTAATTGAATTTTAGTTTGTATTTCAATTTAATTTTGGAGTTTTTTTTTAGATTGGAAATAGGAAAAAAAAAGAAGAGGCTCAGTGTTTTTAAGATTTGGAATTGAGAAGTGGGATTCTTTTGTTCCCCCCCCCATAAGTTAATTTGGTATGTGGGTTGCTCTTATTGGAATCATGGATGTGCCTGTGTACTGTTTTTGGACTTTTGGGAAGAACTGCAGCTGATTAGTTGTAATTAGTTGTAAAATTTGTCTATTTTGGCGGTTTTGGAGCTCCGATCTGTCGCTGAAATAGGGTTAAAGTTATGGGTTTTGTGTTGTTAAATTTATTTTTAGATTGAATTACTGGGTTTGGATCTCGTTGTGTATCTGGGTTTGAAAAATGGAGGCTAGACTTGCAACTGAAGCTCGTTCATTTTATGGAATGAGTCCGTTGGATTTGCTGGCAGTTGGGAAAGGACAGTGGAGTGGGATTTGAATGATTGGAAATGGGATGGTGACCTTTTCATTGCTAGCTCGATAAATCAAGTGTCTGCTGACAGCATGGGAAGGCAGTTTTTCCACTTGGGTCTGGGATTCCTGGAAATTCATCGAATAGTTCATCTTCATTCTGAAGAAATGAATCCTGAAACCGATAAAGGGAAAAGGGAATTGGAAAAGAAAAGGAGGGTTATTGTGGTGGAGGATGATGATCAGTCAAAGCGAGATGAGAGCTTGGACGGAACTAGTGGAAGAAGACTAAGTTGTGCGGAGGTTCTGGAAATCGTGCAGTTTGTCAGGTTAAGGACTGTGGTGCTGATCTGAGCCAGGCCAAGGATTATCATAGACGGCATAAGGTTTGTGAGATGCATTCCAAAGCTAGTAAGGCATTGGTTGGAAATGTCATGCAGCGATTTTGTCAGCAGTGCAGTAGGTTAGCATCTAAAACTTGCAACACTTTGCTGACACGAAAGAGAGGCTAATTTAACATGTAGAATTTCTGATAGAAAGGAAGTCTTGATGAGTTTTTGTTGTTCAAGCTGATATGTTGTTTGGTTTTTAGGTTTCATGTCTTCAAGAGTTTGATGAAGGTAAGAGAAGCTGTCGCAGACGTTTGGCTGGCCACAATAAAAGGAGGAGGAAACAAATCCCGAGACTGTTGCCAATAGCAATTCACTGAATGACGAGCAGACTAGTGGTTATATTGTTAAGTCTTTTGAAGTACTTTCTAACATGCATTGTAAGTATAACTTGATTGCTTTATCATAACAATTCATTTTTCCAGTCAACAATGGGGCTCCGTAGCTTCTTTTTTTTTCATACTTCACAATCAGTTTCCCCAATTTTCTTGGGGACCTAATTCGAATTGAAGGCCATGTTTGAATAAGCAATGTGAAAAAATTTTGTTGATGTTTATTGCGAGCTTTCGATGAAATCTGGATTTTAGATGAATTTAGAGTTAAATAGATGGCATGATTCTTTTATAGTAGCATGGTTCTAGCTATCATATATTTTCCTGGAATATTTTGTGTTTGCTTTTGCACTACCCTGGTGGATGATTCTGTTTCTTAACTTACAGCTAATAGATCTGACCAGACAACAGATCAGGATTTGCTATCTCATCTTCTTAGGAGCCTTGCAAACCGTACTGGTGAACAAGGGTGAAACAAGGGGTACTGGTGAACAAGGGGGGAGAAACATATCTGGGCTTTTGCCAGAACATCATGATTCAGAAGCTGTTTCGGCTTTTTTTCGAATGGCCAAGGCCCTCCCCGGCCTTTTAAGCACCAGATCCCTGGACCTGCATCAGAGATTCCGCATAAAGCAATACAGTCCTGTGGTACTAAGGTGCTGAAGTGCCAGGCAACACAGCTGGAGCAGTCAAGATAAATAATTTGATCTGAAGACATATACATTGACTCAGATGATGGCACTGATGGCATAGAGAGGTCACTTGCACCTGCGAATGCAGGGACTAGCTCCCTTGATTGCCCTTCATGGGTCCAACAGGACTCATCAATCAAGTCCACCCAGACCAGTAGGAATTCGATTCAGCATCTGCTCAATCACCTTCTAGTTCCAGTGGCGATGCTCAGGTATGTCTATGTTACATAGTTTCATGATTGCATGATGTTTGTGATTAAAATTCCATGAATATTTTTCTAAGAGGTATAGGATTTGTTAGGTGGCTTTAGCATGTGCAGAAGGGTCAAATTGTGCCACAAGTTGTACATGATTATGCTAACCTTGACTAGTTTCTGGAAGAATGAGCCAGGTTAGTTCTCATTGAGGAATAAGTCAGGTTATAGCCTCATCGAGGAATCATGCTCAGAAAAAGATTATGCTAACCTCGACTGGTTCCTTCAAAGAGTTCTAGAAAGTGTAGGATAAATATAACATAGGCAGGGAGTTATCTGTCATTAACTATGTTATTAAACTTTAGCTTCTGATGATTTCTTTTGACTTTGACCGCAACAGAGCCGTACAGATAGGATTGTGTTTAAATTATTTGGGAAGGAACCAAATGATTTTCCTCTTGTCTTGCGAGCACAGGTACTTTTTAAGTATTTGAATGTAAACTGTACTTTGGGTTTGCTTCCTCGGAAAGTATGCTTATGTAAAATGTTTGAACTTCAGATTCTTGATTGGCTATCACATAGTCCCACTGACATTGAGAGCTATATAAGGCCTGGCTGCATTGTTCTGACAATCTACCTTCGCCAAGCTGAGGCTGCGTGGAATGAAGTAAGCTTGGTTTCTTGAACTATGGACTTTATCTTTGCTTTAATTATATAATTTCTTCATAATTTCAATCCTCTACATCTTTTGTCAGCTTCGCTGTGAGCTAAGGTTCAGTTTGAGTCGTCTTCTGCATTATTCAGATGACACTTTCTGGAGGACTGGATGGATTTGTATAAGGGTGTTAGATCAAATAGCATTCATTCATAATGGTTGGTTTGGTCTTTATTTCTTTTTCTTCACCGGTATTTATTTAATTGATATGACCAAAACAAACAACAGTAAAGCACTTTTGCATGCAGGATTGAATGTTACTTATTTTTATGTTGCAGGTCAGGTTGTCGTAGATACATATTTACCTCTTAAAAGCAATCATTATAGTAAAATCATGAGTGTCAAACCAATTGCCATATCTGCAACTGAGAGAGCTCAATTTTCAGTTAAAGGTATCAATCTGTCTCGGCCAGCCACAAGGTATTCTTTACTCTTTCTTGCAGTCCTTATTCTTGTGCCATACTCAATGGCTATATTTGACCAGGAGTGTGTATAAAATTAGGTCTAGTTTACTGCATTGTTTGTTTTGCTGACATTCTACGGTGCTCCAGAGCCTTTTACATTCTTGGATTTCCTTTCTCAGGTTGCTCTGTGCAGTAGAAGGGAAGTATCTGGTACGGGAAGCTACTAATGAGTTAATGGATGACAATGATGATTCAAGGAGCAAGATAGTCTTCAGTGTGTTACCTTTCCTGCTCCATCCCTAATGTGATTGGAAGAGGATCATTGAGGTAGCTTTTTTTTTTTATAGTCGATCATGTTGCCCCCTCCTCCCTTGCTATTATCTTTGAATATTTGAATTTAGTAAAGTTTCTCGAATGGGGTTAAAGATTACAATATGTATTGTGGGTAAGGTCTATTGTTGTAATTCCTTACATGAAACTCCATCTTATTTTGGGGATAAGGGAGGGAAGAGGACGGTCCCAGGATGGCTAGTATTTGTGATAAATGGTGTCAACTCATTTATTTTAGATACTTAGCTGCTTCCAAAACTTCTCTAAATTTATAGTTGGCTCTGTTATTATTATAGATATGGTGAAAATGTAGAGAAGATGTAGAAGCATGACTCTTTCTGGTTTCCTTTTGCATTGTACTCTCAGATGTTGCATTCTTCTCATGGAATGGAAATAAATAAATTCTACTGTAATATCTTTTTTCTTTTATTCCCTTACATGCATGTGATGAAGATGGATATTATATAACTATTAATAAGCCTTTCCCTAACTGAAGTTGACATCTCCTTCATCTTCTCCAGATTGAAGACCATGGTCTTAATAGTAGCTTCTTCCCTTTCATAGTTGCTGAGGATGATGTTTGTTCAGAGATTCGGATGCTTGAGAGTATATTGGAGATTACCGACGCCGATGCAGATATTGGCAGGACTGGAAAAATGGAAGCCAAAAATCAAGCCATGGATTTCATTCATGAAGTTGGTTGGCTTCTGCATAGAAGTCAGTTGAAGTCTAGATTGGGCCACTTGGATCCTAACCCGAACTCTTTCTCTCAGGCGCTTCAAGTGGCTTATGGAGTTCTCTATGGACCATGAATGGTGTGCTGTAGTGAAGAAGCTCTTAAATATTCTTCTTGATGGAACAGTCAGTTCAGGGGAACATCCTTCCCTTAACCTTGCATTAACAGAGATGGGCCTTCTTCATAGAGCTGTTAGGAAGAATTGTAGATCTCTAGTGGAGCTTCTTTTAAGATTTGTTCCTGAGAAGGCTTCTGATCGATTGGGATTTGAAAATGAGAAGGTAGCTGATGATGTTCAAGAAAGCTTTTTGTTAGGCCTGATGCCATAGGCCCTGGTGGTTTGACTCCTCTTCACATTGCAGCGGGTAAAGATGGTTCTGAGGATTTGCTTGACACATGACCGATGATCCTGGAAAGGTAATCCGTTATTATTTATTTCTAAGCATACCTGGAAGAGAACTACAGAGTTCTTTCTGTTCTCGTGAATTTTTTATCATATTCTGAGTCACATCCTTTTGTGCCTTGTTCAATCCGGATTCTGTCTGCCTGATCTATTTCTGAGTTATTTGCACTAAGTTAAGACTAATAGTGTTAAGTCTGATTACTATTCTATTATTTTCACTCTTTTTTGGTGTTGAATTTCATTTGAAAAACAAGTGTATATTTTCCATTTAGGTTGGCATTGATGCTTGGAAGAGTGCTCGAGACAGCACCGGCTCTACACCTGAAGATTATGCTCGCTTGCGTGGCCACTACTCTTACATCCGCCTGGTACAGAAGAAAATTAATAAGAGGCCAACTTCTGGGCATGTGGTTGTTGATATCCCGAGTGCCATCTCCGACTGTAGCACAAACCAAAAGCAAAATAACGAGTCAACCTCCAGCTTTGAGATTGGGAAGCTTGAATTGAGATCCATGAAGCGACAATGCATCTTTGCGATCAAAAGCTGGCACATGGATATGCAACAGCCAACAGGTCATTAGTGTACAGGCCTGCAATGCTCTCCATGGTAGCAGTTGCCGCAGTATGCGTCTGTGTTGCTCTACTATTTAAGAGCTGTCCTGAAGTTCTGTATGTTTTCCGTCCCTTCAGGTGGGAATTGTTGGACTACGGAGCAAGCTAAGGTCCAGCAACTCGCCCTATGTAGGCAACTATCAATAAGGGTTTGTATTTTGTAATCTGTTTAATACTACAAAGTTAGAATCTGGTGTATTAACACCAGTATTACGACTGAGTTACGGAGATTGTTGACATATATTTATTTGTTATTCTGTTATCAATGTAATGTTTATCAGGGTATGCAACATGATAACACATGCATAGTTCTCCTTGGGTATGAGGTTCTTGTCTTTGATACTGATAGCGGGAGATGTAGCATTGTAACCATTAATAATAAAAACGTGTGTTGTTGCAGCCCGGATATAGATTTTGTTGTGTAACCATTGTCTTCGATACCACTGTCTCTGATACTCGGATGTAGTCGATGTAACTGCCGTCTCAAACTCAGATATAGTCGGAATCTATGTATCTATCATACACTTGGATAAGATTTTGACACAGCACTGAAAAAATATATATAAATTGTCATGTTAAGTTGAATAGGGAACTCTTTCAATCTTAATCTCTTTCAACTTTTCTCACGGTTCATGTTTCTTCATATAGTTTACTCTTTACGACTTTACATATAAAGGGAACAACTCAGTCTTATTATCAACAAAAATCAGTTAGATTATTTTTACAGATGTTTTTTTTTGGGTTGCAAATTGTTTCTCGTGAATGGCTTGATAGTAGTGGACAAAGGCACCGGGAAGAAGCCAAAGGCCATAGTCCCCAAAAAAAGACTGGCAATGTCCGGTCAAAGATTATAGTCTCTTAATGGCAGACAAATGCAGCAGAGCTAATCTGGCAACTCGTGAGGAATGACCCACCAATTGCCAGAGAGAGAATTCACGTGAAGACACAGTCTGTGAGCGTTGTTTATTTTTTCGAAAGATGTTGGCATTTACCTTGCAATAAAATAATTCAAGCCATTGACTGTTCGTTAAGATGGCAGTGTCAATGCCCCTGTCGATTGATTAAACGTGTCTAGTTTGCATAGTTTTCTTCATTTTGGTAAGAACTCTCTGGTTCTTATGACATTGAGAAGTGCTCCGTGTTAGTTCATCATGTTAGACTAAAAGTTAAGATTATGGAGAGGGTCGATGTATGCATGTATGTATATAGGATCGATCGAATGGAAAGAGGTTAAATTATCGAACTATAAAAATACAAAAGGTTTATTAAATGTATTTAAATTCAAAATTTAGAGAAATTTTAATTTTTTTTAGTATTTAAACTTAATAGGAACTAAATTGTATGTATGTACGTACACAATTACTTTGGGAAATAAATTTATACGGAAGCTTAGCTGATAGATTTGAAACTCAACTAGAAGCATGCTATCTCCTTTGGTAGTTTAGTTTAGCTATACCACATGAGAAGAGAGGAAAAAGATGTGGGAAAGCAAGAAGTACAATGGATTGCTCTAATACATATGAAGCATCAACATGAAGAAGCAAAATCTATCACTCCGACACGGGTGTTGGGTATGTATATTTATTCGATAAAAATATATTCAAGGAAGATCATTGTTGATAGAAAAAGCAGGATTGCGACGATTTTCGGCAGTTCACCTTTTTCGATTTGGACGAAGAGTCGCAGTCGGTGGTCCAATTAACTGAAAAATATGATATATGTTGTGAAGAGAGATGGAGGAAGAGAAAAAGGAGAAAAGGATATTCTTTGTAATTAACCAAAAGACATCGCTGCATTTTATTCTTTGTACATCAGAGGTACCACAGGATATCCATGATGTTTTAGCAAGGTAATAATGAAACCCCAACATAATTCACATGAGTGAATTCTGTTAGCTAGAGTACTGTACAGGTATCACTATTGGGGAAGACGATGCTATTGCTAACAGCTGTTAGAAAAAATGTTTAGTTTTCAAAGCAGGCTTAGGTTAACCTGAGACTAGTTATACAACACATTAACCTAAAAATATCTTCCTAGTTAAGAGAGCATGACTGAAATTTTACATTTTTACCTCACTGTAAATTCACTCACACTTCACTCTGTACATATTATATACCTTTGGGAGATCATTCATGCACTAACCAAGTCTAAGCTCTTTCAACACCAAAAAAAAAAGAGATGAAGTGTGCAGAAAAAAATCTTGCCTTGGCATTTCTTCATATTGCCTTCTCTTCACTTCTTTGTTTTGCTGCTTGTGCAGGTGCGTTTATTCCCATTATCATTTCTATCGCCTTTAAGTTTTGACACATGATTAGAGATCGTGGCACCGGGAGTCTAAGGGCGTGCTTAGCATTGCTTTTAGCTGTACAAAAATAACATTTGACGGCGAAAGTAATGTCAATTGAAGAATACTTTTGGAGCCAAATAAAAAAAAAGTTGACTGCTAAGTACTTTTCAACGGTGACGGTCTTGCTAAACTATCTCTAAATCGGCTGACAATCTAACTGCATTTAGTGTATTTCTACTTCATTAATCTCCTTTTGCTTTGTCGATGTTTTAAAGCATTTTTGTACACTAAAATCGGGTTGTGCTGCTGCATGCAGATACAAGAAGACGTGGTAATGGGAGAAACCAGAACCAGAACCAGAAGGTAAGTCCCTAGGAGTAAGCAGAACAGGCTAAAGGGTCTCAGTAGAATTTTAATTGAGTTGCAAGCCAAATAGATCCCAAGTTTAACAGCATTATAATGCCACCTTAAGTTTTTTTCTGTTAACAAAATGGAGGTAACAGACTTTATAAGTTGTTTTCTAGGCAAGCAGTGGTGGAAACACATGGTGCATTGCCAAGCCATCAACAGATAACGCCAGGTTCAATATCATATTAATTACAGCTGCTGGCAGAGCGGAGTGGATGCAGGCCAATCCAACCGGTGGTACATGCTACGCCCGAACACTATCGTCTCCCATGCTTCTTAAGCCATGAATCTCTTCTACAAGGCTGCGGGGAAGAATACTTGGAACTGCCATTTCAATGGTACTGGCATCATCGTTTCAGAGGATCCATGTAAGTTGTTTTTCCACATCATGTGTAATTCAGATCGGCATTTATCCATTTGTCTATTGAAGTGTGTTGATGTTTGAGAGATATTTGGGTTTTAATTGATGTTGTTGTTGGCAGCCATTGGGAGCTGTAACTATCCGATGTGATGAACAGAAAGCCCCGAGATCTACTGAGAAAGACATGTCTATCAAAGTTAATGTTGTTGTGTGATGCGTCCTCTATTTCAGTTGTAGTTGAGAGACAAAAGTTGGTTTCAACTGAGAAAAATAATTTACCTGCGTGTATTTTCATACTCCTATCGGCAAGTAGAATTTCAATCATGGTTACCGTTGCTGTACCGGCATTGGTTATATCGTACTGGTTGATACTACATCTTGTTCTGGTTTTAAATTTTCAACTCAAGCATGGGCTTGATTTACACTCCATCTTTTAAGGAATATTAGCATCCAAGAAACAATAATAATAATAATAATAATAATGAATTCTTTGTCTACAAAAATGCTTTAAGGGTGAATGTATATAACCTTTCAACGAGATAGTGTTTTTTCAACTCTCAAAACAAAATCTATTCCAAACATATCAGCCATGATTCCTTACTTCACCAGGGGTACAGGTATCACTAGTAATATATATCAATACTAGAACAAAATTAATACTCGCATTGACAATCTTGATTTCAATGCATCAAAAGGTGTTCAGGCCCCCTATTTAAAGTACACAAACCTGACCTGAATAATGATAGCATCTAGGTTTCGTAAATGTTAAAAATACAAAGGTTAACATGCACAAATTTAATGCGATTAACCAAATGGAGCCAACAAACTGAATACCAGAAGAATGGGCAGGTCAGGGTCGAGAGGACCCTAATCTCGACCCTATATGCTTAGCATTCCATATTGCAATCATGGAGGGGAGAGCTTTGTTAATTCCAGAGACATCAATATATATAGCAAAATTCTCATACATTTATCGCAACACAGACACTGTTACATGACACAAAAAATCCAAAATAACCAAAAGAAAAGGGAAAAGAAAAAGAAAACCAATAGGCATTATATGTATGAGACTAGAAGCATTCTGGGGATTCGACATAGAGAGTATAGGGCAGCCGCAAGGAAACCGACATCATTTAGCACTATGGATAAGCAAAGCACCGCGCAGTAAGGACAGACAAGGCTCAACTTAAGCTTGGGGTTTTTCCCACTTGAGGGGCTTCACGGTTTCCCAGGTGAAGTCTGGGTCGTCCCTTCCAAAGTGTCCATAAGCAGCTGTCTTCAAGAATCGGTTGTTGCCACCCCTCTTGAGGTCCAGGTTGATGGTGATCATACCAGGCCTAAAGTCGAAGTTCTCCTTAACAATTTGGAGAATTTCCTTGTCGGGAATCTTTCCAGTTCCGTAACTGTCGACGAATACGGACAAGGGCTCCGGAACACCGATAGCATAAGAGACTTGGACGAGGCACCTGCGGGCAAGCCCATTTGCTACAATGCTCTTGGCAGCCTGCCTAACGATGTAAGCACCACTCCTGTCCACCTTGGTTGGGTCCTTTCCGGAGAAAGCACCACCACCATGGGCTCCCCAGCCACCGTAAGTGTCGATAATGATCTTACGTCCAGTAAGACCCGCGTCACCGTGAGGACCACCGATGACAAATCGGCCTGATGGGTTAAGGTGGAAGATTGTCTTCTCATCAAGGTACTTCTCAGGGATGACAGGCTTGATAACATGCTCTTTGAGGTCAGCAGCAATTTCATCATTTGTAACAGTCTCATCATGCTGGGTGGAGATGAGGACGGTGTGAACACGAATTGGAACCATGGCACCATTTTCATTGAAGTACTCAACAGTAACCTGGGTTTTACCATCAGGCCTTAGCCAGGCGCAAGTGCCATTCTTCCTAACCTCAGTAAGACGTGCACCAAGTTTAGTGGCAAGGACATGGCTAAGAGGCATGAGTTCAGGGGTTTCATCAGTGGCATAACCAAACATATGGCCCTGGTCACCAGCTCCAATTTCTTCAGGGCGCTTTGTGAAGTGGCCATGGACACCCTGGGCGATATCAGGGCTCTGCTGCTCGATGTTGACCAAGACCTTGCAGTTGTCAGCATCAAGACCCACATCATCAGAAACAAATCCAATGGAGCGGCATGTATCACGAACAATCTTCTCATAGTCTACGTTGGCTTTAGTGGTGATCTCCAAAGACCATGACCATGTTGGTCTTGCTGCATGTTTCACAGGCAACCTTGCTGTCAGGGTCCTGGGCAAGGCAGGCATCCAGAACAGCATCAGAGATCTGGTCGCAAAGCTTGTCGGGGTGACCCTCGTTTACGGACTCCGATGTGAATAGAAAGGTCTCCATTCTAAGTCTGAACATTGCAAGAATACCAAGCGAATCTTAATACAATTTCTGAGCAGTAACTTCATAAAAGGAATCTTGATTCCTAATTAGCGAGGTATAGAATATGCTGATGATAAAATACTGTAGGATAAAAGAATATTAGCAATGATACAAATTGCTCATGCTTTTCAAGTGCAGTTCCACTCCAGGGATCAGGAGAATCAAGGTTAGGCACAATAGCTTCAAGTTGCCTAGAAGATTATGTTCTTAGCAGGATGCGAACACAAAAGTAAATAATTCAACAGATTCCTTTTACGTCACAACAGCATAAGTTCATAATCTATAATTTTGGAATCATATTCACGGATCCTATTGCAATTTGATATTTATGTTATCGGCAGTTATTTCAAATTGTCTGAAACAAGTCAATAAATACGTCCTTTCCGCTTCTCCCCTGTTCTCTACAAGATCCCAACATAGAGGTTTCTTAACTTTATAGTCAATTTGAAAGATATAGACAGAGATCCAGTAGATCCTACTCAAAATTGGAATGCTTTTCAAGTTAAATTCAACCAAAGTTTAAGACATCATCAATGATCGACAACCGTCAATACTAAATTCACCTTCAACTCGAAGCGTAACTCCAAAACAATATGAACATTTATGCGGTAAAATTACATTATTTAATCCATAGTTAGATCTCAGATCTTTAAAAAAATTCAAAGTCCAGTATGTTAAGCCTAAAAACTCGAAAACAATCATTAAACGGAACAGATCTGCAAGCATTTCAACCAAACTTGACTACAAAAAGAGAGACAGAAAACTCATTTCCCGCTGCTACGAACAGCAAACCGAAATCTCCGAACAAAAAAGAAAGAGCAAAGCAATAAAAAAATAAAAAGCGTAGAAATGGCAACCTGGAGAAAGAAATCCGAGCGGATCTAAGTCGTTGGTTGCAAGAGGGAGGAGAGAGTGTTGAGTAGACCAGACCTCTAGAGAAGCGGAACTCAACGGCACAACGAACATAGCCTCCGAGGCTGCTATTTATAGAGAAAATGGGTGAGATGGGTAGGAATCTGATGAAAGTAAAACTAGGATATCATGGCTGATATCGGAGTTTGGGAAGCAAGAACTGTAGCCGTTTGATGTCAGGGGATTGTCTGATTGTGATTTAATCTTTCAGCGGTTGGTAGGAATTGGTGGGAATGATAAGACATTAGCCTATTATTATTGGTATAGTTTTGTGTACAGTCCTTGTAATCTTCAGACATTAGAAATTTAGGCTCTATTTAGTTTTTGAAAATATTTTCTATTTTTGTTTTTTTAATTTAAAAAATTGTAATTAAAATGAGATTTTGTTTTAAAAAATTAAATAAGGAAATATTTTTTGTTTTTATTTTTCTTATAATAGATTTAATGAATTTGTTAATACAATAAATAAACTATTCAAACTCTTTTCTATTCATAAATTAGAGGTTAATACACACTTGAGTGTATTCAAACATAAATTTATGTAGATATTAAAATATTAATTATATCTATTGATATAAAATTCAATCAATTTGATCTATTTACTTAAAATTTTAATTATAACACCATTCTAAAATTCCATTAAATTAAAGATACTTACGACATTTTTAAAATTAAATGGACTCGCGTTCAATTGGTAATAGCTATGTTAATTAAATAATCACATACTTAAATACATAAGTCCATTAAGAACGTATCAATTGAACTTTGAGTTTTAAGTTGGGTAAGTACAAGAATTATTTTTAAATATCCGAAGAATACAGGGACTGGGAAAATAATTAGACCTTGGTTTTTAAAAATAAACTTAATTTAAGGTTATTATTAGTAACGGGGAAACTTTGGTCACTCACCAACCATCGCCGGTGATATGGCTTTACGGCTTTGCTAGAGCCGTTTGTCTCAGTAGCTTCCAAAGCCATCATGCCACGTGGCTTTGCTTGAGTCTTTTTTCCATTAGGATGGGCATGAGTTTCGAATCTGACGGGCTTAGATCTAATATGATCGGGTCAGATTTTTTTAAAAAAAATTATGTTTGGGTAGGGTAGGGTCTTTTTTTAAATGTGATGTTCGGATCGGTTAGGTTCGGGTTTAGGGTAAAAAATACTTGATCAGACCCGATCCAAAAAAATATATAATTTTATCTTATATATTTAGGAATAATTACAATAATATCCCTTTATATTTTTTTCAATTAAGTTACTATTTTTATTGAATAAAAAAATTTATTATTATTTCAGGTCGGGTTAGGTCAAGTTTTTAAGTTATATATCGAGTTGAGTTCAGATCGGGTGAAATCTTATTTTGATCGGAACGGGTCCAATCTCGGGTGGAGGATTTCTTGTTCTCGAGTCGGATCGGACGGATCAAAAACCCGATCTAACCCGACTCATGTCTATCCCTTCGAAAGATGATTGATGGAGTATTAAATTAGTTTAATATTACAAAAATGTGGGTAATAGACAAAAATATGTTGGTTTCTGCTTTGGCCTTTGGGGATCTCAGATGCACGAGTGTACCTCAATGGTCGTATTGGATATTTGAAGCTATTTTTGAATTTATGATATATCAAAATTGGTTTGGGATTAATTTAGTATTTTTTGTGGTGGCGGAAAAAAGAGGTTTATTTTGAAAAAAAATAAAAAGGTTTTTGTGGTCATTACTTTAAATTATATTTTATAAAATTTCAAAATATTTTTAGATATTTAATTTTGACAAATAATACCTTAATGTTTTAGATATTTATTTTTAACGTGAGGAGGATAAATTTTACAATGACAACTTGTGATTTAATTTGTAACGTGATATATCAATTTTAATTTAGTAATTATATATAAAATATTAATTTTAGTTTTATTATATGTCAACACACATTTTTCGTCCTATTAGGATTCAAACTCCTAAAAATAGGATAGAATTTTAGGATTCAAACTCCTAAAAATAGGATAAAATTTTGCTAGGATTCAAACTCCTAAAAATAGGATAGAGTTATACTATTATATAAATTCCTAAAGATAGGATCCACAAGCAGTATAAATAGCCATTGTAACTCACCATTGTAAGACACGATTTACACACAAAAACATAGAGGAAAGCACGGAAAGATACAAAGGCAAAACTATTGTAAAGGATTCGAAAAGGAAATAAAAGGTAGCATTTTCTTTTTTCTTTCTTTTGCATGTGCACGTTATTTTTCTTGAAATTTGGTTCGAATAACCCAAAACGTAGGTTGCGCCGATGACCAAAACGGGTGGGGTTTCGAAGTTTCGAACCTAGATCTACCCCGAGGCTTATTTTTAAAAACTGGTTTGATTTTCGGTTAAAGGAGGGGAAGAGCTTTTTAAAAATCTATATTAGTCCCTTTATTTATTATATGGATATTTTATTCATTTATTTTATTATTCATGTTATTATATTATATGTATATATATATATATATAAATTATTTTCATTTATTTTTTACTATATTTTACTATTATATATATATATATATATATATATTTCTTTAATATTTTACTTATAAGTCTAATATACTATCTATATATTGTAATTATCTTTATATAGTCATATATTTTTTTATACTTTTAATAGTTATTTATATACCTATTATTAATATATATTCTTAATTATTTTATTTGATTATTTTTTTATTTACGTAATATATCTTATAACTTTATATATATATTTTTATTATTTTCGTTTTTTATTTATTATTATATATTATTTTTTAAAAAATCTTGTGTCTTTATCATTTATTATTAAACATTATATTATATATTACTAACCTAGAGGGTCCATTTTTTGTCTTATTTCTTACTAAAGCCCCCACTTTCGGTGAATTGAGAGGGTATCTTTTCTATTTTTAAGTATTTGGTGTACATATATAGCTTATTTATTTTATTAATACTTTGATATATATATATATATTTATATTTTCCTTTTTCAAATATTACTATATACAATTATTACTTACTATTTTTTTCTTATCTTACTTATTTATTTTATTTTTCCCTTGTATCTTATTTGTTTTCTTTACCTTGTTTATCTAACACATTTCTCGATTTTTTTTAAATCAATCAAGGGTAAGTAATTAGGATCGAAACTTTACTTTTTAATTTAACTTGTCATTTTTCTTAATTAAGACAACTGGAAATTACGTAGTACCGAAAGGGCGGTTCAAGGGTGTTAATCCTTCCTTGACCGTAACCGACTCCCGAGCCCGACATATTTCTGGTAAGACGCATATCAGGTAAGAAATAGGGTATCCGATCAACCCATTTATTTTTAAATAAATGATCGGTGGCGACTCCAATCCACATTTTTCAAGTCGAAGCCCAATTTTGGGGCCCAACCGAAAGACGGTTACGACAGCTTGGCGACTCCGCTGGGGACACAGGTAAGTGAGTCAGGCTAAGGTAATTTCCAGTTGTCTTTTTAACGAAAAGGGTAAGTTTAAATTTTAAGGTAACCTTTCGATCCTTATTGCTTACTTTTGATTATATTTTTTCGAGTAAATAGTTGTACTAATCGTTTTCTCAATGATTTCAGCCCTTAAAGTCTTTTTTCATCTAAAGCTCTAAACCCGAGCTCTGAACCCATTTTAAATGGGGGTGAAAGCGACGCATTCGTGTGAATTTATTCACCGCATATGCCTAGCAAGTAGCCTTCGGGATTCATATACCTTATGTCTTCGTGTGAATTTATTCTCCGCATAGACATAAGGGAATGTGTCCTCTCGAGTTTAACTTAGTCCACACAAGTTTGTAATAGGCTTAGGACTAAGGGTCTGGCAAGCCCAAGGGGCACCAGCAATGAGAACTCGGGTACCAATTTTTTAGAACCTAAACCGGGAGACGATGGAGAATTAGAGCCCACCCCAAAACCTCATTCCAAACCTTAGGCTGCTTTGATTTTATTTCATGCCTTACTTTCTGTTCAAAGCATGCGAACTAGACAAATATGCGGTTAGGATTTGTTTGAGATTAGCATGCGGGATAGAGATCATGTCCGGGTAGGAATAATAAGCATGTGGGGTAGATATCATGTGGGGTAGGACTTTCATTTTTATGATCTTTTTTTTTATTTTTTTCACCTCACTAACTCTTTTCATCTTTCTTTTATTTTATTTTATTTTATTTTCATCACTTGCATCATAAAAGAGGTCATTGATCCACTAAAACGTATTTGTTAAAACTCGAATAATCTGAATCCATGGACAAAGGTGTTGTAATACAAGAGATTAAAAACCCCGAGGTACGACTATGGTCCGAGAAGACTCAGAAGGAAAATGGAGATAGTCTTCAAGGAAGCTATGTGTCAGAGCTAGTTAGCTACGCCTCTATCAGTTTAAAACAGAATAATGTGCAAGAACTTCGAGACATATGAGATAGTTGGAAGAATGATCGGAAATAGAAGTTCAATTAGCGGTATGGTGACATTGCACTTTTGCTTCATGTTAAGACCAATGAGCCCTTAATCAGAGTCTTGGTTCAATTTTGGAACCTGGGATACAGTTGCTTCACTTTTAACCAGGAGGACATGGTACCTACCATCGAGGAGTATACTACACTATTGCATTGTGAAAGCATTAAACTGGAGCGAGCCTACATCAAACACATCAAGAGTCAGCCTTTCAAGAACGGACTGGCTAAGATTGCAGGAGTTGATGAAAAATGGGTGACTGACCGACTCCGAAACAAAGGTAACGGGCAAGACTATAGACCTTTTTGCACTAGGTCTGTATGGCTTGATCATCTTTCCGAAGGTTTTAGGATGCATTGACGCAGCCGTGGTGGAACTGTTTGAGCAACTTCCGAAACGAGTCAACCCATCACCGACCATCTCAGCCGAGACCTTTTGGTCTCTCAACCATTACCGAAGAGCTGGCGGAGGTAGATTCATTGGATGTGTTCAGTTCCTTCAAGTCTGGATTCACATCCACTTCTAGAAGACTAATGGGGTTGCCTACTGTAGATTTAACACTACGTATTCACCTTTGAGAGAGTTCATCACCATGACAGGATATGAAGGCGCTTCAAAAGAGAAATGGATGAAAGTCTTCACTCATCTACAGGACCGGGATATTACCTGGAGAGCCCCCTGGTTGTTCCTCAGTGATGTTCTTTTCAAGTGTGGGAATTCTGACACTATGACCCTATTTGGACTTTGAGGTGCAGTTGAGTATGCTCCGTTGTTGGCAGTTAGACAGTATGGGACACATCAGTTTGTCCCAGCAACATATGGATTATCTATATCAGAGTTTATGTATCACGGTGACAGTTATAAGAAGATGATCAAAGAAGCAGTCGAGTCATGGAAGAAAGTATCTCGGATGAATGTCTAGAAGATTTAGTCCGAACATACCTTTTATTGTTTTTATGTCTCTTACAAGATAAAACATTTTTGTCTGAATAAGGATTATTTATGATAATGGACACTTTTCTGGATCAATGCCTCGAACATTTCATGCATTCTTGCATTCTTGCATTTTTGCATCTTCATCTACATTTTTAAGCATTTTCATAAACATGAAATTAAATCACGGAGGATTCGATGAAGTGGTCTTAACCACATTACACCACATGGAAGCCAGATTTTAACAATTAAAGAAAAACTGAAATCAGTACAGGGGGAGCTGGATCAGCTGATTGTAGGACTAAGCCTGCCAGGATGATCTGAGAAAAGAGTACCCATCTCCTAAGGGCTACGATGTTGAAGTTGTTGCCACATAAGGATTCCCAAACATTCTTCTGAAAACTGTAAGGCGCTTGCCGAAGAAGGGGGCATGGCATATACCATTTGCACTTAGAGGATTATTTTGTTTGAACACATCTTTTAAACGATTGAATTCATGTTACTTTCTAAGGTGGAGCAATTGAACAAATTTTAATCTTTAGTTCTTTGAATATTAAATGAATTGAGGATTCTTTTAATTCTTCAAGAATTATAGATTTTTGACATATGACAAGATTAGACCTTTCTTACCCTGTCTCAAACCCTAGAATAAAACACCTTGATTCTTTACCCAAAATAACTCATTGTCATTATCAAAAAACCAAATTTTGACATTACCTCCATTTGAAATTCTTGAACATTACCTTTATCTTTTTGATACACCCACACCTTTCTTTGAGTCAATAAGATCACACAACTGTCTTTTTAGACTCAAAATTAACCTTTTTACCAATAAAACCCAAGGCATTGAGTTGTTCATTTGAACATGAGCATTCTTCCAAGATACAGTTTGGGGCATCTCGCCAGGAGCCTGAACATTGAGACATGTTGGGAGCAAGGAGCAGAAAAAATAATTCATTCGAAATAATTCTATCATGCATTAATTGCACTGTTTTCATGTGAATAGAATTAATCCTGAAAATCTATCCCCTGGGGATACCTCTTCTGTGAAGACTTACATGTATGAAATGATGAACGGCTTTCTTCTTTATCCCTTCACAACAGGAGAAAATATATATCCCTTGCGTCCCCTTTTGAGCCTATAGTATTTTTTTCTTCTGATTCAACCCTAACCAAGGATCACCCTCCACACTGGGGGGCAAGGTGGAGAAAATCTGCTCACATGAGTGAAGACATTGATTCAGATGAGATACCGAAAGGTGAACCAAATGCCAAGTGCGATGATTCAATCAGAACAAAAAGGGCAAAAAGAAAAAAAAGAAGCAAAAAAGGAAAAAACAAGAACAAAAAAAGAAAGAACAAAAATAAAAAAGGGAACAAAAAGTACATGCAAAAATTCCCTAAAGAAAAATGGTGCATCAAGCTTCAATAAGATTGATCAAGCACAATCATTCCCGAATCACTGAATCCCTTCACTCGAAGATCATAGAGCATCAAGAGAAAGAGACATTTTGAGCAAGACAAGATCGATGGCATCAGAATGAATTGATCCTTGGTTCAATACCCTGAAACACTTGTTTGGGCCTATTTATCCTTTTCTTTCATAACCACGAACCCTGGCCTACATTACGTGCCTTAAAAGTCCCTTCTAATCATACAGGATTTCTAAATAGAAGAGACTATCTTCATATTCATCCCGCCCATCAGGATTAATCTTTGTTTGCAAAAAATAATGTAATTAATGTATGGTAGAGAAAAATAACAAAGGGGGGTTCAAGACGTAAATCCCGAATAACGTCTTGAAACCAAAGGAGGATTCGAGTTGAAAACCTGAAAAGGCTGCTCGAATATAAAAATTGTGCAACTGAAGCGATCACACAAATTCCTTGATAAGGCATCGCACAATCCGAGTGTGACAACGAAGGTTGAGAGTCAGAGAACACTTCCAGTAGAGAAGCATGCAAGCTACCCCATCAATCCTTGAGCATCAAATGCCAAACCTTTGACCAAACACAATGACCTGAGACTTTTTATCCTTTCCTTACTTGACCATCTCTCAAAGATAGCTTTGATCTTGACACTTGTCAAATAGCTATAATTTATTGAAGTATTAACATTGTAATTAATTCTTTGATATCCAATGAACTCTAGTTTTATGATTTGTCTCAATTGTAAAACCATTAAAGGGGCAATATTTTTAAAACTTGGGATTAAACATTTTTTGAAACTCTTTTAATTGATAATAAAAGAGAAAGAAAAACATTTTTTCAAACAAGACAGTCTCTCTAGAGTGGATCTTGGTAAATGACATGTGACTCTTAGACACAAAACTCATGCTCAGAATCAATGCTGAAGCAAGAAATGAGGAACATTTGGGGCATCTTTGAAGATTCAACATGAAATATTGGAGCATTTTTTGGGCATCTTTGGGGATTCAACATCCTAATGCGAATTATCAGGCCTTTTTCAAGAGATAAAATATAACCAATTCATGTTATATGCATCTTATGCATACATTTTAGAGCATCATTTTTTCCCACATACATAATTTTTGCAGCTTTTAAAGTCAAGTTTCGACTTCAAGACGAAGGATACTCGATTCAAAAGCGCCTTTACAAATTGATGTCGGTTGCTTAGCTCAGCAGCAAGAAGCTACACTTCAACCAACTCGACAGATAGAAAGATCGACATTCATTTTCAGATTCGACATTTCCAATATAAATTTTGTCTCGCTTGAGACAGTCTCATTTAATGCAGATGATTATCTCACTTGAGATTGCTTTTTAAAATAGACTTTGTCTCACTTGGGACTATTTTACTCGAAAGAAGATTTATTTCACTCATGATTGTTTTTCTTAAAACAAGATTTGTCTCGCTTGAGACCGTTTTCACTAGAAGAGTTTTGTCTCTCTTGAGACAGTTTCCCTTGAAACAAATTTTGTCTCCCTTGAGACAGTTTCTCTTGAAACATAAACATTGAAAACATTTCCCTTGAAATAAATTTCGTCTCTCTGAGATAGTTTCCCTTGAAACAAAATTTTGTCTCTCTTGAGACAGTTTCCCTTGAAATAAATTTTGTCTCTCTTGAGACAGTTTCCCTTGAAACAAAATATTTGAATATGTTTCTTTGAAACAAATTTCGTCTCCATTGAGACAGTTTCTTTTGGAACTAAGTTTTGTCTCTCTTGAGACAGTTTCTCTTGAAACAAATTTCGTCTATCTTGAGACAATTTCCCTTGAAACAAAATCTTTGAATTTATTTCCCCTAAAACAAATTTTGTCTCCCTTGAGACAATTTCTCTTGAAACACAAAATCTTCAAATTTATTTCCCTTAAAACATAATTTTGTTTCCCTTGAGACCGTTTCTCATGAAACAACAGATATCTTTGAGATCGTTTCCCTTGAAACGAATTCTATCTCTTTCAAGACAACTTCTTTTGAAGCATCATCTGAACCGTTACACTCAGCTCAGGCACATACTTGAGATGGTCGAGAAGCATTTCTCAAATCAAAATAGAATGTGCACATCAAATTTGAACATTTGAAGAATTCAAGATCAGGGATCAAAATTTGAAGATTCAAGAATCAAGATTCCAGACAGGCAACTAGAGATCGAGATTTCTCTCCAGAGCCCCAAGATAACATATGTTGCATATGCATTTTAGGCACACCTAAGAGCATTGCATCCATAGCATCACATATATGCATAACTTTTTCAGGTTTTAGCTAGAGTCAATTTCAACTTCGCGGCGAATGATATTGAACTCAAAGCGACACAATTTGCTCGAGAGTGGATTTCAACTTCACGACGAAGGATATCTAGCTCGAAGCCAAACTTCACAATAAAGGGGTCTCCACGGTTTCAACTTCACGGCGAAGGGAATTGTGTCCACCCGCAACATACAATACTTGGATTTCAACTTGACGACGAAGGATATTCAAGTCAAGGCTCAACTTCACAACGAAGGGGCCATCTGCGATTTCAACTCCACGACGGAGGATATCGTGGCACTCGAGACAACACAAGTTCAACTTCACAACGAATGGACGACTGGTTATCAACAAACAACTTCTCAATTTCAGAGCCAATTTCAACTTCACAACGAAGAATATTGGACTCCAGACAACGCAAGTTCAACTTCACGGCGAAGGGACCGCTGCCTGTCAACAACAACTTCTCAATTTCAGAGCCAATTTCAACTTCACAACGAAGGATATTGGACTCCAGACAACGCAAGTTCAACTTCACGACGAAGGGACCGCTGCTTGTCAACAACAACTTCTTAATTTCAGAGCCAATTTCAACTTCACAACAAAGGATATTGGACTTCAGACAACGCAAGTTCAACTTCACGACGAAGGGACTGCTACTTGTCAACAACAACTTCCCAATCTCAGAGCCAATTTCAACTTCACAACGAAGGATATTGGACTCCAGACAATGCAAGTTCAACTTCACGACGAAGGGACCGCTGCTTGTCAACAACAACTTCCCAATCCCAGAGCCAATTTCAAATTCACAACGAAGGATATTGGATTCCAGACAACGCAAGTTCAACTTCACGACGAAGGGACCGCTGCTTGTCAACAAAATTTCATTCAGATTCAATTTCAACTTCACAACGAAGGATATTGGACTCGAGACAACACAAGTTCAACTTCACAACGAAGGGACGACTGGTTGTCAACAAACAATTTCCCGGTTCCAGAGCCAATTTCAACTTCACGACGGAGGATATTAGACTTGGAACAATGCTACTTACTTGGATTTCAACTTCACGACGAAGGATATCCAACTCAAAGAAGGATTATTGCCGAGTTCGACTCCATTCAGCTCGATAACACATCAATCGCACTACTTTCCGGTTACAGTCGAGGTTTTCAAGTCGAGAAGAGGACCTGGGTTAGCCGTGCCTTAGTGACAAGCAACCATTTTCAAACAGCATAGCTTAAGTCAAGAAAAAGCTATCTGTCAATGAAGATTTCTGAGTTCGATTCCGATCCAAGGTCTTTAAACCGAGAAGAAGACCGAAGGGTAACGGGAAGCCACGTGCTGATTCAAATTCCGAACTACGACTTTAATTTCATATCATTTCAAGATGAACTCGACTTCACGATGGAGGAGTCATCCGTAACTCAATTCGACAGGGAGTTATTGAAACATCAGAGTTAATTTTCAACTCCACTGAACGAAAAGTGTGTCTTTTAATCTTTGCCCTATCCCCGTTACACGACTATGGGCAAAGAGGGGCAGCTGTCAACACACATTTTTCGTCCTATTAGGATTCAAACTCCTAAAAATAGGATAGAATTTTAGGATTCAAACTCCTAAAAATAGGATAAAATTTGCTAGGATTCAAACTCCTAAAAATAGGATAGAGTTATACTATTATATAAATTCCTAAAGATAGGATCCACAAGCACTATAAATAGCCATTGTAACTCACCATTGTAAGACACGATTTACACACAAAAACATAGAGGAAAGCACGGAAAGATACAAAGGCAAAACTATTGTAAAGGATTCGAAAAGGAAATAAAAGGTAGCATTTTCTTTTTTCTTTCTTTGCATGTGCACGTTATTTTTCTTGAAATTTGGTTCGAATAACCCAAAACGTAGGTTGCGCCGATGACCAAAACGGGTGGGGTTTCGAAGTTTCGAACCTAGATCTACCCGAGGCTTATTTTAAAAACTGGTTTGATTTTCGGTTAAAGGAGGGGAAGAGCTTTTTAAAAATCTATATTAGTCCCTTTATTATTATATGGATATTTTATTCATTTATTTTTATTATTCATGTTATTATTATTATATGTATATATATATATATATATATATATATAAATTATTTTCATTTATTTTTTACTATATTTTACTATATATATATATATATATATATATATTTCTTTAATATTTTACTTATAAGTCTAATATTACTATCTATATATTGTAATTATCTTTATATAGTCATATTTTTTATACTTTTAATAGTTTATTTATATACCTATTATTAATATATATTCTTAATTATTTTATTTGATTATTTTTTTATTTACGTAATATATCTTATAACTTTATATATATATTTTTATTATTTTCGTTTTTTTATTTATTATTATTATATTATTTTTAAAAAATCTTGTGTCTTTATCATTATTATTATTAAACATTATATTATATATTACTAACCTAGAGGGTCCATTTTTTGTCTTATTTCTTACTAAAGCCCCCACTTTCGGTGAATTGAGAGGGTATCTTTTCTATTTTAAGTATTTGGTGTACATATATAGCTTATTTATTTTATTAATACTTTGATATATATATATATATATATATATATATATATATATATATATATATTTATATTTTTCCTTTTTCAAATATTACTATACAATTATTACTTTACTATTTTTTTCTTATCTTACTTATTTATTTTATTTTTCCCTTGTATCTTATTTGTTTTCTTTACCTTGTTTATCTAACACATTTCTCGATTTTTTTTTTAAATCAATCAAGGGTAAGTAATTAGGATCGAAACTTTACTTTTTAATTTAACTTGTCATTTTTCTTAATTAAGACAACTGGAAATTACGTAGTACCGAAAGGGCGGTTCAAGGGTGCTAATCCTTCCTTGACCGTAACCGACTCCCGAGCCCGACATATTTCTGGTAAGACGCAGATCAGGTAAGAAATAGGGTATCCGATCAACCCATTTATTTTTAAATAAATGATCGGTGGCGACTCCAATCCACATTTTTCAAGTCGAAGCCCAATTCTGGGGCCCAACCGAAAGACGGTTACGACAACTATATATGTAAAGTTTTAAATTGATTTAAGTGTACACTTTTAAAAAATATATATTGAAATTTAAAATTAAATATAATCATTTCTTTCTTATTTTTCTCATATAACATTCATCTTGTAAAATTTTTATATCTTTAATGGCCGATGTCCATACCAATTCATGATTAATCATTGATCGTTAACTCATTACTTTTCTTTCTTTTCTCTTATTCCTAAAGTTTTATCGTAACATTTATTGTATTTTATTTTTATATATATGAATTATATTATATTATTTTGTTTAATTACTATCTCCCTTTTAATACAAAAATAATAGATGATTTTTATCTATTTTTATAGTATATTTTTTGTATGTTCTTACAATACTTTATCTCTTTCATTTTACATTTATTTAATTCTTGTGCTAAGCTACTTATATTTTATAACATCGAATTAGTTCTCTTTTATTGATAGACACTCACAATCACCAAATAAATGTCGTAATTGAATTGTGATAAAATTAGTTTATCAATGTGTCATTATTGTTATATACATTTTTATATTAGTGTTGATATTGTTTATCTTTCACTATCGATAGTGATCTTTGTTTGTATCTATTATTTTATTAGTTGTTTGATTGAGTACTTGAATTTTTAATCATTTCTTTATAGGAACATATTTTATTCGTAAAAACTTAATTTTATATATATATATATATATATATATATATATATAATTGGATATCTCACGTCTATTATATTAGTGTAGTAAAATATTTGATATTTAGAAGATATATTTATACCTTTTATTTTAAATATTAATTAGGAAGAGAGTAATGAAGGATTTTTACAAAATTGTATAGATTATATGTTTGGTTTTGAATATTTAATTTCTCAAATAATAAGTTTTAATTTAATTAATTAAAAATCATATCGAAATAAACAAATGTTTTTATAATAATAATCATTTATGATGTCAATTTAATTAAAAAAATTTAATACTGATATAAATATTTGCTAAAATAAAAAACAACGTAATTTGACCTCCAAGTATTACATTATTCTTGCAATGTTTTTCCGTCCGTGCCCCTTTTACTTTTCAAATGTTAAGAGAATATACGGCCGTACAGCACAACACTATTGAAGGAAATAATTTCAAAGTACCGAACTAACCTTACGGAATAGGTCGAGCAAGCAATAATATTTCCGTAAAAATGTTAATCTCTTTAATTAATAACTTCATTTTGTATATTTTCTTTTAATTTTTAAATAGTATATTAACATAAAAAATTTATAATACAAAAAATAAAAATAATAAGGCTCAGAAGACAGAGAATACATAAATTACATTTAGAGGATAAAAAATGAATTGTTAATTTTATAGGGATAGGTTATGATTTATCAGTGTGTTAATTATAACTTATAATTTTTAAAGGGATTAAAGAAAAATTGTACCATATTCTCCTCCAAAACCAATGTCAAACTTCTAACTGTCCCTAAATCGAGTCATAACAATTAGTGATTAAAAATTTACACTTTCATATTGCTAATGTAATCATTAATTATGACCAAAGATTACCGTATTATTTCACTTTAAAACTAGTCAGAGTTATGTGCACGTTATATATTAAACATTTTCTTCTTTTATTTATGTGAAAGTAATCTTTTTTATTTAATTGTCAATAATTTTAAATATGCGGTTAAAAATTCTTAGTTAACACTTTTTTCTTTAGATTATGAGTTCAATATTCATTAAGAATAAAATTCATTTTCCCCTCTCATCTCATTTCTTTTTTAAATTAACCTCAGTAAATAATATAGGTTAAAATAGGTTCATCTTGTAATTATATGTACATTTGAAATTTAATTATTTAACTTTTATTTGATAAACAACAAATAAAAATTATAGACTCGAAATATACTTTATTGACCAAATAAAATACGATACGACAACAAAAAATAAATAAAGTAAAAAAAGGATTAAGGTTAGTCAAAAATTTCAACAAATATTGCATCTGGAGGCTATAAATTCTAAGTCAAAAATCAGAAATTAATTTTAAATATGTTTAGATTAACATTGGCCGTCGAAATACGAGCAAAGAAAAGGTCTACAATTATGGCGATATTTTAAATAGAAAATGTAATTCAGCAGCCGAGAGCCATAAGCCGATCATAGTGGAGGCAGCCGTAGCATCCCCACACCCACACAACACGATGCGGCAACAACTAGGCAAAGGCACTCTATAGGAATCAGGAATGGAAGTGTAGTCTATAAGGTACTATTGTACCAACTCTCCGAAAAGATTGGGGAAATAACCGGCACGTGCCGGTGGTTCATGGTTATTAATAATTAAAACTAAGATTGAATTTAGTATTATGACTTAATCAAATATGTATTTAATTTAAAACTATTAAATTATGATTATTTTGAATTATAATTATATTATTACAATAATAATTGTATTCATATAATATTTAAATACATAACAAAAATTGAACTTTTAAGAATTAAACTCATGTTTTGTAAGAATTATATATAAATTCTCTATCACTCCATTAATTATTATTGTTAATAAAATTGTACAAAATATTTTACATATATTTTTCACCTCCATCGTAAATGTGACAAAATCTAATTTATTTTATTTTCTTACTATTTGTAATTTATTATAGCACAAAAAATATTTATATTTATCAATAACTAGTTGATTTAATAGGTTGAAACTCTAGATCTTTAAGTGAGGTTGAAAATTTAAATATTAATATTATTTATTTTAATAAATATGAGTGAATACAAAGTAATATATATTCAAATACTTTCAATTATTTTACAAGGAATATTCATATCTAACATATGCGATGCTCAAACCTGAAACTTCAAAAAATAATAACTTAACCGCTAAGGTAATTTGATTTGTGTAAATATTAATATTATGAATAGGATAAATTGGATTGGAATGACTATCCTCATATTGACCTTATATAATACATGATTTAAATTAGTCGATCAATAAATAAATACCGATAATTATATTAAAATATTTTTAAAATCTTAAATATTAAGAACAAATTCCATTTATGTATAAAAAATGACAGTATTATATATATATATAATTTCAGTGTACAATTCTTGGAAATAGAAAGAGTAGGTGCATTGATAATCGAGGAAGGTTCAAATTTTGTTAGGTGAGAAATAAATAAAATAAAATAAATAATATCAAGTGTTTACAAATGAGCAAGTAAGGTTATATTTGGATTTTTATTAATTTATAGTATATGCGATGCGATAAAGCTATGTTTATATCATTCCATGAGACGATAATTGCTAAAAGCTTGATTTGGGTTTGGTGGATCAAGTTTTTTTTCTTTTAATTATAAATGCAACTAGGGATGAATATGGGTAGGGTTTCGGCCAACCCGATCCTATTCAAAAAATATATACTCTTAACTCGATTTGATTTTTTAAGATAAAATCTGAACCCGATCCAATCCAACTAAAAATAATAAAAAATATTATTTTTATTCAATAAAAATAATGATTTAATTGAAAAAATAATATACAAAGAGGTATTATTGTAATTATTCCTAAATATATAAGGTGACATTGTATTTTTTTTCAAGTAAAATCGGATATTTTTCACCTTAAACCCAAATCCAACCTTACCATATCAAGTTGGATCAGATAAAAACTCATCGGGTTCGGGTCCATGCCCATGCCTAAATGCAAGGCATGGAATTTGCCTCGTAACATGATTTAATGCAATCAGATTTTAATGGGCGTATGGGTTTGTGGACCTTCCACTAACACATGTATTTAATTTGAATGTTCAAATATGATCGTAAGACTCATATAAATATATATATATATATATACACACACGCGTATATAAATAAGTTTAAATCGATAATTTTAAAATGATATTTTTGAAATATATTTAAAATGGCGGATTGTTGTACCGGTAAAAATATATATTAATGAAATCTATAAAAAAAAGTATTCTTCAATCAAGGACGAAATTAAAAAAATATGGGGGAAAATACGTATATCTTTAAGGAATATAATATGATGATAATTTAAATATTAGATAAATTAAATTTTGTCAACTTAATTACTGAAACTCTTATCTTTTTTAAGTCTGATAATTTGATCTCTCTAAACATACGATCTTGATTCCTTTCCTATCATCAATCACTATATTTTAACAACTACACGACTTTACGAATAAAAGAGATAATTTTATCCGTTTCTTTCTCAACAGAAAGAATGTCTTGCCTCTTATAAAATGTTCTACTAATTTCCGTCCTCTATGCACGAGAATACACATCTTTATTTTTTATATCTTTATCATGTTTAAAGTTTGTCTCAAATTATAATTCTCTATCTAAATTAAAATAAATAATTTTTTTATTATCCTTCCGATTTCAAGACTTTGCCTTAAACTAGTTAGAACCGGCTTGCATCGCACACCTGACTTTAGTGAGCGAGTCTCCCAACAAAGATTTTATGTATACATAAAGACTCGAGCTCAAATCTTTGCTTAAGTAATATCAAACTACTACCGCTTAAACTAATTCCTATTGGTTTAAAATAAATAAATTTTAATAAACCATCATAATCATTAGTTTTTTACGTTAAATATCAATAAGAATAATATTATATTCTAAAATCTCAAAATTATCATTGATGTAAGACCTTGCTAATATATATATATATATATATATTAGAAAAATCTCGCTGATATAAAAAATCATGCTTATTCCCTGACCCTTAGTTTGGTTCTTAAAAAAATTGTAAATTTATAAATTAATTCAGCATCCACTAATACCATTAAGGGATGATTATCGACTCTTATATTATTTATCCCAACCTGAAATTGAAAAAGAAAAGACTTGGCAAATGAAAAATATGCTATATATATAATGTTGAAATATGCAAACAATACATGACTATATATAAGTAAATTGAATAAATTTTAGAAAATTAATCAGTAGAATATTATTGATTTTACCAATTCTTCAGTCTATGCTCTCATATGATCTCATCCAATGAAAGGAAATAAATCCTAAAAATTTTGTCCGAGCTCTTGATGATGAGGTTAGGGCAGGAACATTCAATGTTTTTGTTCAAGTAACAAAACAGAGTCATCAAGGCAACCTTGGACTTTGACACAACTAATTAATATTAATCACGCAAGTAAATCCCATTAGTTATTGGACTTTGAATTTCAATCATCTTGAATTCTTTTGGTATAACACTCGAGCTCAGATGATTAACCACTGGAAGTCCAAGGTAGCAATAGTCCATCCATTCTGGTTAGGGTTAAATGAGCTGTGTTCGAGGCTGCTTTGCTCGGAAATAAAACAAATGGTAAGTCGGACCACCCTTCTTTGGATTCGCAAGTCAACCGACAGGGATAACGGTTGATTAATCCGGGATGACCTCACATTAGAGCTAGCTGCACAAGAAGTTGGTACCTATATGCTGATGATGCTGCAAAACTTTTTACCTTCAAGGGAGGAAGAACTCGACCATTTGCATCCCTCTTCCAGAAACAGCAATCTGATAGTGGTTCCTGAAACACCCATTCAAGGATTGAAATTTCCGAAACAGTAATAAAGGATTGCAGCGATCTAAAGTTGCACATAAACGCTCCACTGACCTGCCGCACGCTCTTGCATCTAACGCTTCTGGCTCTGGCACACTAATGACTAGATGAGCCTGCTCGGATAGTTTGCCATGATCCCCAACAAGCCAACACCGGATACGCTGATCGAGACCGGTTGAGAACACCCAGGTCCCATCTGTCCAAATGCCTTCATCAAAGAAAACTTGGTTTTAGTACAAATGACTAGTATAAAACAAAAAACTGCAGGAGCTAGAGTTCGAAAGAATCTGAGGATAGTTTTCATTATCTGACCTTTTATAGCAGAAGTATGAGCTGAAAAGATTCTATGTTGATTGAAGAATCTGATGTGATAATTACGGGACTGGTTCGGATTGTTATAATATACAACATTGTCAATACTATCAGACTGGATGGTTGATATTATTGTTTCTGAGGTCGGAAGTTTAGCATCTAACTCAGTTGATGACTGTGTCAGCTTAAATCGAAGATAATGAAGTGCTTGGTCATCACCCCCGCTGACAATATTAAGCAGAAAACAGTTCTCGGAATCTCGGAGGTCCCCTGAAAGATGGAGACAATTCACACCGGATTGGTGTACATTGTTCATAACATGTATAGGCTGTATTTCACATATCTCAGCTAAGGAATCAGTTCTGCTTGTTTCTGGCTCGAGCAAAGTGTTATGCTCAGCTTGCGAAGAGTTCTTTGAGCTCCTTTCAACGTCATTTAATTCCAAGGATGGGCAACGCGTAACATTCAAGTCACTATTATCCACGTCTCCAGCATTTTTAGTTACAGAGTTACCACCAAATCTTCTCTTAGACATACTACTGTTCAATGATCTCCACTGCCGCCCTCCTTGACTTCCTCTTCCTGTACGTGGCCGTTTCTGACAATCAATGAACTTCTCTATATTAAGACTAGAAACTCGCTGCACAAATGTTTCAACACTTTCAGTTATATCCCAAAAGGCGATACTGCCATCGGTAGCTCCACTTATCACAAGGTATAGGCTGCTAATCTGGATGTTTCCTGTTACTGAAGATTGTCAATAAGAGTCAGCAGAGGGTATAAAAAACCAGAAAGAGATCTTTTTAACCCTAATACTATGCAGCCAGGGTATGCTGTGTCCTTAATCTAACTCATGATTTTGAGGAAAAGACTACCTTTAGAAGGTGTATGCATAGGAACAACTGCATGCTGCAATGCTAAAACCGGAGATGACATCGAAGCTAATAAAGCAACATCAAACCTGAAATTATAAGAGGATAAAATATATTTCATGATGCATGCTGAAGTAATGAAAATGGAATTAGTAATGATCATTGACTGAAGTATCAATGAGCTTTTGTGAATACCATAATCTATGTGGTAAGACCAGAGCCTGTAATGTTAATGTGGCATCTGAACAAGCAACGACGACAAAACAGACGGTTAACCTGCAATGGATAGAAAAGGGAATAGTTTGTTTTCTTAAAATAACAAATAAATAAAACAAAAGGCAGATAAAATCAGAGCTTACCTAGAATTAGCACATTTAACAAGAAAAGCTGTCACAGCAAGGTATCTCCAATCATCTTCATACTTATTCCCCAAGCAAGTTTTTGACTCTGTTCCCCCTTTCTTAGTTGTTCCGGTCTTTGCATCATTATTGAGGCTAGCAACTTCATTGGCAGCACTCGCAATTTTTTCGCTTCCTCCCATGATGGAACTTTTAACAGGCATATTAGTGGAGAGCCACCTAAATGACATTGGTGAACACTGTTTGACTATTGGATTATGCCCAGTTTCACATCTGTTGAGATTTTGTCTTGGGTATATTTCTTCCTCATCCAGACTCCTATTTCTTAGTAACCAAGTTGTCAGAACTCGCTTTGCACCAACAGAAACCAGCAAACATGGATTTTGTTTGCCATCTGAAGTATCATTTTGTCCTTCCTGCATGTCAGGCATGGTGGATACACCTGAAGGAATTATGTGCGTCTTTGACGCAAAGCATATTGATCTAACAGCAGATCCACCAACATGCTCCCCGAGCAATTTTGATGCAGACCAATTCTCCACTTCCGGAGTAAACCTAAACCACCCGTAATATTATAAGATGATCTATTAATGGACAAGAATCGATGAGATAAAAACAAGGGAAGAACATATGGGACACACATTTGTGTTTTTAGTATACATTCAGCATATGCAGTGCACATGCAAATGCTGAAATTCAAAGGTCAACCATCCGAAGTTTCTCCAACAAAACAAAATATGTGTCCAAAACGAAGCATCGCACCACATTCTAAGGGGCATATGACTACCAACATACCTAGTTAACCTCACAGTTCCATCTTCACATCCAGTTGCAATCCAAATAAATTTATCAACTAAAGTTTCCTCTTCATTCCTTTAACTTGCAAATTTTCAGAGACAAAGCATAAGGAATGCATCTCTCTCCCGTGAAACTGTAAGTGTAAATTCCGGGGGAATTTCCCCCCCACACCTTCTGGTAACCAGTGCCTATGAATATAGATAATTTCATCCTGCACAAATTATTAAAAATAAATGATGTGCTCAGAAGATACAGAAACTCGAGAAAGATATCATGGCCAGAGTATGCTTTATTGTTCATGAAATTCCAAGGATGTGGCTTACTGATGAATGATTGCCAACAATGCCTTATCGGTACAAGTCATCACTCATAGACAGGTGAATCACATAAATTAAAGTAATAATTTGCATTTTTTCTGATGTTTCTCGAAGGATTCAGGTTTGAACAATAGAAGTAAGCATACCTTGACATATGCAAAGCAGTTCCTTATCTCTGGTACATCACCAAGGTAATAAGAATGAGGACGGCGCCACCCCCCACATGGAATTTGCAGAACCTGTGCCAATGAAAACATTTAGCAAAAAAGGTATAACCAAAAGTGTTTTTAAATTTAAAAGTGTTGTCTCATTCGTCTGTTGCCTGCTGGCCGCTGCCGCCGCCCGCCGCCTGACGCCGCCGTCAGCCGTCCACCGCCACACTCTGACCACCGTTTGACGCCGCTTTTTCCTAGGATGGTCGTCTGCTCACGGTGAATACAGATCTGGACTTGCATTTGCGAAAAACGCTGTCTTTAGTCGCAGATCTACACTCGCCCTCTGCAGATTTTCGAAGCCTCCAGCCGTCCGAGTTCGCCTCCGCCACTCAACCCAGCGCAGTGCCTAAACGTGACCTAATCCCGTCTTCTCTTGTGTCGAGCAGTGGTGTACAGCTGAGTATTCACCATGGAACCCCAACCCACGTCTCAACCCAGCCAACTTCGAGGGTTTGACTCAGCTGGTGCGGTGGCTGCTTCCTCCGTGAGGCCTCCTATTGTTCCTCCTTCTTCGTCTAGGAGTTCTCATCTCCCGCTTGAACCAGGCTGCCGTGTTGCAGCTGGTGATTTCCCCCTGGAGTCTGCCAAGGAATTAGAAGCGAAAGTGAAGGCTCTTAAAGCATTAGTGGCAGAGTTGAATAAGCGGGTTAATGATTTAAAAATGAAGGAAAATGCAGTTCCACGAGGCAGTCTTCTCAAGAAATCTGGATCCGCTGGTGCTGCCTCTTCATCTTACTCCGGTAAGGACAATCGTAAAATTGAGAATGAAAAGGAGAGGACAAGGTTACGGAAACCGCAAAGAAGAGTTTTACCAGACGCTTGTTGGCCGGATTGAGACAGTTGGTAACTTCTCTATTCCACCGAATGCTGCTAAGAACGATGTTTTGGCAGCCTTGGCACGTGAGGCGGGTTGGATAGTTGAGTCCGACGGCACCACTTACAGACACTCTCCTTCAACCCAAAATCAACAAATTTCGGGATCAGTTTCGGCGAGGTCGGGTGAAAGTCCACTATCATCCAGTCCTTTGAAGAAATGCTCACAAGAAGGGAAACATAGGAACGGAAAGCTGTCTTTTGTTCACGCAACACCAACGCTTCCTGTCGCTAATGTTGATCATGGTGGTGCCAAGGAAATCTATTCGAAAGGGTATTCCGATGCAAAATTTTCCGAAGTGGTGGGAAGAAGAAGAAATGGGTTTTATAATCGGTCGAAAGAAGGCCAACCAGATTTTCGCAATGGGTCCAGAAAGGAGTGTTACACGATTTTTATCGAAAACCTTCCAGAGAAGATCCATTGGAAGAAACTTGGATCCATATTTGGCTCACATGGTCAAGTTATTGATGCCTTCATTCCCAAAAAAAGAAACTCGAATGGGGTTCGTTTTGGGTTTATTCGCTTTGCTACAATTGAAGAAGCAAAGACATCGATTTCTAAGATGAATGGTTATCGTATTTACGGCAACAAAATTAGAGTCTCTTTGGCTAAACATAAACCCGACAGTCTTACTGGCGAAAGTCCTCGAAAGTTGTTCATAGTAAGTCGGGGCTGGAAGTTTTTCCGACGATTAAACACTGTGAAGTTGAGGGTGTTGTGGACGCAGATAAACTTCATGTGTTGTCTAACTGTCTTGTGGGGTGGTGCAAGAACTTTATCAAGATTGGTAATCTTGCTAACCAAATACAAGCCAAAGGACTAGCGGGTTTCACGCTTATGAGAGCTGCTGGAAATGTAGTTCTAATGGTTTTTGAAGATTCTAATTCGTTGAGATGCGTGAAGGATGAAAAGTTAGAAACTCTTGCAGAATGGTTTTCCAGAGTGGAAACTTGGTCTGAGAGCCTTGTGGTGGAGAGCCGGCGCGTTTGGCTAGTTTGCGAAGGTATTCCTTTTCACGCTTGGAATTGGGATACTTTCAAAAACATAGCTACTAAGTGGGGCAAGTTAATAGCAATCGATAACAGTTGTGAGTTCCCTTCGTCTTTGATCGGGCTAAAATCCAAATACTCACAAACGCTCAAGTGAGAATTAATGAGTTGTTGGAGTTGAAGGTCGGGGATCATTTATTCAAAATCTTGGTGCATGAAGTTGATCCTTCCTTCAAACCTAATTCTTGGGTTCCTGAAGATTGCGATATTTCTTTAGAACTTGATCCTCCAATTGGGTTGTGATTGTTCGGCTGCTGTATTCAGAGGCGTTTTTAAGTTTGTGGTTGTAATTGTTGGTTTTTTGTTATGTTATCTTACATCTTGAGGTGATTTAGGGGCTTTTTGGTTGACGATGTAAGATTTCTAGGTGATATGGGTTGTATTGGTGTTTTATTCCCGCATGTGGGTTTGGTGTTACCTCATGTACTTAGTATTATATTTAATAAAATATGAGGCACTCTTTTCTCCCTTCCTTGTTCTTCAACATACTTCTAAGTATGTGGAAGAATACGAAGGGAGTTTTTAATGAGACCTCCAACTTCTATCAAAAAAAAAGATTCTTACCTCCATTATCGAAGGAGGGAGGGTGGAGGGAAGAATACCTTTGCGTCGGTTATCAAATTCCATATTATGAAATCCGTTGATGCAAAACCAGCTGCATAGTTGCAGTTTGCCAGATCATCAGCAGATTTTAAGTCAGCAAAGACAGATTCAATCAAACTCAATTCTTTCAATTGTTTCATTCCTATAAATTCAAAACTTTCTCGGCCCTTGTCATGTTCAAAATAACATAGGCACCCATCTGCTCCAGTCTGAAAAAAAGAAAGGAAATCAGAAAATAATTGGCATACTTACAAATGCTTGAACATGAAGAAATATATGAGCACACGGACAGACATGCATAATGCATTAAACCATTTCCCCAAAGGCTAATGGATGCATCAAATCATTGATGGTACACACGATTTTCCCTTTCCTAAGGTTAATGGATGTTCATATGAATTTCGTAACAGAAATTATCCCTTTTCCTCAAGGGAGAACAAACTATATAAGATACATCTTAAATCTATTACGAATATTTCATTTTTATAATCTCTATATGGTAAAAGCTTCCTAGAAAAACCAAAACCAGAGAGAAAACATAAGATAGATTTATTATTCCAGTATTTTCCTTGTACTAGGGATTCATATCATACCGTTCGGACTTCAATTTGATTGTGACTTAATCTAGCAACTGAAATGTTGGACACGGTCGAAATCCCGTGAGCTCCTTTGAAATAACTTAGTGGAGATATCTTTACACCTAAAGAGGCAGATGTGGACAGCAACAGCTCCTTTGATAAAGGGAACAGAACCAGATTACCACGCAGATCTCCACAGACCAGTACCTGCAAAAGTACAAGCTACATTACATAAATAAATAATACGTAGTAAGAACATTCATACATTTTCTTTTCTTTTTTGCAAACATAGTAAACTCAATTAAACCAGGCTTCGGACTAACAACAGCTTCTTCAATGTTGAAACTGAAAGCTTTTCTATTTTTTAAAAATCTCCATCTTTAATCCATAGGAAAGCCATTGAGATAAACCAATAAAGTAAAGATTAGCGGGGGAAAATAAGAAGGCCAAACATGCCTCTTCCTCAAATGATGCATCCAAACACATAATTCGTATTCCAAAGCTTGAAGGGAATTCTGCTATAAGGGTAATTCTTCCAGAATCCTGACAAACAGATATTGAGGGGTCATATAGCTTCCACAGCTTCAAAATTCCTCTGGGATCAGTTGTGAAGACATACCTAGATAACAAAAAAGATGATATTTCAAAATCCTCTATATCTTCAAAGTAAAGAATGAGACTTAAGATGGCTCTCGACTGTCAATGCCAGGTTATCAGCAGGAAAACTACAGATTCTGCATTGGACAATGTGGCATAAGAGCTTCACTTCTTTATCAATCATATTATCATATTAATAAACCAGCAAATGCATTTATAAATGAGCTAGACGATTAATAAATGTTTAAAATTCACACTCAAGCATATAGATTTTTACAGCTCAGGCAAGCAATACTTGCCAGATAATCAGAATCAAGATAAAATCAGATTAATAAAGAAAAGTCATACCTACATCCAAGTGACTTACACCAGTAAGTTCCTAAGAGTTGCCTCTCTGCTCCAGCTGACCAACTAAAGGTGAAGCCCACTTGAGGTGGGGAACGATTACCCGTGACTCCAACAACTGTCATGTTTCCTTTACCATCTCCAATAGCAATCCAATCATTTATACCACAATGATTTTCAGAAAGGCTTGTGGACAACAGATCCATACAAACAATTGGAACCTCTCCACCGACACGGACCAGTTCAGTCCAATTAACATCCTCTGTCTCAGATAATAGAGCATGATACAAATAACCATGATTTGTAGCAACATAAATGGTATCTTCACATTTAAAATACAAGGAGCGCACATATTCACTTTTGCTGCAACAACAGAACAAACAATGAAAATTGACCATAAGCATATGATGCAAAATAATCAGAATACAAATATGAAAGAATAAAAAAAATAATGCAAAGGCAAGGAGGGAGGGGGGCAGAAGTTTCTGATCCATACTCACAAGAGAGGTGCTATCTAGGAAATCCGACTTAATGCTATACATGACCTATCCAAAAGTTATTACAAAATTGTTTTTAATTTATAAAGTATGTTTCTTTATAGCTGAGAACATTGTAATGGAATCTAGGCAGCACAACCAATATTTAGAGGCAATGTGATGGAAAATTGTGTTGTCCATTGATAAAACCATACCTGTCCATGAGTCCAGCATGCTGCATTGAATTTGGGATGCGAGTAGTGATTATCTGTGCTCCCTCAATGGTACCTTCAGATTCAGCATCTCCCTCCAACTCCGACGTCTTACAAAAAGAAGTGTGCAACTGGTGAACTTTAATTGCAGAGTCAAACCCAGCAGTAACGAGAAGTGCAGAATTTGGATCATATAAACATCGCCATATTCCTCTTCCTCTGCACCATTAAAAATATTCGAGTAAAATATCTACATTGTAATAAATACTAGTTTGATCAGATTTAGGCTAATTCAACACAGATTATCTCCCAAAATCATCAGAGTTTCAATATAAAATATCAAAGAATTTCAGAAGGAAGAAAAAACTCAAGTACAAAAATCTGGAATCACAACTTACATATGTTCCTTAATCATCCTAAGCTGCTTTCCATCCAGACCCACACACGACATGTGCAGTCCTCACCAGCAGTAATGATTAACTAACAGAAACCTTAAAAGATCAGTCTGATAGAGAAACCCATAATATTAAAAACCAAGATACGAAACACATTAATTCCAGATGCAGTTCAGACACTGCACATTGGAATTTGTAAAGAACATCAAACATGTGACTACACTCATAGAACAAGTTAAAAGCGTTAATCAATCACAGATATTATTATTCTGAGTTCACTGTTCTTAAATTTTACATGTACCAGCAAGTACTAATGCAACAGGATTACATGAATCTTACATTATCAGAAATACAGCAGTCCCAAATCCGAGCACTATGGCCATAAAGCACAGGGCCTACAACCTCCCTTTTGTCATCACAATCACTTTGCATACCAGGAATTGTCCAGATACGAGCACTATTGAATCAAGAAACCATATTAATCCATTACATACCTCCAAGAATAAAGTAGAACAATGGAAACAAAGTAGTTAAAAAAACTTATTCACCTCCGATCATCTGAGACAGAAACAAGTTTGGCTCCACTAGAAGACCAGACAATGCGAAATATCGAACCTTCATGTCCCACAAGTCCACATATGTGAACAGCTTTATACTCCTGATCATAACACTCAGAAAAGTTGGAAGTGGAGTTGCTTAAGTTCTTGCAAACTTTCACTGAACTTGTTGAACTAGGTGAATCATGTTGACAAATGACTTTCCAAACTATAATCTGCTTAAACAAATGTGGTTAGTGAGAGATCACTTAATGTTAGTGGTGCATAGGACTGAAGTTAACCCTAAAGAGTGTAACACCTTAAGGATGATAATGATGATTACATTATGAAAACAACCCAGGTTCATCATTATTTAACTAGTTATTGGCAAAGTACCATACTTGTGTTATATGTTCACGGGTTGAGAATTATAAAATTCAACTAAGAACCAAAAACTTAGAAATTCAAGGGCTTTTTATTTACTAAATCACTAAAAGGAATACCAAAGAATGTGAGAGCATTACAAAAAAGATAAGTATTCATTGCAAGGAAAGACAAGCCACCTCATTATAAATTGTGCCAGATGCAATTCGAAGAGCCTCAAGATTGTCACCCCATAATCGCATGGAATACAAAAGGCACCTATCTACATATAAATTAAGAGGTATGTGCAAGAATAAAAGTTACGAAAAGGAACTAAATCCTTCTTTGTTCAAAAAATCATCAATAAAAACTCAAGAAGCTGAAACAACGTGACATGGTGAACCGGGTGTATAAAAATTCCCATAATTTAGATACAACTAACCTGGAGATTGGACTTGAAGAACCAAACTAGACTTCAATATATCCCAAACATGGACAGAGTTGTCACTACATCCTATGGCAAGACAATGGTTCTAGCAACCAATACAAGAACAAACGTTAACAGAAAAACAAAATGCAACATAGGAAGCAAGTTCAAACTTTTAATAAACAGTAGTGAATGAAAACACAGAAAAAATACTTTACCTTTAAGAACAAAACATCTAGAACCCAATGAGTAAATCTCGGCAAAGAATGAATTAAGCTCAAGTCCACGCGAAAATCACTCTGGGTTTTTGACTTGGACACTAATTCAGAGCTTAAGTTAAATAAATTACTCTCTTTCACCGCAAACAACGACTTTACAAGTTAAAGTATTATCAGGCAAGCTACAAATGAGTCCATGTACGCGAATGCCTTCAAAGACTTGAAAAGATTTGATCATCTTTGCTGATTCTAGATCATAAAGAAGAACTTGAGAACCAGTTCCTGATTTGAAAAGAGTAAAAGTTTAGACATATTTAAATAAAAGAAGAAGAAAAAAGAATATCAGGTGGAGATGGTATTTGAGGGAAGAAAAGTTATACCGGCGAGGAGATAAGGAAAGGAAGAGAGATGAGAGGGAAGGTGGAGAAAACAGAGGGCTGAGATTTCTCCGAGGTATTGGCTGCTACGTATGTTGCAGTGGCTTTGTTTCAGGTTCGAGCCCGCCATTGTTGAGAACTTGGACAGTGGAAACTGGGAACAGATGGAAGTCGCAAAGGTTATGTTTTTCGGTGTAAAGAAAGATTTATTGGGCTTTGGAAGAAGGGTTATGTTATGTTTGCCCATTCTGAAGGCCCGAAATGGTTTGTCCAATTCAAAACAAAACAAAAATCAAATTTTAAGGGATGATACATTGGATTATTCAAACAAAATTTAAAGTTGGAATCTTAATATTATAAATAAAATAAATTAGATTGAGAGAAACGTTATAGATATATGCAGTGATGTAAATCAAATACGGATAATTATATTAAAACATTGCAGACGATTGTAGAAAGATGCTCAAAAGCAGATTTTCCGGAAATGGAAAAGAAAAAGTTTCAGCCATGCACAACGCTGCCTGCTTTTATAGTCTTTCTACCTCGGTATTCATTTTAGTGAACTCTGCCTAATTCAAGAATCACTATCAATATTGAATTTGAGGATACATTTGTTTTAATCATCGATACTCTGACATTGTCAAATTGCACGAAAGAAAGAAAAAAAATATCGAATCGAACCCAAAGTTTAGTCAGTCTAGTCAGTTGATGCCTTGTTCAATATTAGGCTTTCGCCATACCAGAAGAAAGGATATGAATCCAAAGTGGGAACTTCTTTTATAGGTATCTGGTTCCTCGGGACATGTCTGTTGGACAATTCATTCACACCTTAAGCTCGAGGCTTCACCTGACCCATGGAAAAGCACGTTTTTTTGTTTGTCAACAACACTACTCAAACTGGTAAGTCGTTATAAGATTATATGTTACGTTTTCTTTCATACAATTCTGTTTTCGACCGAGCCTTTGATTACAAATTGTGTTACCATGTTGGGCAAAATGTAATAGAGGCCAATCATAAAAAGTAGAAAAAAATCTTGCAACTCCTTAAAAACCTAGGCAAATAATAGAATCTTCTCCATCTATCGACAGCTTTCAAGAACATCATAGCAAAACTCCATCATTGTTGAAAAATCGTGCAAAGTAAACGAAAGAACACAAGAATTTTAACGAGGTTCGGCAATGTGCTTACGTCCTCGGTGCCTAGGCGGCGCTAGAAAAATTGTATTCAATGATAATAGGTTTAGGTTATATCTCTATTTATAATAGAAAACCCTGGTACATAATTTAAAAATTAACCCTGTACCGTACCGCGATCCGCAGCCCCCACACCCCCAACCCACATAATCGTAACCCCCTCTACGAGACTTTCTTTATAAGGACAGTTGATGTTCGCTTCGCTCACTCCGCTCCATCCCCTGTCCTCTTTACCGGTATATTTATGAGCCATACCTTACAATCACTATTGACAACTTTCAGGTCATTTTTCAAAACAAAACAAAAAATTATGAGCCAAACACCATCTTCTGGTGATATTCTGTCTTATAGCCTATCATAGAAAGAGATTTTTCGCTCCCTTCTTCCAAACACCCCGTACAGGCACTGCTCTAGTTGAGTTCTTACTGATATCAACCTTGTTCTCTAGGGGTTCAGGGTCTGACTCAGAAATTTTTAGATCCAGTAATGATGCCATTGAATCATCACCAAGCCGCCCTAGGTGAAATTTTGAAGTTTTCCTTCGCTGCTTGCTACCACCACCTCCATCCCCTGATCCAACTTTCACAGGTAAGGACTCATTTTGGCCCCCAATTTTTGTTGATGGCTGATTGCTTGAATTTAGTTGCACCCGTTGTTCCTCAACCATCACCTTTGTTTTGCCTTTGGAAGGACAGTAACCATCCTTTGATAGCACTTCTACCTATTCTTCAGAAGGCTTATAACTTGACTGTAGTTTACGTACACTGCTCAGAATGCTATCTGCCAAAATATCATTTGAATTACTGCCTGCAGCATTGACAGACATCCCTTTCCCTTTCTTAACCCCGCACACTGCCCTGGCCCTTCCATTCTCTTCCAGACCATTACTTTGTACACGAGCATTGTAGGTGTCAATTAGCTCTTTCTGCTTCTGAACATCAGGGCAAAATTTAGCCAGATCAAGAACTAGATGTGACAAGCCATCATGTTGTACATAATCCAAATATCTGTCTGTCCCTATTAAGCCCTGACAATACTGCCCAAATATTTCTTTAAAAGCAGTATATTTTTCTTCATCATATTCAAGATCAGCTCGCATCTTTTCCACCAAAGATTTGTTGGTTGAACGAACATCTTCCATATTCGTCGGCACATGGTTGCTTGAGGATTTCTTGTACCATTGTGCAGCAGAAACTGGAGGAAAATCAGAAGAGAGTGGTTCAGGGTATCCAGTCATTAGCACCTGGTTGCTTGAGGATTGCTTGTGCCTTTGTGTAGCCGAAACTGGAGGAAAATCATAAGCGAATGGTTCTGAGTATCCACTCGTCAGCACCTGGTTGCTTGTGCCTTTGTGCAGCAGAAACTAGAGGAAAATCAGAAGCGGATGGTTTTGAGTATCCACCATCATGGAGAGTTTTAAATCGCGGTCGCAGTCGCATTTTCGGTTATTTCGACCGTGATTGTGACCGTCGCATGTAAATCGGACGGCGGCGAAGCTGCTATATCACGGCCGAAATACACTGTTAACCCAGATGACATTAATATATCTGCTGTTGTGGGTCGAGCATGAGACTGAGCTGGAGCCTGTGCATGAGTTGAGCTGGCATAGCCCAACTGTGCAACCCTGTTGCCATTACCATTAGCAAGTGATGTTAGAGCTCCAACACTTGCTGTAGGTCTAACCTGACTTGAACTACTTGATGCAGGATGGGAATGTAGCAGGAACGTGGGGATGGGAAGACGAAGAGGGGGAGGTGGTGAAGTAGGGATGGGCATCTAACCCGAACCCGACGGGTTCCGATCCGACCCGGCCCGATCGGGTCGGATTTTTCTAAAAAAAATCGGGTTCTGGTCAGGTCGGGTCGGGTTCGGGTTTAGGGTGAAAAAAATTCGTCCCGACCCGACCCTAGAAAAATATATAATTTTACCTTATATATTTAGGAATAATTATAATAATACCCTTCTATATATTATTTTTTTCAATTTAGTCACTATTTTTATTAAATAAAAATAATTTTTTTTATTATTTCGGGTAGGGTCGAGTCACGGGTGGAGGTCCCTTTCTTCTCGGGTCGGATCGGATGGACCAAAAATCCGACCCAACCCGACCCATGCCCATGTGGAGGACGATGATGCAGGTTGTGGGGTTTGAAAGGTGGAAGTGACTTTTTTTTTTGGAAAAAAAAAGTTTTCTAAATAATATTTTTAATTTTTTAAAATATCAAAATTTTTTAAATATATAAATGTGTTGTGTGTCATTTAACATATATTTTTAACCGTCGTAACGACGGTTGAGATACTTAAAATCATAACATATGTAATATTAGATAGTAGGATTAATAAAAAAAATTAATACTTAAATAGAAAAAATGATATAATTTAGACACTCACTTTTATATTAAACCATTATTATAATATTAACAGTGTTTATCTTTTCTTATAGTTAAAGTCCTTTTAATATAATAATAATAATAACAATATTAATCAAATTAATACTTGATTATATTATTAATTAATATCATTTAAACAAATTTTATGGAGCTAAATTGAACTTTATTATAAAGGCCTCATCGCATGGTAAATGACCCATTTAAGATCCAAAACCGAAAAATGCATGGACAATTACGTACTTTCCTTTCCCAAAAAAAAAACCCCTAATTTCACCCTCATATATGAACACCCAACAATCATCTCCAGTTTTAAGAAACTAAGCCGAGCCCCCATTTCCTCTGCCATCGAACACCCAAAGATGCAAATCTTCGTCAAAACCCTAACGGGTAAGACCATAACCCTAGAGGTTGAGTCTTCCGACACTATCGACAATGTCAAGGCTAAGATTCAGGACAAAGAAGGCATCCCACCGGACCAGCAACGCCTTATCTTCGCCGGAAAGCAGCTCGAAGACGGCGCACCTTAGCCGACTACAACATCCAGAAAGAGTCCACACTCCACCTAGTCCTTCGTCTCAGGGGTGGCGCCAAGAAGAGGAAGAAGAAGACATACACCAAACCAAAGAAGATCAAGCACAAGAAGAAGAAGGTCAAGCTCGCCGTTCTCCAGTTCTATAAGGTGGATGAGTCTGGAAAAGTTCAGAGGCTGAGGAAAGAGTGCCCTAATGCCGAGTGTGGTGCCGGGACTTTCATGGCTAACCATTTCGATAGGCACTATTGCGGTAAGTGTGGGCTCACTTACGTTTACCAGAAGGCTGGTGGAGATTGAGTGGGGTTCGACTCGTGGTAAAAGACGAATCTTTAGGTCACTTTCAATATAGATTTTAGTATTTAATTTTCAGTAGTGCTTGGACTTTGTTTAATCGAAAGAATTTTGTTATGTTTGAATATGTTATAATACTGTGGGATGTGATATTTGGAATTTTGATTACCAATTGATGGTTTTTATGGGTCTTCTACATGCTTCAATGCTTTATGTTTTGTTTACGATTCTGTTCTCTGGTGAATTTGGTATATGCTTCCATGCTTTATATTTGTATTTTTGTTGCATGCCTTAGACATTTTATGGTTTCCTGAGCATCTGAAGTATGGAGAGGATCAAGAAAGCATGAGTTTTTTGTCTGATTAAAATGAGGTAGGAAAATGTCTAGTTATTTTTGCATATCGCTTGGGGCTTTAGCAGATTTGTCCTTCCTAATGCATTGTTTGTTTTATGATGGGGAGTGTTAAAAAGTAACAAGCTGGGTTGTTAAAATGGATGGGGTTGATGTCTTATACTGCCTTACACCCACATGACATATTGCTATAGTTCGATAAGCTTTGATTGGATTCTCTTGATATGACGAAACAGTTGTGCACCATAGGATATACAATTGATGGTAGGCTATTAGAGTTGGTGGGAGATAGTGTCTGCTATCCTCCCGATTTCCTAAAGCTTATGGTTCCTTCTATCTTCTAAACAAGATATTTGTTTAAATCATTATAGAGTTGGATGAATTTAGTTTGGTGCCTCGTATGGCCTTATTGTTTTAAGTCCTTTACATACATGCTAAAGACGGTAGCCAGTGATGTTTGTAGAATGAAGTTGTGCACCATAGGATATACAATTGATGGTAGGCTATTAGAGTTGGTGGGAGATAGTGTCTGCTATCCTCCCGATTTCCTAAAGCTTATGGTTCCTTCTATCTTCTAAACAAGATATTTGTTTAAATCATTATAGAGTTGGATGAATTTAGTTTGGTGCCTCGTATGGCCTTATTGTTTTAAGTCCTTTACATACATGCTAAAGACTGTAGCCAGTGATGTTTGTAGAATGAAGTTGACTGTTTATGACCCATCAGTATTCTTTGTTGCTAGTAGGCATTGGAAGCTCTGTTTTCAGTAATCGGTCATTGTAAGACTAATGGAAATCAAACAAATAGCAAAAACCTTGTTTTTTTAGCAAATGTAACATATGGTAAACATATTAGACATGACTCAAGAACAATAATCTGTGGAGGGAATGGATGTGAGGAATGCCCCAATCGTCATATTGGGATGTGAACTTAGTATGATCTCACGAAATCACGAGGGAACAATCTTGGGAGTATTGAATTCTTTGCTTTCGCAATCAATGCATAGATTCCGTAGCAGGGGACGTGAATCACAGCAATGGCGAAGTACCTGTACATTTCATTCATTAATTTCTTGTATGTTTTATCAATTTGAGTCAAAATGTGATGGAAACACTTTGAGTCAGTCAAACCTCGTACCATAAAGGAGCCCATGGGGTAGTAAGCTCCAAGAAAGGATATGGCCACCTTTGAATTGGAAAAGTAGCAAATACAGGGTTAAGTAGTTGTTGAACTAGAAGAGAGGAAGCTAATGAAAAACAAGTATACTTACCATGTAAATCCGCAGGCATGAAGAACCCACTGAAAAATAACATACAGACAGCTCCACTGAACAAAGTATGCAATCCTGAACCAGGGGAATGGCTGACACAAAGAGGAGATTTAATTGATACTAGAGCCTGTGGTTTGTAGTTTGTAGAAGCAGTAAATGATAATTACCAGGCTATTGAGAAGGGTATCCAGTATAAGAAGCACGGCATTCACAGTGTGCATGCAACCCATTAACTGTCAAAGAATTATGAACAGAAATCACTGAATACTCTAATGATCGATACTTAAGGATTACAACAAGATTCATAGCCTTTGTAGTTTAGAAGAAGTCAAAATCTTACCATGTTCAGGCCAAGGTGCGAATTCGATAAAAACGGGACGATAACTGCCCAGAATATGAAGTCTGTCAGGATAACAGCTCCTCCGCAGGTCTACAATGAATAGAAAGTAAATAGTCAGTTATCACTTGACAGTATATTAGCCCATACTAAAGGTCTCATCAAGTTCTTAAAGGAATACCTGATATACAGTTTGCATAAGATAACCCCAAAATCCTGCTCTTTTCTGGAACTCCTCTTGAGCATAGTGACTCTGCAACTTGATTTTACCCCAAACATTTTTTCATGATAGGTTACGGCATTTGCAATTCTACCTTCTTCCACTTCCCTTTTGAGAAATTGATCCCTTGCACCATTTTCAGAAAGAGGTGTACTTAAGCAAATCCAACATCCGTAAACAGATATGGCAGTCCCCAGCTAGACAAAGAAAAGGCATGAATATTAAGGTGGAGCTGCTTTAATAAAATGTTAGTCAAGAAATAAATATAATGGGAGAAAAATGGGATTTAAGCTCTGTATTACATACCGCAAAATAGACCATAACCAGTGTAAATGTCCACCTGCAGATTTGTTGTTTCACTAGATTAGAATCGACTGTATATGTATGTGTGTGTAAAATGGAAGACATGTGAAACAAAGATGGAGAAACTTACTCGGTGTAGTAAACAAAGATGGAAGTGTCCCATTCGACAATATCCCATGACAAGAATCCGGCCATAATCGCGAACGAGACAAAACGAGTGACCACTAGCCATACAGGGTGCACCCTTATCCAACAACTAGTCCACAACTGGTTTGAGCCAACATGAGCCCTCGGTGTAGCACGTATGAACCCATCAGCATCCGGTTGAGCTGCTAACAGACTCTCGTATACGCTTTCCTCGTCGCTTCTAGATGCAGCTTCTTTCCTCCATAGTACCCATAAGGACCCAACGAAAGCAGCCGCCACAATGCCGAAACAGATGAAATCGTACCAGTAAACAACCAGGGCCATGGTGAGTCTGAGGCTGTTGGACCGGATTCTTTGGCTTCTGCAAAGAAGACGATTGGTGTTAAGAAAGGCATCTGATGATCGTCATTGGTTAAAAAACCAGTGGAAGAGTAGCAGAAATTTGTTTAGTTTACTGAGAGATTGAGCTGTTGGGTTTGATACAGGGGAATGGTAGTTTTGACCGACAGGTTTGAATCACGTTCTTCACGTAAACTTCGTAGCAAGTAATGAATAGCTCAAGCTGACATCAAGGGTTTATTTGGATTCGATTTAAATAATAAAATATATTTCTAAATTTGAATTTAATTGTAGAAAGGTGTGAGCATTAATATAGCACTGTATTTTTAATATTTCTTAACATTTGAATGGCAAGTCAAATTGTTAATATATTTAGGCTTGAATTTTTACAAAAATCAGATCAAATTCAATCCGTGAATAGATCTACCGAACTCTGGCTTTGATTGTTGTTGTGATATCATTGTCCAGAAAGGATATTATACAAACAGGGTCCTAGAGGCCTAACTTATTGTTCATAATAATTAGGTTTAATAGAATTCGTTGCCTCAGTTCGACATTGATGCCGGTCCCGATGGTTTTGTAACAAGTATCCCAATTTTCACCTTGAGAACCCGTTACTTCAAAGATGCAACGCCGCTTGAGCATTCAACTCACTCAATGGCTCTATATACATAATCTCATGCAATCGATAATATGATTCTAATGGCATGAAGTTTAACCGTTACGCTCGTGCAAATGTGTCGAAAATCCAATATCCACTTACCAGATGTACTTCTCAATATACCGCCCGCACTTGATATACCCGAATTTCCCTGACAAGCCCCATCTGTATCTAGTTTCATCCTTCCATGCTTTGGAGGCTGTCACCGTGCCACACAATGTGAAGATGAATATTAGTCGACAGAACAGGTTACCTATTTACCATCAACACCACCTTCGTATTAGTGAGAATATTGTTGTGCCAAAGACAGACACCATCATACACGTCATCATCTGATTCAAAGATTTTTTTACATCGTACCATCCACAGCCTCCAGATGGTAGTAGCAAACTAAATCACCGCCTTCTTGTTTGCTTCGTGGCATTGTTATCTAACAAGTAACAACCAACTTCTCATATCCTGGAAAAAGAAAATCCCATACAAGGCGTTAGAGATGCATTAATTGGTTCCAAATACTTCGACTCATGGAGTCATGGTTACGTAAATTTACATTTTCTTGTCTTCTTTATTCGTTATTATCATAACACAACCGTACAATTATTATCAAATTTTCATTGGACACAAACCAGAACAAACCTTGGGCTTGAATTTATACTTGAAACAACAACAAATGAAAATGGAAGCGAGTCCATTACTTTCAACGGTCCAAAACTATGTCCTGTTGACGCGTGGATAAATCACAATGGGACACGCGATTGTTCGTTAGTCGAAACTTAACAACTTGCAGTATGCACTGCAAAAGGGTCGCCGCGTACTGCATTTTTCAAAACGGCGGGGTATGGTTGCGCAGCATAATTCTCGTATTGACGATTCGTATAGGAATACGTACGGCTTGATCGGGAAGAAATTGACATTTTGGTGCTTTTTTTTGTTTGGTTGATGGGAAAACGCTAGGAGTAATGGAAGATATGAAATATTTATGGATTCTATATTTTCCCTTTTGGTAAGGCTCAACAGAAAGAGGATATTGAATTAGAGTAGAGCACTTGGGTAATCTCTTAAACTAAAAATTTTGATTCTGTTTAAAGACGTAATCGATCAAAGAAAACTTTCACATCGAATCCACGTTTCCTTTGCGTTTTCTCGCCAGCCAAGCAGGGTACATTTTAATAGAATTTAGAACACATGAAACATCAAAACAACGTTACTCATTTCATTTTATCGTATCAGTTGAAAGAAGCAAAAGAAAATGAAACTGTTCATTCGATCATGCATGTATAGCATAAAAGATCGTCGGAGAAAAAAAATCCTACGGAAATTAGTTCACCACGATAAGCAAAAAAGCAAACACGAACCCAGGGACGTGGCCGGGGGGCGCAAACTGCGCGACCGTGCAGGGCCCCCCAAAAAATGGGGCCAAAAAAAATATATATAGTGACATTTTATCAATAAATGTCACTATAGATAGACCTATTGCGACGTTTTTTCAAAAAAACGCCACTATTATTGCGGCTTTATTGATAAAATGCCCTTATATATATATGGATTTATTGCGGCGTTTGTAAAGAAAACGCCACTATTATTGTCTCGAAATCGAATATATCTAAAAAATAGGGACCCCTTTATACGAATTTGTACATGGCCCCGAAAACCCTGCCACGGCCCTGCACGAACCAAACAGTACAAAACCCAGATTACCACTAAAAATCATTGTCGATTATATATCTCATCTGTCTCTTACCATTTTTGTTCTTTTTCCGCTTATTCTTCTTGTTGTACGGAGCAGCAAAAGACAATGCAACTATTCATTCCATCATGCATGTATCACATAAAAGATCCTCGGAGAAAACAAAATCCTATGAAAATTAGTTCACCCGATAATAGCTGAAGCAAAAAGCAAACACTAAACACACAGTACCAACCCCAGATTACCACAAAATCATAGCCAATATAGCTCATCTGTTCTTTAACTCCTTTGTTCTTCTTCCGATCTTTCCTCTTCTTCTTCCTATTGGGCGGAGCAGCAGCAGCAACAGCAGAGGAATCATTCCCATGGATCATACTGTACAGCTGAGATCCAATTCGGTAACAAAGATAAGCATCGGTCGTTGTAAACATTACCTTCCTTTCATTCATCTCAACACGGTGACAATACCGATACGTCTCCTTGAACCACTCCAGTTTCTTCCCGGCCCTCACGACATCCATGTGTTTCCCCAGCACCGCATTAGCAAGCCTATCCAAATCAACCTTCCCAAATCAATCTCGTCCCTCCTCATCCTTTTCACGGTCAACTCCTTCAAATCCACGGCACTCTTTATCTTCACCCCGAAATCCCCCTCCAAACGAGCTGCCTTTGCTTTGATCCCCATCCCGACTACGACAACCTTCGGATTATCGAAGAAGGGATTGAGGAACTTGGAAGGCTGGTAGCTGTAGTAGGCAGCATCAGGGTCATCCAAGAGGTAGATGAGGCAATGTGAGCCGATGCAGAGGTTGAGAAGATCGTACGGAGTGTCGAGGAGTCTGTGACGGGTGAACTCTTCGTACCTGCGCTCGACGGAGAAGCCAACGACCAGGGTGTTGCGGTGGAAGCTTGTATTGTTGTCTTTCTTGGCGTCTTTGAGCCACTAGGTGGCGGTGACGTCTCAGTAGGCGACGATGGTGAGGATGCAGTGGTTTTCGACGTGGACGGTGTAGGAGTCGTAAAAGTAATCGGGGTCATGGACATCCTCGATCTATCCTCGATCTCCATTTTTTTTCTGGGAGAATCGTGAATCAATGAAAACTGAATGAAAATGACGTTAACAACTTATAATCTTTTAAAGTTACTAATTTTATTCAATTAAAAACTCACCTTTAATTAGTAAAAAAAATCACTCAACTTTGATTTTTTATTTATTTTAAATCTTTTTTGATGAAATTTTCATCAGAATACGATAATATTGTAACTTCAATTCTCATTTTATTTGAAAAAAATTAAAATTAATTTATATCATATAATTTAAACTCGATCAAATGCTGATCCCTACTCTGAATTTAAGATGAACAAGAACCCAACGCAATTGGGTCAAAGCGGAAAACAAAAACAGCAATGGAAATTAGGATCTTTATTAAAAACATATATACATACATCTCTCGAATGAACAATGAAGTAACTATCAAAGGACAGCCACCTGGGATTTTTGCGTAAAAGAATCCAAAATGACTTTGAGCTACTAAGCACACATAAATATTTCGGACCATCTTTACACCACCATTCTCTATGTACATCCGCCAATAATCCACCATAAATACTCCAAAACCAACCCCTGCAAAACTGATAGCTGCTTTTTGTAGCTCTAACTGAAGCAGCCGGAAACAGTATATAAACATAATATCCCAGGTTGAACAAGAGGCATCATTCAAAACTATTTCCGTTCACCGATTGGCGTTGCCGTCCAACAAGTTCCTCAAGCTACGCAGAGCTTCTGCAGAGAGGCCACAACACCTCAATCTTCTTTGCCGAGGAGATGGTTGCTCCCTGTGATCGGGTTCAGAGAAGCATACAACAATGACAGTGAGATTATCAAATGTGTTGCGTCGTAAGGCTTCCATGACGAGGTCTCTAGCACACTGCTCAGGGTCATCATGCCGTCGCAACCCTCTGCGAACTAGGCTGACTGCATGCTGACTAGACATGACATCCCAAATCCCATCACATCCGATGATGAGGAACTCATCGTCCTCTGTCAGAACAACCTGGCGAAACTCGGGCTCAGCAATGAGTGGTGAAGAAGAACCCTTGGGAAACTTCATGTCCCAGTCCCCTAAGGCTCGGGAAACTGATAGAACGCCGTTAAGATATTCATCATCAATAAACCCACCAAGTTCTTCTACTCTCTTACGTTCTGACGGATAAATTGGTCTGTGGTCCGCAGACATATCTATTGCCTCCCCTTTCCGACAGAGAACTGCTCGGCAATCACCAGCATTGGCCACCATTAGAAGCCTAGAGCACAGAAAACAAGTCAGGCAAAGATTTAAAGTTAAAAACAACACTCAAGATAAGAGAATAAAAATGCAATCAAAGGTATAAACAATGAAGATACCTTCCAAATATAAGAGCAGTAAGTGCTGTTGTTCCAGAAGAGCTATTCACAGTACAATCATCCGCAAGAGCAAGGTCAGCAAGAAGAAATGATTTACGGAACGAGTTCTCGACCCCTTCCAAGAAATCATCATCAACTTCACATGACTGGGGGAAATCGACATCTTCAAAAAATAACCGAAGGACATTTCTCCTTATATACGCTGCTGCTTCAGGACCTCCATGACCATCAAACACCTGTATATGAAGAAAACTAACTAAATCGTACAACAGCATCAAATCAAGGCAACAACAGCTAAAATGGTACATACCCCATAAAAAGCACAAGGTTTAGGAAACTTGAAAAGGGATCCCAAATGTGATGATAGATCATCTATTCTAATATTTTCATCTTCCATGTATCTCCTCGGTCCAATATCAGCAAAGCTACCGGAACGGATACTCGGGACAAATTGCAGGACGGTAGATTCAAAATCATTAGGATCAGGGACTTCATCTAGAGATTTCACATCCTGAAATGGGATGTGGTGGAATTAATGACGCTTAAAAGGTTTTAAACTTAAACTACACTAGAATTTAAAGGCTTTCCCATTAGCAGTGGCAAAAGCTGAACGAATTTCATTTTTAATTCCCTAGATACAGCTATAAACTTGGTTGATAAATCCTTGTCAAATATCAACCATGCAAAATCTGATCACCAAGCTTATAAATTTAACGAATTTACCATTTTTTTCAGAAAAGCCTAAAACAGAAAAATCTCTGGATCCCAAGGATATTAGCGATGAACATATTTTCCTATAAACCTACACATAACTAGAAATAAAAAAAAAGTTTCAGCTAAATTCGACAGAAAATAAAATCCAACATATTTATACTTCAACCTTGGCAACCTTGTTAAGAAACTTAGTTGTGAGTCAACATCCAACAAAATTCAAGTTCTTAACAAACATATATAAAAAAACGGCGGGAAATCTAACCAGTTGAGCGGTGGATAAATCGGCGGAAACCGACTCGGCAGCAACACGAACTTTTCGGAACTTAGGCGAAGAAACCGGCGACGAAATCGCAATGATTTCATCAATCTCCTCGATATTACTCCCTTTACCAAAAACGGAACGTCCAGCACCGGCCCGCTCTGTCGACAACAACCTCAGCTTCAGCTACCATCTCTTTCACTTCCTTTTGTTCAGAAAATTAACTTACAGAAACACGCAAGAGCCTTGAAAAATCAAATTTCTTCAAACTAGAACGAATATTTATTATTATTTTCTTCTTAAAAAATGATCAAACTTCGGTTTTGGTGGGCTTGAACCAGTACTTATATGGTCAGAAATGGGGACGAAGAGGTAACTAAGTACTGTTATTTGACACGTGTAAGTCTCCCAGCCTTTCGATCATAACAATTGACACACTCCAAGCAACGTGTCTCCTTGAGGTAGTTTAATCATTAGTATACTGATAATATCAAAATTATTGGTGCTAATATTGTGTTGTGTGCATATTACTGTATACGTTGAATATTTCAAGGCTTAGCTTAACGTTGACGGACGCGTGAAAGCTTTTGTAGTTTTTACGTCGGCCACGCGTCACTCTTTTTCAAGTTTAATTTTTTTTCCCGAGTACTTTGCCAAAGGCGCTTCTTCGTTAGAAAATGACCAATCCATCCTCCGCGTACCTTCCACAGCTCGCTCCTTAAATTTCTAGGATAAATTATATTGATAGTCATTGAACTTTAGGGTGTTTTCACTTTGGCAATTGAACTTTTAACTTGTATTATAATTATTAAACTTTTAATTCGTTTCATCACGGTCAAGTTTATTCAGAAACATTGATGTAAAATATTAAATTCTTCTTTCTTAAAATATCTTAATTTTTTAAATTAGTAGTCATCGTAAATGTTGAGTTTTTGAGGAATGAAGTGATCGTCGGTAAATCTCAACGATGAGAAGATTTTGTGTGACTAAAAAATTAACATAATTTAGTTTTAAGTTGATCTAACAATTAACAATAACATATTAGAAAATTTTAACTTCTAGTTTTAGTTGAAATGTTACCTCTTTTGATGTTCTTTTTATGATCATTTAGTAGTTTCTCCAATTGAAAAGATCATCAAATTACTTATCTTATTCTTCTATTTTTTTTCTTCAGTTTAAGCTTGTAAGAAAATCTTTCAATCTCATCAAATCTCAAATGAAACTAAAATTTGAAACTTCTTTTTCTATCACCGCCAAATGTTGTATCATTTTAAAATTAAATTATGATAATTTTATCAAAATAAAGAATATTTCTCACCGTTATAATTGATTGATGACTGCTCTATTCACACAAAAATGACTTTCGCGACGACTATAAATTTGGAATCTTTTAGCTTTTCTTTAAGAATTTTTTAATGTATCAATATTTATTAACGGTAGCTAACGATGATGATCGAAATTAAAGTGAATTAAAAATTTAATGATTATAATATAAATTTTATACGTTTAATGACTAAATTTAAAACATTTTAAATGTTTAATGACTATCACTGTAATTTACCTTATTTTTCAACTTTTTTTTATCTTGCGATAATGGAAGGGTAAATTTGGGAAGTGAAGTTGTTGGGCGGTCGACGAGTATTTTAAACGTTCATCTCGTTCGAGGGTATTCGGCTGGCTGGCTGCAAAGCAGCAGTAGCGTGAGTTTGTTGGAAATCACCGAGTCGGCCATTTATTGCTCAAATAGACTTAGGTACCCTCAAATGACGAGTTTGTAATAATTTATAATTAAAAAATATTTGAACTTTAAAGTAATATTAAACAAAGTTTATTGCATATGTACTCTAAATTAAAAAATCAATAATTTAAAATTTAATAATAATATTTGTATATAATAAAACTCTAAACTTATGACCTTATAAATACCTCAACGGTTGTATTTAGGGTTATAAATGAGACGAGACAGATTGTGAACTACTCGAGATCGACTCAGTCAAGGCTCGATAAATACTCGGATCGAATGGACTCGAGTCGAGCTCGAGCTCGACTCGAATTCTTAACGAGCCGAAACAAACTACTTGATACTCGACTCGAAAATCTCGTGAGCAGTTCGAAAATATAAATATTAAGATTTTGCACTTAATTTAACATAATAGTATTATGTATTAAACCATATTATTTTGATAATTAATTTTAAATCTTTATTGATTGGTGTGCAGGTTAATCAATTCAATAGTTAATGCCACTTGCTGGAAAGGTTTTTCTTTAATCTTTTTGAATCGAAATCTGAGCCGTTCATTTCATTGATAAAATAAAGTTAGGGTAATATAGTTAAAATATAATTCAATGCAAGGAGTTTACTTTAATTTATGTCAACTCAAATTAAGGTTTGTTAAAGAATTTTCAACATCGTATTAATATCAAATGTGTAGTTGGTATGTATGGTCCATAGGTTAAATATTAAAAAAAAAAATTTTTACAAGTTGATTTTATCAAATAAAAAATTAAATACAATGGACGCCCATAGTCATGTCTTATACTTTATCACTTGCTGCAAACCCATATTTGACAGGAAGATCAAATGTTTTTGTAAATTTATGTTTTAGAACGTGTTCAATTTATAGAATATAGAATTATCTTTAAAAATAAAAAATTTAAAATATAATATTATTTAAAGTATTAAATTATCTTATTTAATTTTTTACGGAAATATATTATAATATATAATTAGAGAATACATGATTAAATTAAAATGTAAATCTTATAAAATTAAAGTTGGATATCAAAAATGATCATTTTGATACAGTTTAATGTTCATTTATAAATTCTATCTATCCATGTAATTACACTTTTACATTTGGAAAATTCTAGAATGAATGTTTAACATTGATATTTGCCCCTACTTTTATAAGATAAAATTTATAAATAGACGTTAAACTATATCCAAATGATCATTTTAGATATCAAACTTTCAAAAGTTAAATAATAGACATAAAATTTTATCCCCATTTTGATTCCCAGTAATTTGCATTTTGCAATACACAAAGATTATTGTATACAAAATCAGGTCGGTCCATTCACTAACACCTCCCGTTAAATGAACTATAGACTCTCAAAACAATATTGTTTATTCATTTGGGCTTTAGACGTTCCCAGCACTTGAAACTTATATAAAGGTTTACGCCCAAGTTCATCTCGAAATTATTGTCTATTAGGTCTCCTTGATTGAAGTCCAAGTCCACGATTATAGTGGTAAGTTGTACCAAAATTTAAGGAGTAAAAGTTCAAGGAGTAAAAGGAATGCAATAATGTTCAAGGATTAAAGACTAAAATAACAAAGTTGAGGATACAAAATCTATAAATTTGTATTGATCATAGCCGTTCCTTGAATGGTCATCTCCCATGCTCACACTTCCATTTATATTTCGGTGGTTTAGAGGCTTTTAAAGTCTATAATGAAGGTTAAATGAGTGTGTTGGTGTAATGGAGTGGCACTGACAGTGATTTAATTTGACTGTTGTGCTGGTAGCATACACAAATTCAATATAGGCAAGAATCTAGCTTCGACTCAGTTTTCCTGATTTTGCCGGCAACCCCCCATCATACATGCTTTGAAATCACACCTTCTATTCTCTATTTATCAAATCTCAGCGTGACCATATTATAATTCATCAATTTTAATTCGATTAACGCTTGTAATGATGGGTTTATATTGATTTTCGTGTATTTTTATCGTACTTTTCTTAGGTAAATCACAGGGTCTTAACTACAAGATGTTACTTTGTTGAGTCATCCGACTATTAAAAGTTATAAAATAATCATTTGAATAATTATATGTTCCAAATTCATCATTTTTTTGCGTAAAAAATTGACGGTCATCTGAGCTTGACATTAACATATTGACTAACATGTAATAATAATTTGAGATTATGAGATTATATTTTAACATATCTCAGTCAGCAGGTTAACTTCCAGTTCAAATTAATTGTCGTCAAATTTTTAACGAAAAATGACGAGTTTGAACATATGAATAGTCGAGTGAATATTTTGTAACTTTTAATGATCGAGAGACTCAACAAAGCAACGTCATATAATCAGAAGATCATTTTATAATTTTTACTAGTCAAGATATTTAACTAAACAATGCTCTATAATCACGGATCATTTGTATACTTTATCCATTTTTCTTATGGTTACAACTTGACAATAAATAAATAAATAAATAACCCCTGTAGTTTGTTCAACCTGCTCTTGGAGACTATATATTTAAATGGTAATAGTTGTCGCCGTTAGCTTGCCGGTGCCAACTGCCAAGCCACCACCACCAAAGCCATCGAATTTTCAAATCTACCCTAAGGCTGGAAAGGCCTAGTTTTTCTTCTTTCAAATAAATTTAAATATTGGGAATGCTTGGCTTGAATAAATTGATCACATTTGTAGGTATTGACTTGTTTTCAATAAGATTCTTCAAAGGGTTAAACGTTTTAAAAACATTTAAAATATATAAAAAATGATTAATTTGATTAAAATATAAGTATTAAATTCATAAATTTAGATATAATAGAGGGACTAAAGACAGCATTCGTCTAACATCTTTCATCATTATCCAATTCCACTCTGCATGGGTTTTTGGAATCTTAATTAATTACACTTAACCACTTTTATAATCCTGTCTTTGACGAGACATCTTGCCATTTAAATATTTCCAGTTGTAATTTACGAATAAATGACAAGCCATTCGCCTTTTTTAATAGTAACAAAATATTATAGAACATTTAAAGAAATTAATTTTAAAAGAGTTAAATACAATAGTATTTAAACTTAAAAAAATAAAAAAATAATATTTAAATGGAAAGTTCCGGAGTAAAATTATGTGTCGGGCAAAGACAAAGGGAACAGTTGGATTCAAAACGTGAAAAGGGAGAGAAAGCGGAAAGTGGGGACCACCCTGTGTTTGAACGGTCAAAAAGAAAGACCCTACTTACTGTTGAAAACCGAGAAAGAAATAACGTAAAAAGAAATATAAATCTTTTGACTGTCATCAACACCCCCATCACCACACCACCAACCAAATAATTTTTTTTTTAAACCCAACAAACCTCTCAAAGCCACACTTTATTCTCTCTTTTATTTTCCTCTGTAAAACAAATTCAATAGGGCGATCATTCACCGTCAAAGATCCATTTTAAGATCCGGAATCCGTGCCCGTATTTTCCCTCTTATGATTCCACCTCCCCTGCCTGTTCATTCCCCGATTTCTTGACCGGCCGGTAACTAATTTCATCTGTACTTGTCTTTTTTTTTATGGTATTTGGTTGTGAGTCTAATGGTTGCCGTGTTTGGCTCTTATTTGATTTTTTTTAAATCGTTATTTTTGTTTAATCTTTGCTTGATCTTAGATCCTTATTTCCTTCTAAGGTTGCATACTTTTTTATCCTTTTTTTCACTAGGAATTACGGGAAAGGAAACATCTCTTATTCCGTTAATGTCATGCGTAAAGTAACCTATTAGGAGCTTAACACGCTAACGTTAATGTGCTAAGGAAGAACAACGGTCTATGCTTTATCTAGTTTTATGCAACATTCGTATTCAAAATGATCGTGTGTGTGTGTTTTCTTTCAAATTCATGTTAACATTTTCTTTCAAAGGATGAGAGATTTAGTTTTTTTAAATGTTATTTTGATGTAACAATTATTGCTGATTTTTGTTAGGATGAACCATTGACATTTATGTTAACGTGTTTTTCAGGTAACTCATTGAGTTTTATTTTGGTTGATTTAAAAAGCTTGATATCCTACTGAGGAGGATCTGTGGAGATTCTTGTTATTTGCTTTTGTTTAGTCCAATGGTTCTATAGGTATGGTACCTACTTCCGATTAAGAGAGTCTAGTGGAAATGCAGTTTTGTGTGGATAGATTACCTGATGAAATGAATGATATGAAAATTAGGGATGACAAGGTATGTTGATTTGTTTTCGTAGTTTGCTTTGATTGGACCGGATCAGCTTTATAAAAGCTATTACTATGTTTCAGGAAGCGGAAGCAACCATAGTTGACGGAACGGAAACTGAGACAGGGCATATAATTGTCACCACTATGGGGGTAAAATGGCCATCCAAAGCAGGTTAATTTTATAATTTTATCCTTGTGAAATAGAGTTTATTGGGTCTGATTTCGGATGTTTGTATGCTTTTCTAACAATCTAACTGAACTTTCTTTCATTTTCAGACAATAAGCTATATGGCCGAGCGTGTTGTTGGGCATGGATCATTTGGGGTAGTGTTTCAGGTACACATTGATTTCTTCCTTTTCATACTAAACTTGAAGACATGTTCACATTTCATATTCTAAGTTTACTCGTGTTGTATCTCAGGCTAAATGTTTAGAGACAGGCGAAACTGTTGCTATTAAGAAGGTTCTTCAAGACAAAAGATACAAGAACCGTGAAATGCAGACCATGCGTCTTCTAGACCACCCTAATGTTGTCTCTCTGAAGCATTGTTTCTTTTCAACTACTGAAAAAGATGAACTCTATCAATCTGGTGCTGAGTATGTTCCGGGACCGTTCACCGTGTTATCAAACATTATAATAAGATGAGCCAAAGGATGCACTTATATATGTTAAACTCTATTTCTACCAGGTATCAGATTGGTTAAGATATTTACATTTGCTATCTTATGTCTATCTTGTACATCTCTATGGAAACAAGAACACATGATGCCATTATATGCAGCCCTTGAATGAAATTGGTAATATTTTTGTCTTTGTGCAGATTTGCAGAGCTCTTGCTTACATTCATAACAGTATTGGTGTGTGCCACAGGGACATAAAGCCTCAAAATTTATTGGTATGTTTACGAGCAACTTGATAGATGCTAAAGCTGTATTAGTTTTAAAATATATAATGATTATGGCCAAACTTCGAAAAGATAATTGAATTTGGCAAGGGAAGAAACAATCCAGCATTCTGGGGAATATATGCATGCTAATTTATTGTAACGTGAAATCTGAAACTCATAGCAAAAATCTTTGCCATCTCTAAATTTCAAATGGAATGAGTTTGTAATAAATTCACTCAAAGATATTGACTCCATGTTGTTCCTTGTTGCAAAGGTACTTCTTGTTTTTTATTTTGGGGAATAACGTAGTTTCCATCTTATTTGTATATTTACTATATAAGGTTGGATTTATTCATCAGCGTGTACATTTACACTAAAATGCCTACTCTTATCAATACAATGGCTCCTGTTTCAGGTCAACCCACACACCCACCAGTTAAAAATCTGTGATTTTGGAAGTTCCAAAGTTTTGGTATGTACGATAGAATCATTATTTTTTTCTTTTGCTTCTGCCTAATTGTTCATGAGCCTAATTTTTATTTAACTTGGCCAGGTAAAAGGGGAACCAAACATATCTTACATCTGTTCTAGGTACTACCGAGCACCTGAATTAATATTTGGTGCTACTGAATACACTACAGCCATTGACATTTGGTCTGCTGGATGTGTTTTGGCTGAGCTATTGCTTGGGCAGGTAGATGTTTCCTTGCATATATTTTTACTTTATGTGTGTGTTTTTCCTTTATTGCTTACAAATTTTATTTTTGTGACTACAGCACTTTTTCCTGGTGAGAGTGGAGTAGATCAGCTTGTTGAGATTATTAAGGTATATTTTAGTTAAAAATTCTCATCAATAATAGTTTTATCATGACAGTGTTAAAAAAATTGACCGGTAAACATTAAGGATGGAAGATATTAACCTATCTAAGCTCATTCCATACTAGTGGCTTTTAAATTATCTGTGGCATTATTAGCGTTGGATCTCTGATTTATCCCGCACCTGTGATTTTTATGCAGGTTCTAGGTACCCCAACAAGAGAAGAAATAAAGTGCATGAATCCTAACTACACAGAATTCAAATTTCCCCAAATTAAAGCTCACCCGTGGCACAAGTAGTGGAGATCATATTTCTTTACTCTTTTGGAGATTTATATGTAATGTATGGTATTGATCAATGTATCCTTGGTATGCAGATATTCCATAAGCGAATGCCTCCTGAAGCTGTGGATCTTGTTTCACGACTATTGCAGTACTCTCCAAACCTTCGTAGTACAGCTGTAAGAATCGACACATTGTTATTGGTTTCTTTCTCTGTAGTCTGACATTTTTTGATGGGGATTCTGACATATGATGGATCCTGCAAATATTATTTCTTTGATGAACATTTCTATTTGTTGACGAACTATCTTACGAGTGTTTTTACTTTCTGTGCAGGTTGAGGCTTTGATCCATCCCTCTTTGACGAGCTACGTGATCCTAACACCCGCTTACCTAATGTCGATTTCTTCCCCCACTGTTCAACTTCAAGCCTCATGGTAAAAACCAAGCCAACACATGTTTCTCTATGTTTTCACTAATTTTACTGAACTGGAAACTGATGATCGTTGCCGTATTTTCAGAACTGAAGGGAGTGCTGCGGATATGTAGGGAAACTGATCCCGGAGCATTCGAGAAAGCATGTGGCCTTCCTTGATTATGATGGAATTCCTTTCTTCTTAATCTTGTTGTCTGCATCTTGCAGAAATTGGGCTATTGTAGAGAGAAGTAGCTAGTAGTTTGTTTCAGTTATATGATAAAGAAGCCGTTTAGTTATCTTCTTCATCATCAATGTTCATTAGTTCCCTTTATTATTTATTATTATTAAGCTTCATTGATAATCAATCATGTATATAACTGTTAACTAATTAAATCCTATCATCCACGTACAGTATGCTAGGGGGACAGCTAAGCTAAATTCTTAAGAGCAAGCGAAGCTTGCAAAGGCAGAACCCACCCTGGGCAGAATCATCGTTTTGAAGTTGAATTCGCAAACCATGTTGTCTCGCCATAAATTTAGTACATTGTGAGATTGCACTCTAACCCCCTAAATTAGTAATTCAATTATGGCATTTCTAAATACAATTTTTGTCTCACCATTGTTGATATCTGAATTTGACTTTGACACAGTTTAACACATTTAACTGGTGAAAATGAAATTTCATTTAAATAGTAACCTAAAAAACATGGTTACCCGTTCGAATCATAAAACCAAATTCAAGGAGTAAGAAATACAATTACCCAATTGTCAAAAGTTAGGATGGTTGTCGAAATCCATTGAAATCTAAAAAAAATCAGCAGGGAAAACGTTTTCGTCGGTAGTAGTGGCACTAGCGAGAAACACGAGCCAAAAACCAAGAGAAAAACACACCATTAGACATTACGTCATTACTTTACAGTTACGTCAACATTAATCCTAGCCTTTACGTCGCCATGCCATCATCAAGGCATCAACATCTCACCCATGTCATGGCAAATCCTAGCCTTTACGTCGCCATGCCATCATCAAGGCATCAACATCTCAACCCATGTCATGGCAACTCATCACCCCACGCGTCATGGTTTACGGCCCTGAAGATGTTTAGAATAAAAATCTCGTGAGTTTTGTCCGGTCGGCAGTCAGGACTTTTCGGTTCACTTTTTCTAAACCAATTTCCCCTTACATTTGGTTTATAAATAGCCCCCAAACTTGCAGAACACACGAGTAAACCCTTTATTTCTGTTTATTTCGCATGGAGAGCGAGAAGTAAAGTCTGCTGCGATGGTGACAATGACGAAGGAGAAGAAGAGGAGAAGATGGAGCAGTTCTTGCCCTAATAAGGAATTCCAGGAGGCGCGTGACAGGAGGAGAGATGAGCTGAGACAAAGGGAGGAGATAACCGAGAAGAAGCAAAACAAGGCACGGAGACTGAATGAGCAATCGAGTTGGGTTCCCTGTTTTGAATGGGCCGACTTTACAGAGGATATCGAGTTTCCAAGGTCGCCGATTATCTTCCCGACGCCATACAACAACACGGATGATATTAAAAAAAAACAACGAGACGACGATGGCTTAGATCTTAAGCTAACACTTTAGCTACCTTTTTGCTTTTTCTTTGTTAAATTACAAACTAATTCATAAAAGAATTCAATAGTTGCTTTTGGTTTCGTCTTGTATTATTTTTGTTCTTGATGATCAACGTTGAATCTTTAATTTCTAAAATTGACATATGGGGTTGAATTTGATCGGTGAGAGAGAAAAAGGAGTGTTGGCTTGTGGGTTTAGTCAACCGACCGCTTACTTTTGACGTAGAAACCCAAGGTTTGACAAAATCGTAATTGAAGTGCCTATGAGCGGAAGACAAGGGTTTAGGTTAACTCAAATCGATTTCATTTGTTGTCAGCGTGTTTTTGGTCGGGGAATGTGAGATTTTAATAGAAATGAAATTTATATTTTCTTGTTTAATTGATCGGAAATGTCATTCATGATAATCTTACATTATCAATAGTAGATTTTTTTGGTATATTACCGGGAATGTCATTACCTCCCTTTTTTTAGTTATTGTTGAATTACTGACGTTTTGGACTAAAATGCCCTTAAAAAAAAAATTTCTTTCAAAAATATCATTATTCTGTTATTGAATAATAAAAATTCTACGAAAGTTAAATTACAAATTTATCCTTAAACTATTTTAGATTTACAAAAAAAAATCTATACTTAAAATTTTATATGAAGTTCAGGGGTTAAAATAAAATTTTATCCTTTCATTAAACATTTTTATATTTTCAATTTTGTAAAAAAAATATAAATTTTATGAATTTAAGTTTTTTTAAAGAAAATATATAAATATTTTACAACTTGTTAAAAAAACAAATATATAATAAGGAAAATTTGGTTAAATATACATTCCAATAATATTTTATTCCTTTAACCAAACACGGTAATCTTACATTCATGTTAAACCAACCAAACAACAAAATACAACATTCCCAGTAATCTTATTCTCTGATAATATTTTATTATCACTGGTAATCTTATATTCCGTGAACCAAACACACCCTCAAAGTAAGAGAAGGGGATTAATAGGTGAATATCAGTAGGTGGTTTAGAATAATTATGACATTTACTCTAGGTAATTTTATGAGAATAATATTTAAAAAATAATATATTTTTGACAAAATTCCTACATGAATGATGTAAAGGTGTCCTTAATTCATTTTAAATTTTTTGAATAATAAATTTAAATGATCCAAATATTTAGAAATCCTTTTCAAAATTCCTTTAAGTAAAATAAATCTACAAAATACACATTTAAAAAAATACATTTACATAATATATCTTAATTAAACATTATTTTTTAAATATTTTTTAAGTATTATTCACATAAATAATTATCCTACTTAACTTGCTCACCTATCAGCTATTCAGCCCATTTGCCTGGCGTTGAACAGGCTGAAGTTGTTGAGATTTGTCAGCCCATTTGCCCCCTAAATTTTGTCAAACTTCATTTTAGCCCCTATAAGGTTTTACATTTTTAATTTAATCATGATAATTAATATATAAACATGAGGTAATGTGTGTTTGGCCCAAAAATTTCCAAATATTTCTTAAAGTTTGACTTCTTTTTATAATTGTAATTTGTATGATAAATTTGGTAATATTTTAGTTTCTTTGATAAATTAGGACAAAGTCTAAAAATATTGAATTGATCAAATTACCAATTTGGTAAAAATATAAAATTAAATAATTGTAATATAAAAAGTAGTATATAGATATTAAATAGGTAAAATAAATTTAAAATATAAAATCATTTGTCAACGTGACATCGTTATATCTAATTTATGTTAGTGATGTGTTCGTTCATATCTATTATCTTTTTGAATTTTTTAGCTCTCTCCTTATATGATCTTGCTTTTATTATTTAGTGATTAATCTATACTTATAATTATTTAAAAATAATAATTATATTTTTATTCATTTACTTAGGAGAATCAATATTTAATTCATTGATGGAATTACAAAATTGGATGTATTATCAATATATTAAATGTATTAGGAGAATTAACAATATCATAATTCTTTGTTTTAAATTAAAGAAATTGTAATCTTAACGAGAGAGGGAGGGAGACTTCGATGAAGAGGAAACACATGGAAGCAAAAACAGGGGAGACTCCATCAGTTGACGGCAACAACAATGATGATGACGATGAAGAAGAAGAAGAAGAAGAGAAGATCAATGCTTTCTTCACTTTGGTTAGAAATACTCGAGATGTTCATAAACAGATGTTGATTGGGTCTCAAGTTACAAAGGATCAGAAACAAAAAGCAGCAAAGGAGAAATCAACTTGGACTCCATCTTTCCAATGGGAAGACTTCGCTCATCAAGATCATCCACATCTCACAAATATTATTACTCTCCCTTGTTCTTCCAACAGCAATGATGAACAAAAGAGGAAGACAAATGAACATCAAGACTTAGATCTCAACCTTTCCCTTTGATGTCTGTTTTTTTTTTTTTAACTTTTTTTTCCTGTCATGATCATCATGGTGGTCGGTTTATCTTTTAGTTGTCACTTGTCACTATGATTTTTTTCTTTTTTCTGGGTTTTTTAAATCATTCATATTTAAATAAACTGTCATGGTTTTCGTTTCATTGATGATTGTCTGCTTGCTTTTTGATGTAGGGGGATCCGAGACAGATGATGCTGAGCTGTCAGATTGCACGTTGATGGCGCTGAGATACAATGAGTTGGCAGATCAGCGCAAAGGCGGGAATTGATTGTGACATGTTCCTTATTGGGGTCGTTTTGAGTATGTTTCAGTCTTTTGGCCATAACTTTGGCTACAGGTGTCAGAATCGCGCATAAGACCCCAATCCGGAAAGCTCTTTTCGACGCGCACGCTCTCCACATTGAGCTACGCTCCATGTGGCCTTTTTTTCAACCTCAAATTCTGCCGTTTTCCCCTCCGAATCACTAGATTTAGTTATTTTTTACTATTTATGGTAATATTTCGATTGTTAATTAGGAAGTCAATTTAAATCCGATTTAGACCGGATTTTTGGGAGATTGCTTATTTTATTTCGAATTTCAATTTAGAGTGATTTTCGAGATTTTGCTATTTTTGGCAAAAATTCGAATAAATACGATTTTTGCTATTTTTGGCAAAATTCGAATAAAGACGATTTCTTTTGCTATAACAGTCCGGCTTGTGGACTGCTTTTGAGATAGTTATTGATTTTATAATATTTTATTAAACCCTAGAGACTTTTTTTCTCTGGTTTTTGGGCGAATTTTCTCTTGTGAATCGTCTGTCGGAGCTAGTCTACAAAATAATCACTATTCTTTCTGGCGTCACTTTTTGAGGAATTCCTGTGGTTCATAGTAATGTTCATGGAGGGGGAAAAAAGGGTTTGCTACCGACCACGAATTGGCGTTGGCCACAAATGACAAATGGTTATATGGTCAACTGCCACATCCAATCTTCACTCAGATCAGCCAAAATTTCAGGGTTTTCCTCACATTGATGATGTTGATCAATCTTTCCTTTCTGGACAGGATCTAAAGCAACATGATGTTAGCTTGATGTAATAATAGTGAAAAGACATCAAAATTTCTGCAATTTTCCTCCCTGCAATTGAGAATGTAGGGCCTCATACCTGCAATTGAGAGTTGACTCTTGTGTTGTTTTTGAGTGTTTAGTTGAAATGACAAAGCGGCAGCAAGGATTCTTCAAGTTCAGTTTTCAGGTGGTGAGCATTTTCCATTATGCACTTCAAAAAGGGTAATGAAAACTTGTACAAATTCATTGTATTTATGTGTGGCAACATTCTTTTTGCAATGCATATTTGGTCCTTAATTAATTCAAGTAGCTTTTGTAACTAATATATAGGATGGCAAAACACCAACTGTTCAATTGATTCAGAATAAAAGCACGTTGAAAGTATTCGAAATACCTGATAAATATCGAATTGGTCGGGTCGGGATAAGATGAGACGGTTATGAATGCATCAAACATCATGTGATAGAAGTATTCGAGTTGACCTAGAACATGCCTACAATGGAACGGTAATGGATTTGACAATATCCATCCTGTTATATATGTTTCTTGCAAGAAAAGTAAATGAAATACGTTGTTACAGATGAAGTTGGGGTTTTAAGAAGTAGAATTGGAAGAGAGAACATTATACATTGCACCTAAGCCACCATTAACACTCAAAACAACTGGGAAAATGACCAAAACCATTTTAAAAGCTCTTTAACAAGAGATTTTATCAAAACATTCAACAATATTCCTCTTAACTCAATGCTGGATTAAGAGGACTCTTTCCCAGATTAGATGGTCTCGGTTCCCCAATCATCGGACTATGAGGTCCTCTTGTTCGAGGGCTTCTTTCTCCTCTTAGTTCATTGAGACGCGGACTAGTCGAGAGGCGTGGACTTCGATGACTTCTCGTGTCAATTTCTGGCGTAGTGGTGGAGCTTGGACTTTAGGACTCGATGTATGCCTGAACTCACCTCGGCTTCGGGTGATGACTTCGTCTAGTATCTCACCATCCCCTGCATATGATGCTCCATGTCCTAGGTCTGTCTCCTGTATGGGAAAATTTTAATATAGTAATTGTGATCAATGAGAAGCTGAAAGTGTTTGATAGTTGAAGGGATCTTACTGTGGCAAGATTAAATGGCAAAGCAGGTGCCTCTTCGTACTCAGCGGCATCCAAATCGTAAAGATGTGCCCTTTGAAAACTTGGGCAGGAAGTATTGTCTTACTGGACTAAAAGCATGATCATCAAAGGAAACATAACGCCGGCGATCGGAATCCAAGTTAGTCCGAAACATATAAGCAGATAAACAGTTTGAAAAATGGTGAAGTGGCAATTGTCTTGAATGGAACAGTCTCCACAAGGTGCATGTTGCTCCTCAAGAACTCTGCATGAAAACAAAATCTCTCTTCAACTCTAGACTCAAAAGAAAAACACATAAATGAGTTAATGAATTGTCTTTACTTATATCTCCTGCTTGGTGCTGTGAAGAGCAATAAGATCCTTTCCCAGAATTGGTTACCCGGTAAGCTTTCGATTGCCATGAATGACGAAGTAGCCCCACAGGACCGAAGTTGGAATCCTTTTAAGAATGGGCATTGCTGCAACACATCCTCCTACCATGGCGGCTTGAAGCAGGTTACTTAGACGCTGCTCTTTTACTTCACCGGTAATAGATCATCGATCTCTTTCTCGATATCGAATAAAGTCTCTCGAGAGGGCATCGATGTTGCCTGAACATGTTGCAGCTTGAACGGTTGATTCTTTTAGTTCATACAGTCCCTGGTTAAGCAAAATTGAAATCCATTAATTAGTCAAAAGCATAGCCTGCATAATTGTGACAGCAAATAATTAGTTTTTTTTTTATTTGATGGAACATGATGGTGAAGTCATGTATTAGTCATCCAAGCACGCTAGTGAACATTTTAAAATACTTTATGGATTTTTATATTCACCGCTGTCTCCCTGAAAATTTTAAAGTATAATATCTTTTTATTGGATCTTACCTTGCTGATGGCTCCTGGTAAACTAAAGGGGTCTGCATTTGTTGATAGGCTTCTTGCATATTCCATACAATTGTCCCAAACTAGCATTCTTACTCATATTTTTCGCGCCGTGGCAACGAGTCGATTACGAAGTAGCTGCAGAACAACCGGAAATCAGTATCAGCAAAAATATATCGACGAACACAAGAGTGAAAACGAAAGTTCAAACAATTTGATCACCTGGTGCTTCAGAGTTGCCAAGCTCTTGGTATGCATTGGAGATTGTGGAATGACCCCATTTGCCGGAGGGACACCAATGAGACCACATAACAATGTCTGTCACAAAGCAATCTCCCAAAACGTATTAAGGATCGAACCATAGACGAAATTTAGATAAAGGATGGGAGAACTAGGAGGGAACTTGTTGCATACCAGGAATCCCAAAAGGTAAATCATAATGATAACAAGATGGTTTTCTCAAATTAAACTCTTTCTGTTGAGCTAGTTGAGATGCTACACTATGGTCAAAGTAATAAAGCACGGCGATCATTGTGGCTGGAATGAAGGCTCCGATAATGTAGACACCGGAACATTTAGCATGTCCTGTCATATATTTTTACATGTTTCTAGTGTCAGTTTATTAGTCCTGTAAGGACAGAGTGTGTATATATATATATATATGGTACGGATTGGCAATTGTACTTGGTTAAACATGCCTTGATGACTGTCCAATTTTCGTAGGCACCGGGAGACAGGATTCGGGCTGAAGAGACGACGTGGGATTCCTTTCGGAACTCTCCAGTGGGTATATAGGACAATGCTGTCCAAATTAGTACCATAAGTGGCACACCATAGTCGCTACAAAGCTTCTAAGCCAACCTATACAACAAAACAGTTTCTTTTTCAGTTCTCAAAGCAGATGATGCCCCAAATATCTCCAAAACATGATCAAGTGACATAAACTTACCCGTCCCATAGCGCCACGACCTAGCTTTTCGGCTTCGTAGTGCCGTGAGAAGAAGGCCAAATGAAAGCACCAAAGCAAAATGCCATTGGCAAAACCTCCCGAAGGTAAAAATTGTGTCGATTTCGGGTTCTCGTTATGCGGAATCCGGAACTCTTCCACAAGACCCTGCATATGAATTTCAAAATAAGCTTAGATCTTTAGCATCCCAGAAGAATTCACCATGCTTTACAGAAACATACAAAATTTGGTCTTACTTTTATAGCTTGCTGCATGAACAACATAGCTATAAGCAGACCAAACAATTCTCCGGCGACACGGGTAAACCTGTTGATAATGGAACAAGCTCCCAGGATCGACAGTAAGAACAGCAAGCCTGCAGTCCATACACAAACCCTACAAAATTAAAGGGAAAAAACAACAGGCAACTATATCAAATGTAGAAGCCCCAACAAAACATAAATGAAGCAATATATTTGATCAAATAAACTAGCTGAGGTACAACAGCTCACCATCCGGTCATGCTAGAAACTTGTCCCCCCATCCGGTCATGCTAGAAACTTGTCCCGACCCATATCTGGTCTGTCTTTAACAAAGTCAAACATAAATGTATACATAATGACAGTCGGCTCTGCAACTCCTAATATCAGCAAGGGTTGACCTCCGATTATCGAGTGTATGACACCGCAGAGTGCCGTGGATGCCAACGTTTGAACCGCTGTGAGAACTCCATCTACAGATCACATGGTGGATCATCAGATCAATATATATATATATATATGTTTGTGTATGTATTCTACAGAAGACTTAAGATTATGTTATAGATACCAGTGTTTCTCTCAAGTTGTTCACCAAATGAAATGACAGGGATCGCAGAAGCGAAGAAAATGTAAGTGGTGGGAGCCAGAATCCTATAAAGATAACACAGTATATTATTTAGCCTAAAAATACATAGAAGCATAATAAATTTCTGCAAAGAATCATAGTATATACCTGAAGCCTGCTTTAAACCCGCCGGTCCAATCTTGCTTGTAACACATTAATCTCCCTTTGAGATCATTTTTTATGCCTCGGAAAGGCACAAAGGTCTCTTCCATGGCTACTCTTTTCTCTATCTAAATCCTCTAAATGGTCGGCTAATTTAGTTCTCTTCCTTAAATAATCTCAAGAATTGTTAATATGCAGGATGAAGCTGTTAAACGCAAGAATCAAACAATTTACATGACTTGAGAAAGGCTTAGAGAAGACAAGACTATGGGGTAAAGATATGAAGTACTGAAAAGAACAATGAAGAGAGACGAGCAAATTACATAATTGTGAGAGGAAACATAAGAGGAAACAGGAACACAACAAAGGGTCTGTAGATGCAATGCAAGGGGGTGTGTAGAAGGACAAAAGGGAAGGATCCGAATATATAAAAGCCTGCTTGAAAGATGTGAAGTAGATTTGGTGAAGTTCCGACCAATATTTACTCGGTTATTTTTTTCATTGTGAAAAGACAGATGCCCCACATATTAAAATAAAAGAAAGACAAAGAAGCTCAGATAAAATAAGTTGATATTGAATACAAAATTATATGATGCAGTTGCAGACAAGTATAGGCGGGTAAAAACCGGGGGAGTGTGGGGGATGACACTGACGTTCACTGTCATTCTTTTGCTAGTTGTGTATGCACCTTTGATTGGGGCCATGTCATCATTCACAGGTTACCGACGTCGGGACCCATTGACCTGTTTTTTTGCGTCTGGACTCTGAATTCCAACCATAGGTTCCACTGCATAAGGCAACCATCACTATTATATTTACACTTTCCCTCCAACGAGGCAAGTGTTCTATTAGACTTTGTTCTTTGGCAGCATACGACCTCGCATGGTGGTTAACACATTCGACTTGATCTACTCCTTTTGATTTCAACTTTATTTTTATTTTTTTAATACCGACTTTTATTTGTTTATATTTCATTAATTAGTTTATAACCACTGTGTACAAACTTTGTTAGCTTTTAAGCTAAAAGTAAGCAATTTTTCCTCCATTATGACATAGAATACCACGCCAGCACACATTTATAGACGAATTAATTTTTTATTCTGTAGCGCTTTTTACTTCTTTTAAATTAAGATTAAAAGCATCTTCAGTCTTAATCTCTATTATAACGCATCTCTATCTCTACTTTAGAGATGAAACAATAATTCATCTCCAGCGTTATTTTTATATTACCACTAACTCTATTTTATTCACAATATTTAACTATTATAATATTAATTTTACAAATATAAAAAAAATAAAAAAACCGAAAAATTATAAAAAAATTAGTATGATTATTTATCTAATTTTAATAAATTTTTATCTATCTTATAATTTAATATATTTTAATTAAAAAAAAGCAAAAATGTAACGTTAGCTATAGTACCACACTAGATCTAACGCGATACTGTAGCACATAGGTACTGTATCGTTGAAGATGGCGCAAGGCTGGAGCTGATATTATCTCCACACTGGAGATATTGCTGAAATGTGGCACAGCATTGGAGATGGCCTAAGATACAATTAGATCTAATAAAACTATTAAATAACATTTTTTATTTAATTATTATTGGAACCATTTTGTTATGTACCTTAATAAAACATTAAAGCCTCGCGGACTAAAGGATATTCCTCAATTTATTGTTCGCAGTAACACTCAATCGAAAGCATTATATATAAAAGGAAAGCTACATCAGTTGACTTTAATTTACGTACCCACATGCATTATTTATATTTATGCCAGAAAAGTTTTTCGATACTCTATAATTTATTGTATTTAAATATAAGTGATTTTTTTAAAAAAATTTATTCTAATATATATTTCGTTATTCAAATTTATCCTGCTGTGACTTTATTTAATAATAAAAAATATTTTATGTCTATAAAAACTCACTAAAAAATTATACAAATATATTTTAAAATTAAGATACAAGATTTGTAGAAGCATAATTAATTTCATTGTCAGAGATCGTTTAGAAGGTTGAGATCTTCAAAAAAGATATGTTTTCTCTTTAGTAATAACTCTCTTTGACGAGATAAAATTAATACAAGTTAACTTATTTCTTAGGAATTATTGTCTCTTTATATAAACTAAATATTAAATTAGTTTATAAGTATTTATAATTTTGTCTCTCATGAAATTTTAAATACAACTTATGATATTTTTATTTTTATGATACTTTAATTATTATAATACACGTAATATAATTGGTCATTTAATTTTACGTCATATTTTTTTAACATTATATATTATACATATGTGTTCACGATTATAAATTTTAATCTAACATTAAATTTATAGTATGTTTACATGCCCTTCAATAAAAGTAAATTTCAGACAAATATTCTTCATTTCTTACAATCATTTCTCTCTCTCTCTATAAACACCCATTTTTCTTTATACTAAGGAGTAATTTTCACACATAGAATTCAAATTATTAAAATTTTGATTTTTTAATTAAAAAATGAAAATATGATAAAAGTATTCTTTACACTAAAGAATATTTGATTTATTATCGATTTTTATAAATCTAAACATTTTAAATAACTCTAAAAAATACTATTAAATTCTTCCACTATTTACAAATATACTAAAAGAAATTGAATATAAATGATTTTTATTTGAATTCGAATACTTTATTTTGAATCATTATAAAAAAAATTGTAAGGTAAACACAAAATTATATTAATTTTGATCTATAATTTTTTCTCTCTTCAACCATCAACCTTAAGTGGGTAGGTCCTCAAATGATGACAGATATTCTTTAGGTGTTTACATGGATTGCACCATTGAATATGTTCGAATCCCCACAAATTAACCAAAAAAAAATGCATATCGTGATTGATTCTACTAACCCAACAATCAATAAAGAAGCTTTGTAATATGTTCCCATTTCGAAGTTTTGTTCAAGGTCGATGATGTTTAGAGGCCCTTTATGGTCCAATAAGGGCAAAGTGTTTTCCTTTCATGGGCTCCTATAGGGCCGTCATCCATCTATATATAGGCTCTTAAGGGCCCAAGCTTCAACTTCAAGCGTTGGTTCAAAAGCCGAAACCACAGAGTTAGCTTTGAAAATTCGAAATGGGAAGACGGTGTTCAGTCAAACCAAGATCCTCTTTTTGGATCTGTAAATAATAAGAATTGATGATTCGGAGAGCAGATATTTTTCGCTCGCACTTCTCTCAGTCGTTCGATTCCGCGTAACAACCGCTGACATTTTCTGGCAGGCAAAATTTCCATCACTTATTGTTAAATTCAACAAATATATCTTCATTTATATCACTGTGTTTATCTCTCTTGATCTGCATCTTCCTCTCTCTTTTTTTTATAAGATTTGACTTCAATTTTGTTTCGAAATTGTGTCAAATCTTTTGAATTTTGAATTCTTCGCGTGGTGTTAATCTGATCTAAATCTTTGAATCCTCGTGAGTTTCGTTGGGTTGCACAGATTTGTATTTCTCGAATTGAATTTATGTTCGTTTGATTTAGATTTTTATGTGTTGATATGGTGAATTCTGGCCTGTTTTGGTCCGGCCGTTGGATCTGCTTTGATCTTGAATAATACAATTTGTTTTTCATTTTCAAATTAAATTGATGATTTTGTAATTTGGTGTTTCGGCAGACGTGAAGAATGGGGCTGTCTTTCGCAAAGCTATTCAGCCGGCTTTTTGCCAAGAAGGAGATGCGTATATTGATGGTTGGGCTTGATGCTGCTGGTAAAACCACCATTCTTTACAAGCTCAAGCTGGGAGAGATCGTTACCACTATTCCCACCATTGGTAAGTCCCCTTTTTATTGATCTCATGAAGTTGTAACGTCTTTTAATTCATTTGAATTTTGTTTCTAATTGATAATATTATAATCTCGTAGGTTTCAATGTTGAAACCGTGGAATACAAGAACATCAGCTTTACTGTATGGGATGTTGGTGGCCAGGACAAGGTAACTGGTTTTAGGTTTTTTTTCCCCAAACATATTACCATGAACCGTAAATATTGCATGAAATGGAAAATCTGTACATCTTTTGATATGTTCTTTTTATTACTTTCTTACCATAGCTTGTAAAAGGGAATGATTATGGAAGTTATTTTGCGGTCTTATATATTCCGTGATCAATTAAGTGTCGTATTGTTCCAAGAAAGAAGAAAACATATGCTATATATTTGTTAAGTATATGCATGGGTTGATGGTTATGCTTTGAGTTCATCTTAGATCTTGTTAGATATATTAGATTAAACAAAATGCTTATGGTCTTTGTTTTTCTCAATTATACACCTTGCTTATTTCCTTCGTCTTTCTTTGAAGATCCGGCCACTGTGGAGGCATTATTTCCAAAATACACAAGGACTTATCTTTGTGGTGGATAGCAATGACCGTGAACGTGTGGTCGAAGCTAGAGATGAGTTGCACAGGATGTTGAACGAGGTAATTGATCTTGAACACGTGGTTGCGAAATTACTAAACGTTTCACTCTGGATGCCATCGTCACTCTGGATGTTGAACTTACTATTGTATGTGCATTGACAGGATGAGTTGAGGGATGCTGTGCTGCTAGTATTTGCTAACAAGCAAGATCTTCCAAATGCTATGAATGCTGCCGAGATCACTGATAAGCTTGGCCTACATTCTCTCCGTCAGCGCCACTGGTAAGATGACAATTCATTTCATCTCTCTCGCAGTCTTTATCCGGCCCTCTTTGTTTGTAGATTGCTATCTCACCCTCTATATAATATGTATTTTGCAGGTATATACAGAGCACTTGTGCCACTTCTGGGGAAGGACTGTACGAGGGACTCGACTGGCTCTCGAACAATATTGCGAGCAAGGTAAGCTCACGCAAATCATGCCCGATTATTGTTAAACCCAAACTTGCAGAATTGTGCTGATAAATGTACATATAATTGCAGGCATAAATGGCACAATTGAATTAACAGTCCCTTTTTGATGTTCTGATGTCTACCTCGTTCAACCGTTATGGCTTTTATTGAATGTTTGGTCTTCCTTGCAAACATTACCGTTTGTCACATGTAGTAAGAATAATATGATTAAATTTCAAATTCCATTGTTGTATTACCTCCATAGCTTTAAAAGAAAGAAAAGAAAATACGTTTTCTCCAGGTTTTGTGCCGTTTCCCCTTAAATTATGTAAATAATTATCTGGTTTCCAAAAATAAATTTGATTCTAATTGAATTGTAACCTGATGAATAGATTAGTAGTTGCTGCTGAAGCTAATGAATGAGAATTGGAACATAGGAAGAAACATATTCTCACGATCTAGTTTGTGATATTCAATCAGTGGCGGATATACGTGTACTAGGCGAGCATGTCTCCATCCTGAAATATTTACCTACTTTCTAATGCGACCTAATCTTTTCTTTAGAATCTAGTGTGGTTCTCAACTTATATTTTACCGTTACATGCACGTGTTAGAACACTTTGATGACATGGTTTTCAATCTATTATAGGTTTATATATAAAAATATATATTTTTAAATTAAAAATGAAATAAAAACAGTTTAAAAAAGCGAAAATTTCGATTAAGCGTTAAAACATAAGAAACAAATTGCCTGAGACTGAGAGACTAAAGCCCTATCCCTAAGCAACACTAAATCCTTCGGACAAAAAACATATCATAAAATGGGTCTGAAAAATCACAAACAAAAAGCATTCTTAAATTCATAAACAAGCGCGATATATTTTCCTTTTATTTAGACTGTCCAGACAATATTCGTGAAGGTGTTTTGAACAAGCACACACTTCGTTCTACACTTGTGATTATTATTTATTTTTATTAGGCTTAATACAAAAGCAAGTGTCCATATTATTTATAAAGTTGATTTTAGATGTTTAAAGAATTTGTTAAAAATAAGATTTTAATGTTATTCTTTTAAGTGCCTACACCGTGACGCCATTAAAAGAACGATTATCTGAAACGTGTCGCTTTTATAATTTTAAAAAATTATTAAAAAAAACTCATAATTATATTTATATATATTTAAAATAAACCTTAAATTTATCCAAAATCACGGAAAAAGCTTAAATCCTTAATTCTAAACTTCCATTACCGGCCATCACCGATCACCACAACTACTATTGTCATCGTCGACGTCATCACCGGCCGCATTATTGTCGGTGAAAGATTTATGCCTGTAACTTTAACATAAAAATTATTACCTTTCTCCTTTCAATCTCTTCCTTTAGATCCCTTCATCGACTCAATAATCAATCTCTGTTCAGTTTTCTATTGAGTCAATCAGTAAACACCTCGGAGGAGGGCAAGTTACTCAGATTGAAAAGCTCTGTCCTTTTTTTCTTTTCAGTTTGAAAAGCATGCGAGGTCATAAATTCATGGACATTCATTGGCCTATTGGGTGCTTTCCTTATTCTTTTCCATATCTTATACACTATTAAAAATTAATTAAATTAAAAAGATATTTTATAAAATTTAAAATTAAATTATAAAATAAAAAAAAAGATATTTTATAAAATTGTTTCGATTATTCATAAAATAATCGAAAATGGGTTAAATCGAGTTGGGTACTAGGTCTATCATAACTTTATTGGAGTATAATATTTCTTTATATGTCATTCGACCTGATTCAAATTTAGGGAAGTTTCATATAGTATTTTTTTTAAGTAAAAGCTTACACCCATATTTAATCCAATATATATATATATATATATATATATATATATATATATATATATATATATATATATCATTTTTATGAGTACTATAGCAATTATCCTTAAATGTAGAGATCAATTATATTATTCTTTGATATGATCAACCTGAATTTATCCTTTAAAATATCTAACCCGACTTGAACTCTGCTTTTATATAAAAAAAAACTCATCCTATAAAATCGAATTAGATTGAAACTCGTCAAATTTAGATTAAATATCTATTATTGTTTAACATTAGAATCAAATGACAAATAAATTTATTTAAAAAAAACTTAAATAACATTAAAACAATAGAACTAGACTTATAACAATGGATTAGCTAACGCATTAACCAAAGTCAAAAAAAACATTTTATAAAACAGCAATGGTTCAATTTGTTTTAAACACGTGTGTAATTGTAATAAATTATATGGAGTACGTAGTATGTAAGGGAAAAACGTTGTGTCTCAAACAACAAAATGGACACAATCCACAAGTAAAAAAGGGGATAAACCACACTTTTCGTAACTTCCATTTAAAAATCCATGCAAAAAGGGAACCCCTAATTTTAGACGTCCTCCACTTAGCTATAAAAAAACCAACCATGCAAAATCAAGAACCGAGCTTTCTAATAAACTCCTTCCATCCGAGTCCCTTTCAAGTGTTTTGGGAACCGGTGCGAGACACATTAGCCAAGGATCAATGTCGGCCAAAATAATAATAACGGCGGTTTCCATCATCCTTTTGATCGGAGTCGCCATCGGCGTTGTTGCCGTGGTTCAATATAAGAAAAGCCATGAAGGTTCTGATTTGTCCCCGTCAATGAAGGCCGTTTCCAATTTCTGTTCATCTACTAATCACCAAGATTCTTGCCAGAAGACCCTCGGCTCCGTCGACAGCACGGACCCCAAAGAATATATTATGAAGTCTATCTTGGCCGCCGAGGATGCGGTGAAAAAATTCTTCAATTATTCCGACTCCTTGATCGTCACGGTCAAGAACGATAGCCGAACGAGGATGGGACTGGAAGATTGCAAGGACATGATGGACTACGCGATTCAGTCCCTTCAGGCATCGTACTCGGAGGTCGGTGATGCTCAGTTGCACAGCATGACTGATCGGGTGTCAGATCTCAGGACGTGGCTGAGCGCTGTTATATCGTACCAACAATCATGTTTGGATGGTTTCGAAGACAAAGATACAATGAAAAAGAACATGACGGACGGGATTACGGATGCTAGTGAACTCACATCCAACGCCTTGGCGATCGTGACGAAATTAACGGAAATTCTTGCTAAATTTGGCCTCCAATTGAATGTTCCCAACTCTCGTAAACTTCTTTCTGTTGAGACACATGGCTACTTCCCCTCATGGTTCTCGGATGTAGACCGAAAGCTTTTTGCTAAGATCGATAACAATAATATTAAACCGAACGCGATTGTGGCCAAAGATGGCAGTGGCCAGTTCAGGACAATTGCAGCTGCCCTCGCGGCTGCTCCCAAGAAATCGGCAGTTCGTCATGTTATCTATGTCAAGGCCGGAATCTACGATGAGTATATCACCTTGGACAAATCATTAACCAACATCCTTATGTTCGGAGATGGGCCAAGAAGGACCATTGTCACTGGCAGAAAGAATTTTGTCGATGGCGTTCAAACCTGGAAAACTGCTACTTTTTGTAATTTTTCAGTCCAACAATTGCATCAAAAATCTGTTGGATAAATTTGTTATAGTAAATGATTTCGTGAATTTGATCGGTGCAGCCGCTATCGGAACCGGATTCGTTGCCAGATCAATGGGTTCAGAATACTGCCGGAGCTGCAAAGCACCAAGCCGTGGCTCTTCGCATTCAATCCGATAAATCAGCCTTCTTCAATTGCCGAATGGATGCCTACCAAGACACATTGTACAATCACGCAAATCGTCAGTTCTTCCGCAATTGTGTCATCTCCGGAACTATTGACTTCATCTTCGGTGACTCCCCTACCATTATACAGAACTCGTTGATCATCGTGAGGAAGCCATTGGAACCAAGCTAACACGGTGACAGCACAAGGCAAGAGTGATCCCAACGAGAACACCGGTATCGTCATCCAAAATTGTAGGATCGTACCGGAGGAAAAGTTGTTTCCCGACAGGTTGAGGCTGGCGACATACTTAGGCAGGCCATGGAAGAAGTTTTCAACCACCGTGGTCATGGAGTCTACCTTGGGAGACTTGATTCGTCCCGAGGGATGGACGCCGTGGGCCGGAAGCGCTTTCGAAGATACTCTCTACTACGCCGAATACAACAACCGTGGCCCCGGTGCTAATCTCGACCGGAGGTTAACTGGAAAGGTTATCACAAGATCGATCGGAACACCCGCCATGAAGTTTCACACCTCGACCATTCCTTTTGAGTCGTGAGAATTGGTTGCCCGCTACTGGCATTCCTTATGTAGCTACTTTTAAAAACTAGTTCTCAATTATGAGCTTTTCAGGTTTCTTTAATTAATGTTTAAAGAAGTTGGTTTTATTAAATTACCCAAATAATATTACCGAGATTAATAATTAATAAATATTATTAAAAAATGGTTAAAAAATTGTGAATTAATTAAATTGAATTTTAAATTTAACTCAAAAACAGAATATATATATATATATGCCAATCAGAAAAAAATTCCACGTCTACAAATATATCCATAAATTTTTTTAAAAAAAATCCATGTTAATATTAGACTGATAAAAAAATTAAAACTAACGAATTTTGATTACGTTTTTTTTTTATAAATTCCAGTTTTATTCTGCAATTTTATGCTGTTTCGCATTTAAAAATCATTTGTTTGGCTAAAAGAAATTTAAAATTTTCATTTCTGTTTCCAAAGTGATGGCTAAGTCTAGTTTGGGTGAATCAATGATTCTCGATTCATTTCTTACTTTAATTTCAATAAAAAAGATTTAAAGAAATTTTAGAATATATAATTTAATAATATTTTAATTAGATTAAATCGTGAATAAATTGTTATCTTAAAATTTAAAATAGATTCTAACTTGGAAGAAGAAAAATTCATTGAAAATCTTCTAAAAGAGAAGACTCTTGAAGAAATAAGCAAAATATAATTTTTATCTTAAAATTTAAAATAGATTCTTACTCATTTATTTATATATTATACAAGTTTTATAAAAAAATATTATATATATAGTTCATATATAAAATGTGAATATAATATAATAATGTGATCATTGGAAAATTACAATTCCAAGAATAGAAATAAGCAAAATATAATTTCACTTATAACAAAGAATTCATCTGAACTATAGATTTCGGTCACAAGAATTTCAGTATTTTCATTTCACCGTTGCTGCAAAATAATTACACTGTTTGCCCATTTCATTAACACGAATCGTTTAGTAATCAACGAAGAAGAATACTGCAAAATCTGAAGCTTTCATTCCTCAAACATGAAGGATTTTTGCTCTTTTTTCACCGTACATTATTTTACTAGGTTCTTAGTTGCTTTTTTTTTCTTTTTTTTTCTTCTTAAAGAGAGCCGACCACGTTTAAGCAGCTGATGGAGCGGTCACGTATTTAACTTCACCGGCGTCTGAGACTGTCGCCGCGCTTCTCCCACCAATGGTTGGTTTCTTGTAATCGAGTGACTCATCGTTGTAAACGTCCCACCATTTCTTTATCATTTAACGTCTTCTCTTTGCATGTTTTCTTCTTTCCCTGTGTACCTCCATGGCTTTGATCCCTATTTATTCACACACCAAACACCATCACCATTGATCCAACACACAAAAAGAAGAAGAAGAAGATACTATAGACACTCCAATACTTACCGCCGCACAGTAATGGACAACCTTAACATTCTCGAGCTCCACATTCTCCGGGTGTCGCCATAACATGGCGAGAATGAGATTGTAATCCAGAGGAATTGGCTTATAAATGTCCTTGAAGAACATGTTCAAAAAATCCTGTTCGGCAAACGGTGTTGGAGGGGTGATTTCGAGCGTCTGCAATAGATTTTCGTATGTTTCAAGGCCGGGCTCAAAGACGAACATGCCGGCATTGAAGTAAAGAGAAGGTGGTTGACCCTTCTCGTCCGGCCACTTGATCTTGTCAGGGCATTGTTGGCAGTAAGTTATCTCATATTGTGGTGTGTGTCTCCATGTTGTCTCGCAAAACAGTCCATCACTGCGTAGAAATGGCCGTCCGGCAGATCGAACAAGTGATCGACGTTGTCGTATACCTGAATGTCACCATCCAAATATATCATCTTCCTGTATTCGACGAATTCCCATATACGAAGCTTTGAATAGTTGATGACGTAGTAAGCCATGGCATACTGGGTATGATTATCGGGCGGGTAAACGGGTCGGATCTCTCGCACTATACATCCCTGGTTCTCAATTATGAGCCTGTGCTCCCCGGGCACGTCTGGCAAAACCGCGACCACCAATGGATACGCTGATTTGACCTTTCTCAACCCCTTGGCTAACGCTACTACGCCTTTCACGTAATCGCCATCGCCGGCCAAGAATGACGTAAGCTTTGTCGGCCATTGAAAATTGTTGAATTTCTTTTTCTTTTTTTTATAACTTCGATCCGCAAAGGGGAGGCGTTGCTGGGGAGATGAATTTGGTAAATATGAAGGAAGCAGAAACTGCTTTGGTTCTGCGTTAACCGTTTTCCTTCACATTTTACGAATAATGCAGAAGTGTTTATATAGCGCTTGTAATGGAGGTTGAGGTGTGTGGTAACCGTACACGTGTCTTTGATGATAAAACACTGGGAATTGTGGTTGGGAGAAGATTTTGGACAATCACATATTTTAATTAGTAGAGGTTAAAGTTGGAATGGAATGGGTAGGATGTGCTTATTTTAGTTAATTGTTAAATATTTGGGTAAAATACAATTTGTGTCACTTAACTTTCTTCTCATTGCTATGTTGATCACTAAAGTTTAAATGATTTCAATTTACTCATTAAACTTTTACGGCAACGAATATAAATGCAAAAACGTTAGAATCCCATTCTCCACTTGAAAAACTTTTGTCAATACGTCAACTCCTAGTTCATCGAAACGTGGAGAAACTTAGCATTACTAAAAGGTTATTGTAAAGTTTACGAGAGAGGTTTAAATTTTATATCTGAAACTATGCAAAATGAAAAAGAGATGGACATAAAGAAGGGCCAGTGGACGGAAGAAGAGGACTCCCTGCTCAAGACCTATGTCACTCTTCTCGGTGAAGGTCACTGGAATTCTGTTGCTCGTTTTTCAGGTTCAAAATTTCATGTCTTCTTTACCCAGAATTATAACGGTAGCTTTGTATTTATGCATCTGTTTCGACGTGAGAGTTGTTTTTTTAGCTGTAAAAGGACCGGAAAAGGCTGCAGATTGAGATGGTTGAACTACTTGCGACCTGAACTTAGACGAGGAAACATCAGCCTCGAAGAACAGATATTGATTCTTCACTCCATTCTCGCTGGGGTAACAGGTTTTTAATTACTTCGACTCTCGTGATTCAATAAACATGTGAAATAATTTCTGTAACTTGTTCTGTTTCGGAAGCTGGAACGCTGTGAAGGTGGTCAAAAAGGTGGTAACTTCTTGACCTCAACTTGCAATGTTGTAGGAGTCAATAAAAAAAAATACTATGTTGTAGGAGACCTTGGCTCATCAGTCCAAGATGGGCAAACATTGTGCTTGCTATAATTTGATTCAAATGTTTTCGCCATGTATTAATATTTATTTAATACAACCCTAGCAGTTCTTCATATTGCAGGATCAAATGAGGCCCCAAACCACGATGGTCTCTATGTATTTCTATGAACTATTTAATAATGTCTGCTGTATGTCATTGACTCGTTGTTAAAATATTTACATGAAATTCAAAATCAATGGTGAACACATGGAAGTTAAGCTGAATAAAGCTTCAAGATCGTATCAATTTTGATGCGTGTGTATAAAATATGTGTGTTTTTTCTGTGATGTTATATACGATTCTTGAATAATATTAATTTTCACATTTATTATTTTCTTACAAATAAGTAGGAGTATTCATTATTCGGTTAAAATTAAATTAAACAATTAAACTTAATTAATTCAATTAATCAGTTTGTTCAAGTATTCCTTAGTTAACAAATTTAATTCAATCCAAAAATGATTATTATTAATTAATTCGATTTAAAATTAAATAATTAATTTAATTTAATAAAATATTATAATAAGTTATATATAAGCCCAAAGCCTAGTCGATACCCCATAATTTTAATACCCAATAACCTACATATCATGGTGCTCTCGTTAGACACGAAGGGAAAAAAAGTACCATTTAAAATACTTAGCTATCTTATAAAAGTGCAGAAAAAGAAAGCTCGTCGTATTTTAGCTTTAATTTCTTCCTTTCAACGCTGAAGTTGCCCTCAGCCTTAGATTTTTAATCCTTCAAACTTCAATTAATCTAAACATAAACAAGTTAGAAGACGCTTGTAACATCCTCAATATCGGGTTAGTGATCAAATTGTAAAGTTTCAGAATTTGGTGACTAGAGTGGAACCATGGATTAGTTCAATGATTTATTTGGAAATAAATCATAAAAGTGGTTAGTAATTATAAGATGAATTGAGGGCAAAGGGTCATTTGACAAGGAAGATTTTTATTTTCCTTATAAGATAAGGAAATCACGTGGGGAAAAAAAGGTTCCAGAGTTCTCTTCTCTTCTCTTCTTCCTTCTTCATACGTGAAGGCTTGACTCAAAGGTGAGTTTCTTTGTTTGTTGATTAATTATTGATTTTAAGGTTGGGTTATGACCATTAGATGATAATTAAGCTTAAGGAAAGCTTAATTTGTCCTAAAACAATAAGATGAAAGATGTAGAAGAGATTAAAGAAATGAGTTTTGGATGAATTTCTGGAAAGGAGTTAATAAGTGAAATTTGAGAAGGAATTGACTGTCATCACTAAGAATAAGAGATATATGAAGTTAGAAAGGATTAATAACAAAGTTGAAAGTTTAACAAGATTTTTAAAATTTAAGAATCATGATAAGATATGGAAGATAAAGATGGTTTATATGGATATAAGTTGGTTTAAGTAATGGTAATTGAGTTTAATGACATGATAGGGGCTTAAAATAGAAGTATTAAGCTGAAAAGAGTGGATTTTCGGGCATAAAATGAATTCTGGGCTCTGTGCACCGATGCACATTCGATGCATCAAGGGTAAATTTCCAGAATTGTTCAGTGTGTATCGATGCACATGAAGTGCATCGATGCACCCCTTAAAATGGAAACATCGAATGCAATTAATGCATCAATGCATAGGGAGTGCATCGATGCACACGTTAAGGGATGCATCGATACACGGTAAGATGCATCGATGCACTTCAAGGGGAAATTGAAATAAACCTTTCTTTTGATCTAAGAAATGATAGATTAGTGTATATCAATTGAATACTGATATGTATCAATGTATGATTATATAGATATCGAGCACGAACAAGTTCCAGAACGATTATCAAGTTAAGATTCAATCGAAAGAGATGAAAGCATAAAAGTGGATTGAAACTTAGTGAGGCCAAGGTGAGTGCATATGCATTAGTTAATGATGTGTGTGGAAAAGACTCACGATGAGTCTACTTCCAACATTTGATTACATGATTTTATGAATATTAATATGGGTGATATGATTATTATTTATGCATGAATATAGTAATAGGTGTTATATGTGAACATGTGAATTATATGAAAAGTGATATGAATTACATGAAAAGAAGCTATATGTCAACATGTATATGCGAAAGAAGCTATGAGCTTATATGAACAGGTGATATGAAAATGTATTGAATGATATAAGCGAAAATGCCCATGTTATGTGTAAAGAGAGCTAGAGGTATAGTTGCATGCCAAGAGTCGAGGGTTCTACGTGGTCCTTCGGGACATATATGTATTCTTTGGAACATTTACAGGGTCTTGTGAGATACATATGTGATCCATTGAAATATGTATATGGTTCTTAAGGAGTGGTCCTTCGGGACAAATACAGTACATAGGTCCTTCGGGACAAAATTCATAGCCCCTAGTGGGACCTCTTACGAGCTGTGGTGACAGCATAGTGCACAACCTCAATAGACTCACATATCTACAGTTCTCACAGATGTACATGGGCTAACAAAGAGATAACAGTAAATATATATAGTACATGTAAAGTATATGCTTTTGTGATATGAATTGTATTATATGATTGATATGATGATGTGTGTATGGTTTGAATGAGTCATATGTTGATAAAAATGTATGATTAAAGGATATAAATGGTAATAGTATGGATAATAGAATAAGGTTAATGATGGAAAGGATGAATGATGTGTATAGGTGTACATTTGATTACATGAAATGCTATATTGTTTGGTGTGATAGCATGATATGATATGATATGATATGTTCATGCATGATTAAGTAGTTAGAATTACTTTAATGTGTTTAATGCCTCACTAAGTCATAGACTTAGCGTGTGATTGTTTCACACGTAGGTTACCAAAGTGAGAGGAATAAAGAGCAATGTGGAGCAAGATAGGTCAGATTCTCATTTACACACTTCAGATCAGAAATAGGTTTAAATTATGTATTTTGTCATATGAAATGTAGTTGACATGTAAGATAAAAGATTTGTACTAGAAACGCTCTAATCAATTCGTAAAACTATATGTTTTATACAATAGAAATTATTTGGATTTTATTGGATTTTGTCAAAGTAAACGTTTTGAACGGTCAATGTGACACCTAAGACTCGTATTCGGGTCGAGTACGGGTTAGGGTGTTACAACTCTCCAGTCATGTATAAATTTTTCATTTGAATCATCTCGGCGACAAAAACCCTGCACGTAATTTTCACTTCCAGTTCTTACGGAAATAGCCGGGAAAAATGTCATAGCCTTTGACTGATGCCCATTCTCCACGTGTGTATCCCTAATTTAATGAACTTGTTTTATGGCAGATGTTAGGGTTTTGGTTTCGATGTAATCAGTTTATTAATTTATTACATACATAAATAAATTGGCTTATACCTTTCTTATATATATATATATATATGTAATTTTATTTATTTAAGAAAATGACATAATTATGATCCAGAAAATCAAAATATATCCATACTTTAACTAAAAAATAGCTGTATTTCGCCCCCTAAACAAACCGTAGGTTGGGCACCAATATATTGATGCAGTTCTCACCATACATTAGTCAATGAAGGTTTGGCAAACTTCATGTTCTTATCCTAATTATCACGAGGATTTAATAAAATTAGTGGTGGAATTAAGGCTGAAGTACCAAACAATCTGATCCATTAAAGTAACATGGTTGTCCAAAACACAAAATTAACTCAAACTTTATAGGGGGGAAATCCAGTCGATATACGTATACGCATATGAATGGGTCCACTTCCGTATATATAAGCCGTTGTCCACAATCACACCAATTTTGATTATTATTATTGTTTGTTTAAATCATAATGATTGATGGATATTCACGGGCATGTAGTCATCACTTGATTGGCATCCATCATCCTAATTAAATAATGACAATTAAGCCAAATTAGAAATTAGGGTGAGTTGGTATCTTCTCCTGACAACTAGTGAGCTAATCGTATTGTCATCATGGAAAATGAGTGAATCTATATTCACGTAAATGCTAAATAATTAAATTATATAATATTATCCTGATTTTAAATATTTAAATTCGAGTTGTATTAGATATATTATATCCAAAGTCATTATTAAGTACAGTAATTTTGTTCCTTGATCTTAGATATGGTAAAATTCATTATCGAAGACGTAGTTTTCTTTTTGAAATAATTTTAAGAGCACGTTTATTTTAGGATAAAATATATAATAGTCCTCTGACTATAGAGTGTTGCTTGTTGAATTTATGACTATTAATAGTTATAAAATAGTCTCCTAATTATAGGGCACTCAACTATTAAAAGTTACAAAATGATCATCTGACTATTCTTATGTACTAATCTCATCGTTTTCCATTAAAAATTTGATGATCGTCTGAATTGGACGTTAATTTGTTGACTGAAATATGATAAAATATGATGTCAAAACTGTATGAGTTGTATATATGGATGTTAACTTATTGACGTTCCAGCTCATAAAATCGCTAATTTTTTAATGAAAAATGAAAACTTTGAAATATATGAATAGTCAGGTGACCATTTTGTAACTTTTAATAGTCGGAAGACTCAACAAATCAACACTTTATAATTGTAGGACTATTTGTATAGTTTACGCTTTATTTTATATCAATATCATATTATAAACAAATATTAAACCAATGATTATTATATCGGTCGAAAATCAATCTAAAGAGGTAAGTATCCTAATATGGTTTTAAACTGTTTTCTTTAAGTCTATCATTTTCATTACCAGAAAAGGCCATCAGACTGTAGTTGATCGAACCAACATTGGTTTTTGTCATAGTTGGAGATTGAAATAAGGATTACAAGTTTCCTCCCCATTGGTTGCCTTAAGAGAAGTGTAACATTATACACGAGATGATTTTGGTTGCAATGCAAACATATGTCCGCAAACTGCAAGTGTCCAATGCAACTCAGTTTTAGAAAATATAGTTTGGTCACATGATCGTGATATAAACCAATTGTCTGCTAGTTTCTATGCTCGTATTTTGTGCTGTCGGGGTGAAGCTTGAAGAGGTCGCAGCGGGAATCGCCCAGCGTAAGGAGTAGGCAGCTTTTTTGTATTCACCCCAAGTGAAAGGTCCTGTAGAGGCTAGGGTTTTGGGGCGAGACAGAAGTGGGTGAGGACCGATCGTTGCGTTAAGAGGTGGTGCACCGAAGTACATGATGGACATTCTTGAATTCTTCGAACGAGTTCGCCAACGCCCGATGCCTCACGCTCGTAAACCTGCCATTCGTTAGAACCTGCAGGGAATCACCGATGATCACGTAGAATTGGGATGGGTCAGGGGGACCGGGATCCATAACCCGTCATGCAAGAGATTTCGAGGCCGGAAACCTCGTTGGATCGTAGTATGGTAAGGATCTGAGGGTCGGAATGCTCCCCGAATCCGATTTGATCGTATTGGCATGGTTTGTTGGAAGATGGATAATGATTGAATCTTACGACCGAGTCGCTCGGGGGTCTTTGATTAGCCTACTGAACACGTACTTGTCTTGCATCCAAAGACCCTCGGCCACCAGCTCCAGAATCTTGCTTGCTAAATCCCTCACTGCTCTCTATATCATTTGCGGCACAACTGTAAAACAAAACAAGTTTTCATATGATACTTGTCCGAATTCCCGTTTGCATGCATGGATTTTTTAAAAAAATTACAAGTAGAAGAGAATGTTGGAATCTAACTCATCGATCGTGCTACTTAAATTACAAGTAGAAGAGAATGTTGGGAATCTAACTCATCGGATCGTGCTACTTATTTCCCCTACAAATTCTTTTGGAGATAGGGTAGGGGACCTTTTAAAGGTAGGACCATGTGCTGTTACAAAGAGGCATTGCATGAAATGTTGAAGATAAATCGTTGACAGTGTAAAAGCAATAAAAGGGGAGATGTCCCTTTCTAGGATACCGAAGCATTAATTGTAAACAATATGAATTCAAAATCATGTTATTAAAAATTATCCTTAAAATTCTTCTTATTTATTTGGATTATAAACAAATGGATAGCCAACGAATAATACCAAGCCACCTGCTAAGGTTTTTGTTAATATAATTAATGTCCATGGAAAAATCTTTTGTATATGAATGTATAGAAGATAAAGGTCAAAATTGAGTAACGTACCTGAAACTCTGAGGGTCATCGGAGATGGTTTTGGATTTTTCGGCAATGGAGAAGGGATTGGTGTGGAGAAGAAGATACTCGAGTTCACCCTTATCACCATTGAACCCGATGTTTTTCAAACCATAACCAAACGGCGTCGCAGGCCCTGCACGTTGCTTGTCACTGGCTGGTTTGTCGAAAAAACAAATCCCTTGGTCTTCGAGTGGTTATCGTGTCCCTAGGAACGCCATGGTTAACGACCTTAAAGAATCCGTAGTCTTCGCAGGCTTTGACGATCAGCTCCGACACGATCGACCCTATCTAGAGAAAGGTCGACGACCGGAATCCCACGGCCCTGGTTTTCATTGAAGCTACCGACGACAGCACAACCATTTGTCTTTGTTTTACCTAAAATATATATAATGAAGTCGAAGGGTTTGAGACAAGGAGAGTTTTTAGAAGAGGTGTGATGTTCATGGCTCTTAAGCTTGCCTACTATTTATAATCGCAAAGATGAGAGAAAATCATAAAACATTATAAAATTTATAAATTTAGGAAGACGTGGATTTAAACTGATGGGCCAAAACTCTTCATGTAAAATAGTTAAGGGGAAATGATTTCTGAGCACGTGTTGGAGGGTGCGCGTGGGAGAAAAGGAGGTGAAATTTTCAAAGGTGAGATGGATTCCAGTTTGGTAAAAGTGCGTTTGGAAAGTGTTATAAAAATATTTTTAAAAATATTTTTGAGAAATATAATTTAAAATTTAACTATTTGAGATTATTATTAAAATTTGACATTATATTATAGTAATATAGTATTTAAGGAAAAAATATAATTTTACTTGAAAGTAAATTTTTACAACAAAAATTAGAAATTTGAGTTTCTGAAATTAGATAAAAATTTATTTTTTAATCAATTTTAAATTAATTTTTAACTGCTTAATATTGTTTACAGGATAAAAAATCAATTTTTTATTGCCAAACCATTCTGGAACTGGCCATAATCAAAAACATTAGGTGGGGAGGCATGGTTGGGGGCCAACTTGCCTGTTGCGGCTGTTTGTCCCCTCCAAGCTCCAATTGGGTTCTCCTTTTCTGTTTTTGAATTTTTATACGCTTTTCCAAGACGCGTGGCTTTTAAATTATATCCGGCCCTTATTCGACTTCTTAATTTGATTAGAAAAATACATAATACAATCGGTGTATTCAGTCGATTCCATTAAAAGTATAAAAAATAATTAAATTAATCAATATATTTTAATTAATACTTATTAGTGTAAATAATTAAATTTAATCCTTTAAATTAAAGTGGATTAATTTATTATAATTATTTTTTTTATTACGATCGATTTAATTGGACCGATTCGATCAAAAATTATAAATGATGACCGTTTGAATTAATTTATTATAATTCTTTTAGCATTTTTTCCACGCATAGAATTAATATTTATTTTAATTTGATAATATTATATCAAATTAAATTGAATTTGAATAAGGATATTAATAATTTAACAAATCAATTCTTTAATAAAATTTAATTATAAAAGAATATTGTTAATGCGTTTTAATATCGTAAAGAGTAAAATGTTTCCCTAAATTCGATCCAAATCATTTACTTAAAGTCCCTAATTGAAAACGAATCATAATCAGTTCATCAAATTATATTAGAATTTGAGCACTCTAGTGCTGTAAGAACATTGCATACTCTTATCTTCGAGTTAGACATCATTGTCTTAAACTATTTTATACTCTATATCCATAATTTGTGCATAATCTAAGGGATTATTATCTCATACATTAATAGTAGGATAAATATTTCATAAAATATTTAATGCTATTATGTCTTGTTTAAAATTTAAAGCATATGATTTATGGTATAAAATTTACGGTTTATAATTTAAATTATTTAAATATGTTAATTTTTTGACAATATTTTTAAATATGTTAAATTACATCAAATATGACGTTTGTGACTTTTTTTATTATTATTATCTTAATTAAGTATTTCGATAGAATAAAGAAAAAGGAAAAGCTTGATGTTAATGATAAACTAATCAGCATCCACACCTGCCTTAGAGGTCCTTTTCTCGTGTTTCATTTCTCCTCGTGCATGATTTGAGCAGGAAAAGTGAACGGTGATGTATGTTTGTGCGTTACACCTCGATATTTAACAACCCTTGGATTCCTGAACCTTGAAAACCCTTAAATATACTCTTTAATCGCTAGGTTATTTGGACAAATTATGACACGTCATTGTTTGCTCATTTAAAGCACGTGCTTTTTAATGGTAAACATGGCTATTGGCTAAAGGGAACGTTGATGGTTTGTTTGATCGAGAATGACCTTGAGCTAGGTTGTAAAAAAAAAAATCTAAATTGGTATTTTAAAGTAGGAATCATTTGATAATTAATAATTTAAAATTAATTTTTATTGTGAGATAAACACTTTTTAGTTTTTTATTCACAAAATTTAATTTCAAGATGTTACCTAAATAATATCGAACTCCTCGATTCAACTATAATTATAGTTAATTATGTGAATAATCAAATATTAGCTTATTGCTGCAAAACCCATAACAGGCTTAATTAGACATTAGGCCTTTTAGGGTATAAGGGTTATATCTTTCTTTTATAAAGTTAATATATCTAATTTATTAATCTATTAATTCGGGCGAATATAGATGATATTGATCTCTCCAATACAATTTGTTCAATTTGTAAATATCAAATTTCATATTCATACCTTAATATAATGTTTTATAATTATAGATACACGCTCAAAAAAATTGACATTGTCGTTATCATATAAAATGATTGTCAATTGATTTATAAAATCGCTCTTAAAAGTGATATAAAATAAGTTTTGATTCTAATCCTTAACACTTTGGATCTCAATTGCTTTTCTAATCCTTAACACTTTGGATCTCAATTGCTTTTCCTTTTTATCCATAGACTATGACTTCTAGGGTTGAGTGTTCGATCGAGCTGAGTCAAAAAGTTTGAGTTATTTAAGTTTCGAACTTAATTTAAAAAATTTCAAGTCGAGTTTATAAAATTCGAGATGAGTCGAATTTTTGAGTTTCTATTTAAATTTAATTATAAATATTTATTATACTATATTATTTGATTCCAATTTAAATGATTTTTTATAACCATATACAATACATATATATTTCTTCATATTTTTCATACGTGATATACATATAATACAAAGTCATGGGACTCGACTCAAACTTGTAAACAATCCACTAATTATTACAAATTTCGTGCTATTTGATTGTATTTTACAAATCATTTTGATCTTAAAAAATTTTCGAGTCGAGTTTATGAAATTACAATTCGAAATCAATTAGAGTCGATTTTTTTTAATTAAGTCGAATTTTACTCACCCTAATGACCTCATGTGCGAAAGTGGTTTAAACATTCGGTTCAATTCATAATCTAATTAAATTAATTAAAATACTAAAAATATTTTATTCTAAATAACTATTTTTATTAAAAGTATTATTTAAATCAAATTAAATTCGACCAATTCAAACTATTTTAACTGTACAATAAACGTCTTATGGGCTATGAGCATGCCCCATGATATTAAGACAGGCAGGAACCCATACTAGATTACTTCATTTGAAGTCCCTCAATGTAGCTAACGTGGGCCGACAAAGGTACGTGAACCCAAAAAGGACTAGGGTCAATAGGTCCATGAATGTAAACGTCGAGGTCCAAAAGTCCACGTGTAGCTCATCTATCAAATGTCAGATAGGGGACTCCTTTGTCGTGAGAGGAAACTTGATCACCATTTCATCATCTGCCCAAAGTTTACGGATATGTAGGGGCTTAAATAGTTATTAGGCCTTCACAATAGGCCCTTACACTTTTCTTCTTTCCTTTTTCTCATCATCTTGCAAATATGATTGAAGAGGTGTCTTTTCCTACATTTTTTCCCAACTTGCAAAATATAATAGGTTTAATTATGTTCTCAACCCTTGTATTTTCACACTTTTGAAATGTAATTTCTTTATGCCAAGAATTTAATCCTTCTACCAGTCCGATTTGAAAATTAAAGTTGAACCAACAACACATATTCAAAATTCAACAGAAGTTAGTCGAAACAGTTGTAAGTAGAGTTTAACCTTGAAAATCAAACAAATAAAGAGGCTAAATTCCTGAAATCAAAAGTAGATGGACTAAATTTAAAAGTTTGAATGACACAATCAGACCTAATAATAAGAAGAAAAAGGAAGTAGATTATATGCTGAGCACAAAAATGACAGAATCTGCCAATCAAATGTGCCCCATGTTAGCATGCTACCTAAAAGATGGAAACCACTTTTTCTTGTGAAAAGATGAGCCCAAAGTGTGCTTCACATTCACAAAAGTCAATTGAATCCAATGCTATAATCATTTATCTCTTAACTAAATTCAACTATTGAGGGGAGAAATCAAGGCCATGTTGGGGACCTTGTACACACAAATTTATAAAATCAAGGGAGAAACGAAAATATATTTCATTAAAAATATAAAGAAAATATATAAAATATAAAAGAATTTAAGATTTTAAAAGGATATGACTATCCTCACCTGTTTCCTCTGGGTCCATCCCTGAATCCAATATCTAAGTATAAGGATAATACTTTTTGGTATAATCATTGTTATGTTATTTGATTCATTAATTGATTAACTCAAATAAAATAATGTAAAGTTCTATTATAAGAGTAATTATTTTATTTTAATTTGTTTCCTTCACATTGTATCAATATTTAAATATTTAATCTTAAAAGATAGATTAATTGGTAGTTGATGTCTAAAAATAATATTATAATATATATTTTTCCTTTTTTCTAGGTGTTGTATTTGCCCATTCCCCTGCACCATCCATTGAAATGTACTTGTAAAAGTGGCTCTCATAATGCCTCGTTCGGCCATTGAAATGGCAAAGCAATGGGCGGGGAGAAATAGGCATCAAACAATACCCGTTGGGTAAAGCCATAAAGCATAATCATCAATCTTGAATGGATTACGAACCATGTATTTTTCTCTACCATTGCATGTGATATGTCACCATCTTTTTTTTTTTTTTGGACTAAATGTCACGATCTAGTTCTATGTTACAAACGTACAATTTAACTTTTTTTAACTTAAGATTTTATAATTTAAATAATATTCGTTTAAAGATAATAAAATCTCGAGCACTTAAAAGATAATAGATAATTTTTTTTATTAATCTTACAAAAGATAATATATGTTCTAAATGTTTCATACACCAACAATCACAAGTTGTAGATGGGATGGGCATGGCCCCTTAATTTGATGATGTAATTATATTTTAAATAGATGGTAGTTTTGAAACTATTGAAATTAAGCTTTGATTTCTCTCAATTTTTTAATTTAATTATTTTCAAAAATATATAAGTTTTAAAATTAATGAAATTAAGTATTGACCCTAATTTTCTTGATTTTATTATTTCTTGAGATCGTTCGATTTTTATTTTTTTGAAATCAAACCAAAATTCTATTTTTTTAAGACCTAGAATTTTTATAATAATTGCTATTTAGGGGTAGGGGAAGGAGTACTGAACCCACAATTTAAGGGAGAAGAGACATGTTAATTAAAACCTTTTAACCACTTGCTCGGAAGATAATAATTTAATTTCTAGATTTTTCAAAGTTAAGCAATCTATTATACCTTATAATTCAATTGTAATTTCATTTTTGTCCGGCATATAAGTTTTACACACAATAAATAAATAAGATGATACAACTCATTATAAAATTGTTGATGATGTGTCATCATCTAATTCATTGATAATACATCAAATTATACATCATCCATATGATTAAATAAATTCTAAAAGGAAAAAAAAACAATTCTACGTTATAGTTTCACCATACGATCTAGCCAACTAGGTTGGGATATTATACCCATGAATTCGTTTTAGGAAATGCTAAAGCATTCCATGAATGTGTACACATGCCTGGTTTTTTTTTTAATACATATGAACTACTGCCCTCTAATTATCAAAATTCTACCAATTTCCCTGTTCCATTCCCTTCATATTTCCCCCTGCGGATAAGCAGGCCCTGCACCTTTCCTTTGCTTTTTGCAGATTTAAGAGATGGAGTCTCAGACACAGCAAAAGGGAAGGACATTGATGCATCAAAGAGCAGGAGTTATGTATGTAAATGCGACAAAATCATCCCCCGCCTGACAAACAAAAACTAATGTGTGTTCCTAAAACTGCACACGACAACAGCATCAATGATATGCATTGGCCTATATATCAGCACTGTATATCAGTGAACTGAGAGAGAGAATATCAGTGACCTTTCGATGGCGAAAAATGATAAAACAAAATGTCAAACGGTTTGACTCACTCGAAACACAAACTAGAATTCAACGCCTACTGAAATAATGAAATACAAAATGAAAGTAACTACAACATCATGGAGGTTCATACGATCAAAACTCGAACCACTCGTGTCAGTTGATTCAAACGTTTGATGGTAGCTCAGGAGGGATAGACAGGGATTGAGTTGGTGAGTTAGGAGGGAATCGTTGATGGTTCGAGGTTGATATGAGAGTAGTGCATTTAGGTTGGGGTCTTACAAGGTCAAGAAAAGGCCTTACAAGGTCAAGAAGTGAATATGGTGGAGGAAGAGAAGAAGAAGAAAGAGGAAACAGGTTGTTCTTGTTTCTTCTTTAAAATAAGCTCAGCTAGGATAGCACCAGAAGAGAGGTCAACATCCTTTGATGTCAACAAGCATCGATCAACGTCCATGGAGATTCCTCTTATGCAAAATATCCTCAAGATGTTGCTGTCAACAACCATGATAGTTTCAAGGGAGAATATGTCCATGATGATGATGGTAACTTGAAACCTGGTGAAGATCAGATGGGAAAATGAGTGTTTTTGTAAGCTTAATTGATGAGAAAAATACTACTGTGAATGGCCGAGCTGCTTAACAATAAGGATCTTTGGTTTTCTTTACCAAACCTAATCTGTGTTTTCTGTGATCATAATAGCAACAAAGAATCTGTATTTTTTTACAAGAACAAAAGCAAGAAGTGAGGTTGTTTAATCATGAGATCCTAGATGCTGAAAGTCACTGAAAGGGATTAAAAAGAGGAAGAAATGAGCAGATTTCTCATACCTTGAGGCCTAAACCTTTGGTTTAGAAAGATGGAATGGATGATTGGATGGTGATGCAGGAAATATAAAACACGAGTTTACCCAGTTAATGGGCTGTCCCTGTGGACCCCAGCTTCCAACAATTTTAGACCCAAATACCTACTATCGGTATTTTACAAATCAGGTTTAAAGGCCTTGGAACTTAGAAGAGTTCAAAAGTTATATCTTTGTTTAATATTGGTAGTAAATTTTATAGTTTTTTTAAAGAACAATTTTATAATGATAGTCGAGAGTGAATGAGAATCGTTAACGATGAACATCATTAAATGAATTCATAGAATATTAAATTATAAAGTACTAAACGCATAATCATAAATTAAATTAAAAATTTAAATGTAATTTAATTAAAATACAATATTTATAAAGTAAAAAATATAAATAGTTAGATGGTCAATAGTATAGTTTACCCTAAAAATTAATGTTTTATAAATATTGCATTTTAATTAAATTACGTTTAGATTTTTAACTAATTAATAATTATAAGTTTAATGATTCTTATCATTAATGGAGTTTATCTATGCTCGTCGAGCGTGACATTTTTTTTTAAATTAATAGTAGATGTTACATGTTTTTTATGTAAATTTATCAAAATTTTATTTAATTTTAAATTTCTTTTACATTTTTATATTTTTTTAAATAAAAATTTATAAGAGCCATATGACAACCATAAACCTATATTTATGGATATGTCATAAACTTATGAATTTCATGCGACAAAAATAAACTTAATTTCATATTTTTTATTTATGTATGTATAATTTTTAGTATTTATTGCACGATCTAAATGACTTCAATGGTAAAATAATTGTTATTATTAAGGATACAAACATTCGATATTAAAGGGTTGAATTTTTTAGCATATATTATTTTATACTCATTCCATATTAATAAAATTATTAGGAATTAGTGGGAACTAGTCAAATTGAGATGGGAACGTGGGAGGTAACTAGTGGGAAAAGGACAATTTGAGTGGAGGTTCTGGAAACCGTGCAGTTAGCATGCCGGGGATTACCATAGATGGCATAAGCTTTGTGATATGCATTCCAAAGCTAGTAAACTTCCGGTTGGGAACGTCATGCAGCGATTTTGTCAACAATGCAATAGGTAAGCATCTAAAATTCCAAACACTTTGCCGAGATGAAAAGGAGGCTAATTTAATTTGTAGAATGGGAGTTTGGGGGATGTAACCTTTAGCTTGAGATTGAACCCTGTTCTGCATGTACTCCCTGAGGCATTGGTTCTGCTATTTCATACTTGAACGCATGTGGTCGAGCTTTAAAATCATGGGGTCTCAGACCACCGCAGTCTTGTTGGGCGTCTTCTTCCTTCCAAAATTTCGCCTTTCCAGCTGAAGAACCACTGTCGAAGGAGGAGGATAAGTCTGGGTTAGATTGCATATGATTGTTGTCTATCTTCATGGGATTCTTTTAACGATTAAGAAATATTTATTTAATCCACATCATAATACCGTTAGATTATTAAAGGTTGAGTCATAAAAAACTCAATGTATAAAGTTCAGTGGTTAAATTGAAAAAAATTAAAAGTATAATGAGTTAAATAGGAGAGAGAGTAAAGAATAGTTATTGAATTTATAATTTACCCTTTATATTCGAACTCAAGCACCCTCATCCAAGTATCCTAATACTCTATTCGACTTGATCGCAAGTTTAATCGAACCTTTTCTTTATGAAAAAGAAGGATTATTATTGAAGAAATTTATTCTTAATTTGGGCTGAATTCTGAACATAAGTAATCAAACTTGAAGTCGAGCATAGAAATCAAACTCATTATTTACTTGGTAAACGAAGTCGGTTATCTTGATAGCTTAAACTTTAAGAGTTAAAAAATAAAATACGGTTGAGCTCAAGCTATTACTGATACCGAGAAATCTACCTAAGGAACTTAGAAATTAACAGTGAATTTGATTTCCCCATGAAATCTTGAGTATCTTTACAAAGACTAAATATATGACCCATGAAAGAAGAAGACATGTAAAAAGCTTCTGAAGAACACCATGAGCAAGAGATTGCATATCAATTACCTCAACAAGCTGGCCTTTCTCTGAAGAACACACACAAAAAGATCAAAAATTTTCAGCTTCTGATGTAAGAATGAAGCTTTATGAGGTTAATACAACATTGGTTATATCTGGGAACTTCTCCTTAATCGCTGCTTTGATTCCCGATCCAATCGATTCGGGACCTGTGTAGTTCACAAAGCAATCCCCGCCATCAATGGACAATACTTCCACGCTCCCACCGTAATTCTTAAAAGCCGGTCTCAGTATATCAAGATGACGATTCACTGCTGTTTACTTACAAATTCCAAACAAATTTCAATTTAGGTGAAAATTTTGTTCCCCGCCCCCCCCCCTGAGAATCTCAAGTTTGATATAGAAAACTCACCTCGACGGTTGTTTCCTTTACTACATCGTCGTACACTTGCCGAATTTCTTTGACTGCATCCCCGAATTTTTCTTTCATAACCCTTTCGATCCCCATTTTCATGGTGGTGTTGAGCTAGGGCAGCTCTCACATGCTCCTGAAATTTAATCAATTTTATATTAGCCATAAGCACATGGATATTAAATCATGAAACGAACGAAAAACTAAAGAGAGTGACCTAGGAGTTTGAGAGAGATGATGCCGTCTTCGACGGATAAAACGTCATTGTTTCCGCCATCGGCGATCAAGTAAGGCCTCAAATCCTCCAAAACCAGGTCCACGTTTTGAGCGGTGAGCTCGAATTGCTTTGAGGAGTACACCCCGAGAGACGAGCCGGTGACTGCGCCTGGGCTCGGGCTCGGGCTCGACGCTTTTACGTCTGTTTGCTGTTGGATTCTTCCTGGAGGGACACGTCTCCGTTGATTTAGAGATAAGAATCGTTGGATTTGAAGGGTGTTTGTAGGTACTAGCTGAGAAGAAAAGGTTAGGGTTTTGGTTAACCCGGTTGGTGCAAATAAAGCCATTTCCGATCCGGAATCGTTGCCGATTCTTACTGATACAATTTTGTATATATATTTTTTTGGTTGTCATCCCAATTTTTAGAGTTTTGTCTCGATTAATCTTGATCGATTCGCATCGCACACTTAATTTTAGTGAGTGAATCTTTCAGAGATTTTCTATATGCACAAAGTCTCGAATCGAAGACTTACTTAAAAAAGATCAAATTGCTTATCATTTGAATCAACCATGTCGATCAATTCTATATATTTCTATTGAGAAAAAATTAAAAAAAAAGGAGAAATTAAAAAATGCTGAATGGGCTTATTATTATAATTATAATTTAAATTTTAAATTAGGTATTAATATTTTTGTTAAAGTATTATGTGATTAAATTAATGAATGTTTACTGTAGGATAATATTTTGTTAAAAATTAATAATGTTAGTGATTATAATATAAATTTCAAAATTGCACTATTAAAATAATAACATTATCCAAATATTAGTGACTATTGATGTAGTTTAACGTAAAGTTTAATAAAATTAAGCGAACGGCTACCCTCCCACGTGCATCGGCGCCAAGTACTTGCCCGCCATGCGGATTTCGAAGATAACACCAATCAAGCATCTGAGAATTTCCGTCATCTTTCGACGAGCAATCTCAACGAAGATATCAATAATTGCCTTCAAATCACCCGATTGGACGAAGACAAAAAGCTCTTTGATCAAAGCAAATTGCCGGAGACTTCTCATGGAACGCAAAGATCACACTCTTTACTAGAAATGGCCAGACTGAACACGCCCATAAACTGTTCGATGAAGTGACGCTTAGAATCCCCGCTTCTTGGAACACCTTTTTATCGGACTTAAACAAAGCCAAGACCCAGAGGAGTTTATAAAGGCTTTCTAGAGATGGGTAGATTTGGTTTTAAACCAAACGAGTACACCATTTCGACTTTAGTTAGTGCGTTTTCGGGAACGAAGTTTAACGTATTGGTCCCGCAAATTCATGCGCTTGTTGTTTGTTCGGGGCTTAATATGAGCATATCGGTGGTGCCTACGTTGATGAAATGGTACGCGAAGATGGGGAATGTTGAGGCACTTGGGAGAGTGTTTAATGAGATTTTGATAAAGGATGTTGCTTGTTGGAATGCTTTGGTTCGGGATATATAGAAGTAGGATACTTTAAACAGGCTCCTAGGGTATTTGATAAGATGCCCGAGAGGGATATTGTTTCTTTGACTTGTTTGATTGATGGGTACATTAGGAATAAATGGGTTAATAAAGCTAGGTCTATGTTTAATAAGATGCCCGAGAAGAATGTGGTTTCTTGGACTGTGATGATTAATGGATACGTGCAACATGAAAGGTTTCGGGAGGCGTTGAAGCTATTTGTTTTGATGCTAAGATGTGGTACGAGGCCTAATCAGTTTACGTTTTCTAATGTATTGGATGCATGTGCTGGGTGTTCTTATCTTTTTACTGGCCAGCAAGTCCATTCATGCATTCTCAAGTTTGAGATACCGAAGGATTTAGTATTGTCTGCTTCCCTTGTTGATATGTATGCAAATGTAGTAATATTGATGCTGCATTTAGCATATTCAAGTCCATGCAGAATAAGAATTTGGTGTCATGGAATTCTTTGATAGCCGGTTATGCAAGACAAGGGCTTGGAACAAGAGCATTGCAGGAATTTAATAGAATGCTTAGCAACGGTGTCACTCCAAATCAGGTTACGATTTTTAATGTTCTGTTAGCATGCAGGGGCAGTGGATTGGTCGAAGAAGGTGAAAGACACTTCAACTCCATGAACCACAAGTATGGAATACAACCAGGGTTGGAGCATTATGCTTGTATGATGGAGACCTATGGGAAAGCAGGTCATATGGGTAAAGCTGAGACCTTGATCAAGGAGATGCTTTCCAAGTTTGATGTGGTTCTTTGGGGTGCATTTCTTAGGGCCTTTTATCTGTACTCAGGTTTGGAACCTCCAGAATTTGCCACAGAGTTTTTTAAAATTGAAAAGGGATTATCGTGCAGTTTATTCAGCGTTTAGAAAGATACATGGTGAAACGGGGAACGCTGCAACTGAATTGAAGCACTTGAAGTAGATGAAAGAGAAGAAGAAGAATATTGCAAAACACGATGCTTTTAGTCAGATTGAATCTTGAATGGTGAAATGAACCAAATACATGCATGCTCTTTAAAGACTTTTAGTCAGATTATGGTAAACTTTGAGTGGATTCAAGCTAGTAAGGACTTGTGATCATGTATTTCTTGATAATTTCTTCGCCAAGTGAGGCAAGTATATTTAGCATGGCGGACCCAAAAATATTCTTGAAAGATGAGTATATATTAATAACATAATTTTTTTATACAAATTTTTTTTAGAATGAATACCATCAACAAAATAAATAATTGACATCAAAAATTCCAATTTGAAGGTCGGCACAGTTCCTCTTACATCCACCACTGCATGAATGATTAGCTCTCCAGAAGTACTAAAACTTCTGAGCGTTGCAAAAGCTCCTAGATATCTACAAAACGAATTACCAGAGGAGTTTGTTCTAAGTTGGATGGTGTCCATTCGGACAATCTTAGATACTGCGGCTGGGCTGGAGCCTGGAGTGGTCGAGTCAGTTGATTTTACGTACAATGCCACCTAAATCCGTACAAGTCCTTAAAGCATCGGTGGTAGGATCAGAACCCAACACATTCAAGCTCAACCAGAAGTTAACGACTTGGCTCAAGTATATACCAAAAATAATAAACTTGTTAAGAGCTATTCGAATAGGATCTCAAGATGACAGATAATCACCAAAAAGTATATATCAAATATGTCCAGGAGATAACAGCACACAGCTAATTTTATTTGTAGGATAGATACCAAGGACTAGTTCCAAAAGCAATCGTTTCTTCTTCATTTAGGATCATTGGAATTGTTCGACAAATGATAAAATAGCAATTAGAATAACAAATTTGGACTAGATAGTACGATACAAAAAGATAGGGAAAGACGTTCCTACTGTTACGATGGTACAAGAAATTTCGTTTTCTTCCCATTTATCAACTAACATATGGAATAACTAGCAAATAGCACCATATATAAATTCGGACTAGATAGTAGCTTCATCTCCTGTTCCGACTCTCCTCTCGATCCTTCTCCTTTTTCTGTAAGCTTTTCAAGGACTCGCTTTGCCTCGCATTGTGGGAAGTTATCAAGATCATAATAATGTGGTGCTACATCAACTAACCTGTATTCGTCAAAAGAGTATATGTAAATTAAAGGGACGTCAACAAAACACTATAAAGACTACCTAAGGGTCTCTGATTTCCATGAACCAAGAAACAATTACACAACTACAAATGCTTTAACTATATAAGGAGAGACTAACCATTCACCACGAATATCTGTCACAGTACGAATAAAATTCCGACTTGTCAGTACGTACTCGTTGTAGATGACCCACTCTGGCTTGTGATCCAAGCAGTTTGATGGATGCAAGTGCACCACCTGCAAAATATATAGCACAATACAAATTGTTACGTTCCATCCGCACACCTAAATGGAGACAACTTCACCAATAAAGAAAGCATGACCAGGAAACAGAGAAGACAACCCTTATACTGACCTGGTTGTCTTTAACTGTCAAGTAGTGCCCCGTACGCTCCAGATGTGCTACCTGCATGAAATACCCAGCAAGCATGGCTTTTCTAATGTTGACATAGTAGTCACGGCTGTTGAAATCAGTGCTGCACATCTTGAGATTAAACCTGGCCATGATGCGCACCAACTGTTGTCTAACATTATCAGCAGACTTCAGTGCTCTATGGTTGACGAAATTCTCATAGCACCAAGATTGATCCTCGTCTGCGGTATTTGCAGATTGCAAAGCTCTAGTCAATCGCTATCAGAAAAAAATTTGGCTAGTCTTAAAGAAAAAAGATGAATTACTTACTGTTTTGTTTGTAAGCATGGTACACATTCAAAAGTGTGAGATGATCACCATCAATATGTCCAAACCGAGCTTTTGCTTCATCTGCAGCTTTTTGTGCCTCCCTAGGCCGTACAAAGCAATTGGGTACTAAAGAAAGAATTGAGTTATCACAGAAGAGGCCGATGGTAGGTCAGCAGAGGCATACAGGCAAGGCGACAGCATTGCGTCATGAGAGAATACTGAGAAACTGAAACTATCTGCATCAGCACTTGCTTAGAAATCTTATGGTACATGCCAACAGAGACATGGAACCCAGACAAGACAGTTGCTGATGACAACCTAAGACACATTACAGATTAACTGCATCGATGCATGCAAAGATATGCATGTAAACAGTTAAACATCTTGTGTTGTGCACTAGCCGAAGTGCAAACACTACTCAGATAGGGACGTTATCAAGCATGATAAAGTCCCATGACAACAACTTCCTAAGATCTGACTCAACACAAACACAAAGCATGCTACAGAACAAAGAAAGGTACTGAAAGCATGGCAGCAATTGAAAGAATCTCATTTGAACAGTTGAACTCAGAACTAACCACGAGCATCTTTGACATTTGAGGATCCAAGGGGAATTCACTCATGATCTCTCCCAACTTTGTTAAGTTCCCTTCATCATCCAATGCTCCCAAATAATTCAACACTTCCAACGCCCTCATCAATGTCTCTGGAGCGGGTGGGTCCATAAAATCAAAATGCACCAGATCATCAATTCCCAGTTTCTTCAAGGTGAGAACTGTATTTGCAAGGTTTGATCGCAATATTTCAGGATACGTCTGTGGCTGCAGATCATTATTAAAACTCTTCTCAGTGTAGAGCCTGAAGCATTTGCCAGGTTGGGTTCTTCCAGCACGTCCAGATCTTTGGTGTGCACTTGCCTTTGATATAGGAGATACCAGTAAGGACTCAACACGCACTCGTGGGTTGAAGACTTTTTGTTTAGAAAACCCTGGGTCAATAACATAAACAATGCCATCAATAGTCAAGGAAGTTTCAGCAATGTTTGTAGACACCAAAATCTTTCTTCCCGGGGGGCCATCCACCTCAACAGGAGGTGGAGCAGGCTCAAAAATCTTCTGCTGCATTGCTGGTGGAAGAGTTGAGTATAGGGGCACTACTTTAACAGGGCCTACTTGATCCCCCATATTTCCGATTTCTTTGTTATTTTACGACAGGCATCTTCGATCTCCTCCTCTCCTGTAAGGAAAACAAGTATATCACCCGGAGGTTCACACATGTGTATCTGCACAACAGTCCGAATCGCAGCCTCCAAGTAATCCCTTTCAGGTTCCTGAGTGTAAAATATCTCCACAGGGTGAAGCCTACCAGGCACCTTCATAAGTGGTGCACCATAAAAATAACCCTGAAACTTTTCAGCCTCTAGTGTAGCACTCATAACAACAAGCTTAAGATCAGGTCGATTCTTCAAAACTTCTTTCAAAAGCCCAAATAGCACATCGGTAGCCAATGTTCTTTCGTGAGCCTCATCGAGAATAATTACTGTATATCTTTCTAAAAGAGGATCAGTCATAGCTTCCCTTAAAAGCATACCGTCAGTTAAATATCTGCCCAACAACAGAAAGAAGATAAACCTCAAAACTCTCTAATTCAAATCCACGCCTATATCAATAATACCAAATATAACAACAGGAAAAATATATACTTACTTCAAAACAGTTCTTGCACTACTGCAATCCTCGAATCGAATACTATAACCCACATCCTCTCCAATAGTTACATCCATTTCTTCAGCAACACGGCGCGAAACAGACATAGCGGCCACTCTTCGCGGCTGGGTGCAGGCAACCATCATTTTCCTACGATTATCCGGGGTTTCTAAATCAACGGCGTCCAGCACAAACTGTGGTATCTGCATAATCGGGGGGAAAACTAGAATGTAACTGCCTAATTCTTTCCTCAAACAGAAATCCCTGATGATTGTTCATAGATAGTAAATCAAATTAAAATTTCTAAAATTTTCATCTGAAGGAAGTACTAACCTGTGTGGTTTTACCGCTACCGGTTTCACCGACTAAGATAAGGGTCTGATTCGCCTTTAAGACTTGCAAAAACTCCTCTTTCTGTTGCCAAACAGGCAGCGTTTTCCTTTTCTCCAAGATATCGTAATACCTTTGAGAATACGGCCTTCCATTCCACTTGTTGATCGAGCTGTTGGCGTTCACCGCCGCTACGCTTCCTAAACCGTTCGATTTTACGAGCTTCGCCGATGGCTCGTCCACCACATCGAACAAGCTCACCTTTCTCTTCCTCTCCGTACCCATTCAAAACCCTAGGGAATTTGATAGAGTCTGTTGAATAAAAAACTCCTCCTTTTGAAAGGGGGAATGAAAACCATAGCAATGGGAAAATCAGGTGGGTAAAAGAGAGGCAGAAGGCTAGGGGCATTTTGATTTCAGGTTATTTATATTTAATTATTCTACAATTTTACGAATTTGCCTATCTGCTGAAAAGACCGACTGAAAGGAGTATCATGTAACCAACCGAACCAACAATAATAAGGGTTGATTTATATTCGCTTTAATTTTAATTAAATAAATGAACGAACACAAACATAAAAAATAAAAATATTTTGTTCATGTTCGTTCGTTAAGGAATGCAGTTTGTTCTTGTTCGTTTATGTTCATTCATTTAAATGATAAACGAACAAAAACAATCGGATGTAACCGAACATAAACGAACGTAAATGAACGTAAACGTACATAAATAAAAATATGTTTTTTCTTTCCTAACAATTTTAGGATTATATTTTATTTAATTGTTTTGAGTTTTTTTTATTTGTATTTAAAATTAATTGAATTTTAAAATATTTATGGGTATAAGATTAATATTTATTTGGTTTTAATATTTTAAATGAGTCTATAGAGATTGGGCTAAACATAAATGAACGTGCATAAACGAACGAACATAAACAGACATATTACCAAACGTTCACAAACGTAAATGAATGAACGAACACTCTTTTCATGTTCATTCATTTAATTAAACGAACATAAAATATTGTTTATGTTCGTTCGTTTAATAAATAAACGAACATAAATAAACTTAAGGGTTAAGTTCGTTTAGATACCTATTTTCTGGAATTACTCATTGGTCCCTACAATTGAATTTATTTACGTTTTAGCCGTCCAAATCTAATCTTGCTTTAGTATTTCTAAATTCCAACTTTAATACTCTTCTTACAGCCTTTGAGCCCATTGAAAATTAAACTAAGCCCAATTTTCCAAGCTTTCCATATTCTTTATTAAAATGGGCATTTCAATCACAAGGTTCTTAACCTTGAGGTCGTGGGATCGAGTCCTATGGAGGACATTTCATAATTTGGAGGTCTCCTACGGAAGCTGTTCTCAACCTAGTGTTGGGGGCAGCCTACTATCTTACCTCCCCCTTACCCCATACATATGGGAACAAGGGACAACCATTTTTTTTGTTCAACCCCAATCTTATTGCGTGAATTTCTTGAAAGGTCATTAGCGGATCCACTGAACTTAGTATACATCCTAAAATCTAAAATTATATTTAAATAATTATTTATTATATTGATTGTATTCATCTTGAATTTTTATGTTTATTTATATATAAATTTTATATTGTTAATATATACGTGTTCATAACTATTTTTTGGGTCCGAGTAATTACATGACAATAGGACACTAGGGTTACAAAGTATATAACAAGATACTCTCTGTTAAGGGAGAGTAATCTCTCATATTCTCCTTCCATTCTTTCTCCTTCTAGGGAGAAGGTAAAGGATGTTCAGGGTCTCATTCTCCGACCATTGTTATTCTTGAATAATTTTATGTTTAAATTAAAGGAGATGAACTGTATAATCATATCCATTATCCAACCTTACCGTCCCTACGTAATGGCTTATCTCACTAACAATGTCGAGCTTATTCTTTATGCAACGTGAAAGGTATCTGATTTGCCCTTTTGCATTCATCACCATTTAAAAAAAATTAACCAGTGATCAATTTTTGTCAACGGTGTATTCTTAACAATGACAAGTTCACATGGCCAGCAAATATACCACCACAAAAGGAAATGTGAGATAGCGATGTTTGAAATCGAAATCCATAAATCTCCATGATATCAGAATAAAAGAATAATGCCCCCATACTGTAATGTTTTCATTTCCCTCGTACACAACACACTGAATCTCCACCCACACCATTCAATTCAATGAACCAAATCTGTGAGATAAATGTAACGACAGTAGAGTAATTCATGTTAACTCGGGAAAATTTTGTCCATTTTCTAAGAAAAGCTTCAGGTTTATGTTAGGAACGCATTGATTTTCTTTCTCACCAAATTTGTACGTTTGCAGGCCTCATCTGTTCCTCATTAATTATTGTTCACTGAGGAACCCTACACCTCAAAATCTCTTTTGCAGCACTTTCGATGGGAATCAATGCACATTCTTTCACCAACAAAAACAAAAACATAAGACAAACGATGGGTCAGATGAAATAAAGAGGAAAGACCCGAGTTTCCTTGGATCAAAATGAGAAGAAAAATCACTAAATGTGCCATTGGATCATAAAGTAAAAAAAACAACAAGTTACAGTAATATTCATCAAGATTTTCTATTTAGAAGGGGCGGCGTGTTCTTTTGCTACAAGAAAAATCACCACCTGCCACTGTCAGCAAGAAAAAATTACATTACCAGTGAACATGAACTAAATCATTTCATCTACACCTCTTTTCACCCCCCGAGTTAATAATAGAATTACTTATTACAGAGAACCGGTGCTTTAAACTAAATCTACTCTTCTTTCAGCATATGGGATGGTACAATGTCTTGAAGAAGGCCGTGGTCCTTAAGCAAGGACTGCCCTGAGGTGCAAAGGCGCCTTTCGTGAAGAAAACCAGCGCTAGTAGAGAAGCCATTATGGCCTAAAGGATACAAGGTGCTGCCAAATGGATGTTGCTGCTGCTGCTGGTGATGGTAGTAGTAGTGAGGTTGAGCCTTTTGCATTGGAATACTAAAAGCTGCTCCGGTGGCAGCTTCGATGGCGATGTCTGAGTTGAGACGAGAACCGCTGAGGCTCGGACGAGGCATGAGTGGGCTGGGGTGAGTGTGTTGCCCTTCGTAGGTGGTTACCACGATGCTTGGATCAGTGAAAGATCTCTCCACCCTCTTTTTCACATTACATGAGGTACCGGTGCAACGATAATAACTCCTGGGGAAATAAAACATCGACAAAACAAAGAAAAAGTTAACCCAAAACCCAAATTGGTAAGAACATTACGACACTGCACACAGAACGAGGGGACAAGACAATTTAAAGTGTGAACATTGAAGTTAGTACCTAGGAAAAGGGCTGTTTTTTAAAGCTTTTTGGCCGTACTTTCTCCATCTGTATCCATCTTCTAAATGATCAACCTCGCTCTTTGTCATGAACGCGAATCTTGGCTCTCTCTGTCTCTTTTGGTTTGTCTTCTTGGGTTTCAACCTACGCCCCAAAAAAAATTCCAAGCAAATATTTCAGCTTAAAGTTCACTTCGATGTGAAAACAACAATGGGGTTTCTGTTTAACAGTTAACCAAAAGCACAAAACTGCAAACAGAACATAAAACAAGGGTAAAGTTACTCACTGTTTCTTGGTTGTTTGCTGGTCTTCTTCATGGTCGTCAACTTTAACAGGTTCATCGTTGACGGCTTCACTCGATGCCGATGAAATCGACGAAGAGTTAGGCGTCGCAGGCAGATGAAAAGTTTCCGGTGACTCGATCTTCATCGGAGGGTCGGTTACAAGAGACGGAACCTGCTGTCCGATATCAAATAAAGGAGGACTGGTAAAGTCTTGAGTGCCCAATAGCTCCGTGAACCCTAATGGGAACTTGTCTCCTTCGCTACTCGTATCGTAAATCATTTGTAATGGGAAACTATTCGCTAAAAACGATGAGTTTCCCAATACATCTTCCATCTTTTAACCTCTTCTTTTCTCTCCTTGAATGTATGTGTATATATATGCTCAATCAACCGGACCAATTTCACTTCAACAACCAAGAGAAGCTTTGTTTAGTGAGAGAGAAGGGAAGGGAAGGGGAGTATGGGGTTTGATCTGATTTATAAGGTATGTTAAAGAGGGAGGGGAAGAGTTTTAGGGTTAGAAGAAAGTGATATTTTTTGGGTACAGAGAAGAAGAAAAGTGAGAGAGCTGGGAAAATGGCAATAATACTAATACATGGATTTTATTTCTTTTATATAAAACGTATATAATATTTAGACCGGTTAAATTTTTTGTACGGACATGCAACAGTTACGGTTGTCATTGAATGCATGTCGACGAAATCATTTTCATACGTAGAAATTTGACCGGTTAACTGGTCCAAAGTGTGAACGCATTTCCATCTCCACGTGAAGATTCTTATATGGCGTAAAGCACTAAAGCGGTAAAGCCCCTTGGTTTTGGCCTTTTGGTCGCAGTTTTTGGGTGTATAAATAAATAAATATTTTTTATCGGCAAAACTTTCGAGATAATGTTCTAAAAGAAATTAATTCACGAACTAATGCAATCCCAAGATTAATTGCTCAAATAGGGTGAAATCCACAGTGTTGGCCGTAGGTCGCCATGCACTCCGGGCGACCTTGTAGGTCATCATGCACTCCGGGCGACCTACCCCTTGCTCAAACAGAGAGAATGAACGTGAGAATAAACGTGTTGCATGGCACATGCACGTCCCAACCCATAGGTCGCCATGCCCTCCGGCCGACCTACCCTCGCTCGGCTTCCCTCGCATAGCTCGCTCGGTTGCCCTCGGATGCCCTCGCATAGCTCGTTCGGATGGCCTCGGTCGGATGACCTCGGATGCTCTCGGATGGCGTCGGATGCTTTCGGATGGCCTCGGATGCCCAGCGTGTTGGGACGTGCATGGCACATGCAATCTCTTGTAGCTCGCCGGGAAGACATGGCGGCCTAGTAAGTCGCCCGGAAGGCATGGCGACCTACGACCAACACTGTGGATTTCACCTTATTTGAGCAATTAATCTTAGGAGTACTTTATCCCGTGAATTAATTTTTTTCAGAACATTATCTCGAAAGTTTTGCCATTTTTCATCTTTAAAAACAAATAAATTAATAATATCAAAACCTAATGATGTACAAAGAAAGTATATGTTAATATTTTCTCATAAATCAAAACTAACATTCTTTTATACGTGTATGTATATGCGGGGGCGTGTAAGGAAATAACTCCAAAACCCTACGGAAAACGAAGAAAAAATAATTATTAAATCAGGCAAGTGGCAACGTGTATAAAACAAAGTGTGAGGATAAGATAACGTATACATTGATCATGTTTTAGTTTAATAATTACTTAATTTGTGTCATAATCAACACGATAGATCATGTAGGGACTAGTTGTATTAATAATATTTACTTATTCAAGACGGTGGTTATCCGAATGAAAGGTGGAAAAACGCAATAAAGACGAGGAAGAAGAAGATCATTAGAATTATCTTTTTCTTTGTAGCTTTAGCTCATGGGGATCGGTGTGGGAATAATAATACAATGCACGTGTGGTGTTGTAGTTAGGGGTGTAAACGAGTCGAGTCGAGTTCGAGTATTGCTGAGCTCGTCTCGACTTGAAAACTCTGAAATGGAGTTCGACTCGACTCAAAAACTCGCGAGATTAAAATTTTTAAACTCGACTCGAACTCGAAATCCTAAACTGAAGCTCGTTAGCAGCTCGAAAAGGCTCGAAATGAAAAAAAAAATCTTAAACTTAACTATATTGAATTCTCAAACTCGAACATGAACCTTAAATACATTAAAACATTACTGTATTTTTTAAAAACAATCAATACATAAATGTTAATATTATTAATAATTTATTTTTTAAAAAAATAAAATCTTAATATATTATATTTTCGAGCTGCTCACGAGGTTTTCGAGTCGAATATCAAGTAGCTCGTTTCGGCTCGTTAAGAATTCGAGTCGAGCTCGAGCTCGACTCGAGTCCATTCGATCCGAGTATTTATCGAGACTTAATCGAATTTATCTCGAGTACCTCACGATCTGTCTCGTCTCATTTACTGCCTAGTTGTAGCATGAATTCCATCCATCCCACCGCACGGTGACACAATTAACGTGTAAGCTCGACTTACCTTGCTTCAATAATTCGCTTCCTTTCTTCTTTTCTCGGTAACCATTAACTTTAGCTTTTTATTTTTCACACACCACAACTACTTTTGTATATAAATACATCCAACATAAAAGTTGTTTCTCATATATATAATTTTTTATAATTTTAAATCTGAAATTTACAAGGCAAGTCTAATTTGATTAATGTTAAAATTAATGTAACAGAGTCTCCAAATATTTACGTAATATAAAAGGGGTTAACGTGGAACAAAATTATATAAATATAAGATACAATAATAAAACGTCATAATGAGGTTTTGTTTTCATTCGTCCGCGTGTAATCTTTTGCAACGTCAAATCTGCATCCTCGTTGGAAGGATAAAGATGAGACGGTCAAATTCTTTATATTTTATTGGTGTGGAATTGAATTTTGATCAACAGTCTATTTTAAGAAGGAAAACAAATATTGTTTGATATAAAAATTATTTTACGTCGAGGAATTTGAATCATAAATTTTAAATTTTAAAATCTTATTTTCTTAACTTTACATTCTGAGACTCTAAATTTTAAATTTTAATATTTAAATCATTAAATACACGGCTCGGATGTTCCCATTTGAGGCGCGCGATCGTTGGAGCCTTTCGCCTCACACGTGTTATTTGGCTACTGTTTTGCCTTTATGGGACCCGCTTTTTGTCCTCTTTCTTGGAAGGGGCACCGCCAGCATTCCACGTTGTTGATCCAACGGGTGACATCAGGAAGAAAGTGCCCTTGATCGTGCCGTGAGTTTGGCATTTTGGGCCAGAACAAAACTCCAATCACGTTATAAGATTTTAGATTTTTTTAATTGGACCGTTCATTTTGTAAAGTTTTCCCCTCTAAAGCGGCAAATTCCCCTTTAATCTGTTTATTTATTTATTATTCTCTCTTGTAATTCCTAGTTGAATTTAATATCTCAATTGAGTTAATTTAAGCATTTTCAGTATTGGATTGATTAATTATTTGAATAATTGTTAATTAATCCTTTAAATATATAACAATTCTTATGTATGTAGACTATTTGAGCTCTTGGATACGTTTGGGAGCTCAAGAAAAATACAAGAATTGTATACACTATTCTTTTTCTTTAGTTTAAAATTATCTAAAGTTGTTTTGTTTTATTGTGCCAAGTCGCCATCTTCGATTACAAACCAGCCTAGTTTTTGGACTCGAGCCCAATAGTTGACTGCATTCACCACCCACTTGTCTAAACTAAAGTCCTATTATATATTTATTCGTTTAACTTCTTTTTTAAATTTGTCATTTAATTATATTATTTTCTTAAATTTCGTTCGTCCCTTCACATTGAATCTTTATATTAGTCTTAAAATTTTATATTTTAACATTTTTTTAATTTTAATCTTTATTTAAAAGAAAATACTCCAACACGGATGGATCAAATAAAATATAAAAAAAAACTTGTGTTTGAGATGAAAGTTTCAAGATTTTTTTGATAATTTCTAAAATGATTTGACATCTTTAAAGAATTAAAAGGTAGATTGATCTAAATGACCTAAATTCAATTTTTTAATAATAAATTATTTTTTTATAACTGAATGATAAAAAACACATATTTATTTTTTGATAAAAATAATAATTTAATAGATAATATAAAAATGAGGTGTGAATAAAAAGTTTAAATATTTATTTTTACAAAAAATAAAATAAAAAATATATAATTTTATTATTTATTTCTCAATTAAGCTTTTTATCGTATAAACTGTCTTAGAAGATTGAGAGCAGCGAAGGTGTCTTTAACTTTTCAGTTTCATGATTCCCTATTGTTGGCCCCGTTAACACGATTTATTCAAATCAAGAGCCTGTACGAGTGGTGCACATGGCATTGCCAAACTCAAACTAAAATTGGGGTTTTGGCAAGTTTCTTAGAGGCATAAAGAAAGAGACAAAATATTCTGAATTTCACTTTTGTTGGACGACAACTATCTTTCTTCCGCTGTCTCCTGCTTACCGTATGTCTGAATGTGGATTGTATCTGTCCACACCAGAAGCTCCAGAGGATGTATCAGTGCTTTTGACTGTCACCTAATAAAACAAGGCCAAAGCTTTATTGTTGAGGGTCGGTTTGTGCCACCAATGTTGATTACAACATCCTACCATCTCACTCTTACTCGGTAGCTTTCTGTTACGCAAGTCATGTTTGGTTTTTCTTTTGCTTAATAGGCATTTGGACCAAATTCTGAACTTAACCGTGTTTTGTCAATAAGATCAACTTAAATTCCAAGTAATATAGTTTAAGAAAATTTGATGCCATTAATGCTTTCTGAAACGGAATATGAAAACAAACCTGCCGACAGTAGATACTTATCGTAATCTCAGAATCTGTTTTCTAGCATTCCAAAACGTGAGATAGATGTACACAAAAATATGACAAGTATCATGGTCAAAGGAAGAACTATTGGTTCATAGCCTACTCGATGGTCCAGTTCTAGTTCTCCCCAATTGCACTTGCGGCCAATATACTCTTCTTTCTATTCGGCTGGTGCCGACAGATTATGCACATCAACACATCTAAACTGGAAATTCTGGCCCACTGATGTCCGGTTGAATTTGAATTTTCAGCATTTATATCGTTGATTCTCGATTAAAACGTGATTGATTTCTCTCATAATATAAATAATTACGAGTTCGTCAGTTATCGTATAAATTTCAGCTCTAATTTTGAGACTCGGTTATGTTATTATCTTTCAATTTGAAACAGTTTTAAAGAGTCTTTCGTTCAGATAATCGAAAATTGTTTTTAAATTTACTACCCCTCCCGGAAATGTTCAGAAACCAAATATAAGAATGATATTTTGGAATGTTAAATTAATGATATAATATTCCTTCTACATTGCATCGATCATCCATAGATTTACACGCCGATCATCCATAGTCCCATCAATGTTTCTGCATTGCATCGAATACCCCTTTCAGCATGTAAACAGCTACATAGTAGCCAAGTATTACTGCTGATTGATAAGAGGATAAAATCGGAAAGTGAATCCTCTCTAGAAGTCAAGAGAGAACAAACCTTAACCTTTATAAAGAATGACCACTCTAGTCAGGGCAGAGCTAGGATCAAACATGGAGGACTTATTTTATTTATAAGAAAAACAAAGCTTTATTAAATATTAAATTTCAGAATTGCTGGGGACAAAAATCTTATTTGACTAATATTTAATTTTTTTTTGATAAAAAGGAAGACCTCGTTAAAAATCCCTTCATAACCGTCAAGCAACAAAGACTAAACGAACATTGGAAGGAGAAAAAGAGTGCCTTAGAAGTTTTATTGCGTAATAACAAAATACTAGGCCTGTAAATGAACTGAACGTTCAGCGAACCGTTTATGAACCGTGCGGCGGGAAGTTCGTTTATGTGCGTTTATTTATTAAATGAACGAACATGAATAAGATTTTGTGTTCGTTTAATTAAATGAACGAACATGAACATAGGTCTTGTTCGTTCATTTACGTTCGTGAACATTCGGTTATGTTCGTTTATATGCGTTTAGTTATGTTCGTTTATGTGCGTTCATTTATGTTTAACCTAATATTCTTAAATCAATTTTGATGACCAATTTGTATGTATCTTAAAAATATTAATTAATATGATATTTTGATGACCAACTTCATAATTAACCCAATTTTACAGCCTGATTAAGTGGTAATACAAAAAACCCTAAATCTAAAAACAAACTCTTCTCCATCCCATCATTCAGCTGTTCTTGATTCTCAACTCTCCCCACCCTCCACAATTTTCATTTCTGCAACGATTCGACGGAGCTTCAAGTCTTCAACTGCAACGATTTGACGGAGCTTCAAGTCTTCAACTGCAACAATTCGACAGAGCTTCATCTCTTTCCCTTCTTGAACGTGATTTCATAAGGTAAATAATTTGAATTTTTTGGTCTGTTAATTTTGGGTTGTGAATTTAGGGATTTTTTGTGGCATCTTGAACGAATTGGAACCCCTTGTACGCCGCTATGAACGGTGCATTCGACCAGTCGGTCTTCTCCAGCCCACCCCTCGTTGCCCAGTCATCCGCGTTAGAGTTTCCTTTAGGGAGTCCCAGTCAGATTTGCGCTTATATCCTCTAGTGGGGGAAGAAAGTGGCGAGGTCAGTGGAGCGCTGCTGGATATGGCTGCAATGTTGCGGAGGAATGGAAGGAGGTGAGTCGAGGTATTTGAATTGAAACGAGTTAGACTCGGGCATAAGGAAGATGAGGGACTCGCATGGTAGGAAGGTTCAGGGCTTGGGAAAGATGAAGACTGTGGACTGGGATGGTGGAAGGAGAACAATATTAAATTTAACATTTTGTCAAAAATGGCTGCTTACATATTGGCAATTCCAGTCACTACTGTTTCTTCTGAATCTGCTTTCAGTGCTGGTGAGAGGGTTATTGATCCGCATCGATCCTCTTTAGGAACTAAGATGGTAGATATGCTTGTTTGTGGAGCTGATTGGTATCGTCAATACTATGGGTTGGAGAAAAATAAAAACAAGGTATTTTTATGTTTTAAGTTTTATTGAATTTGGTTTTACAATGATTAATATATTTTTGGTTTTTTGATTTGTTGTAGAAAAACGAAGATATCATACATGTTGAGATTCCTTGAAAATGAGGATGAATGAATTGGTATAACCTCGCTAATTTAGTACATTTTTCATCTTTTGTTATAACTCCTTTAATTTAATATAATTTTATTTGTTTGATTTTGATCAGGATGGATGATGAATTAACGACTGATCATTAATGCAAGTTGAATATGTTACGAATATTATTGAAGTTGTTTGGATTTCAAGAAGATTGTTTTGTTGAACAAATTAACTTTAAGACTTTATTATATTCATATAGCTTACTTATGATTTATGTATGTTTTTGTCGTGTTCGAACAAATTAACTCTAAAGTTGTGTGAATCATTTAATATCTTTAAAAGATTGATCGAAATATCTGATATCTTCAAACATTTCATCACTGCTAATCAGCTCTTACGCTATTATCACTGTAGATTTGGTTGATTTGCATTGTCGACTATTTTTCATGAAAGAACAATGGAAGGTAGGGTCTCTAACGTTTATGTTCGTTTATGTTCGTGTTCATTTATGTTCGTGTTCGTTTATGTTTGTGTTCGTTTATGTTCGTTTATTTATTAAATGAACGAACATGAACAAACTATATTCCTTAATGAACGAACATGAACAAAAAAAAGTTTGTTCGTTTATGTTCGTGTTCGTTTATGTTCGCTTATTTATTAAATGAACGAACATGAACATACATCCGTTCGTGTGCGTTCGGTTCGTTTACAGGCCTACAAAATACAATAAGATCTCACTACCACCCAAAAAAGATGGTATTCCACTTAATACAGTGCAAAACAGCACTGCCTACATGAAAAAGTTAATACCCTACAACAAAACAACCAATTACAAACAACTATCATTCCCTAATGTTCCCTTTAGCCCATTAATAGACAAACAACAACCCAATTAATTCCCCATCATTTAACTAATCCCTTGTTTGGTAAATTCATCCGCTTCACAATTAGTTGCTCTCGCCACATGACGGACAATGACCCTTTTATTGACCACAATGTCTTCTATATCTTTAACAATAGATAGAAACATTGGAGTGGAACTTGCTAGATTTTTTATCCACTTCACTACCATCGCACTATCAGACTCCAAAATAAGCCTTCGATTTACCAACAAATCCGAATCCAGGAACAGGTTCAAGCCTCTCCTAATTGCCATCAATTCTGCAATAATAGGAGGACCGGATCCCACTTTTTCTGAGAATGAACCCAACATCACTCCTTTCTCATCTCTGATAAGGCCACCAATTCCTCCCTTCGACCACCACCTGTCCATAGCACCATCTACATTCAATTTAACAAAACCAATTGGAGGAGGAGACCAATTGACTAATATTTAAATTAAAAAGACTTAAAATAATAACTATGTTCCACACTCAGACCCAAGTTCAAATAACATGGTTCTAGTTGCTACTACAACATAATTATCATGTTCTACACTAGGTGTTTTTAGGTTATACTTTCTTCCTTGATTTTTTATATAAGCAATCACTTCAAAATTTACCTATCATATCGCCTATTCTGTTTAGAATCTTCCTGGTCAGGTAACATGTAAATTTCAATTTTCAGAATGACATCAAGATTATAATAATATCAATAAGTATAACAAACTTCATGAACAAGGAGAAGAAATAACATGGGTGGCCGGGCTATGAGATCATGATGTCTGAAAACACCTCACACCCTAGGTCACGGAAGCTGTTGGTTCTGCAACCACCGATTTCATAACAACTATGGAACATTCACTAATACTCTGTTTGATATGTCATGTCTATGTCAATAATAAAGAATCATATGGTGTTCGATGTTAGCAACAAATCACCCACAACACAAGTACTTAACCCTTCTGATTTCTTCATCAAATTAAAGCACGTAGCAAAATCTTCTGGAAGTAATTGTAGAAACCAATTATGAAACATTGGCTACAGTTATGGAGTTCTAACTAGAAGTTCCTATATAAGCAATTTACAGTGTGTGACGATGTATACTAATTGTGATGGACTGATGTTTGCAGCAGCTTTTTCCCTCCATTGGAGTTCTCTTAAGCTCCAAAAGCTTCCACCTTTATGGTGGCTGGATGAACCGATGCCAATGTGGATGAACCACTAACGGTGAGCTGAAATGTTGATGCACAAGAAGGGACACCCTAGGAAATTTAATGAATTAGGAAAGCTTCACACACCCTAAAAGCATTCTCATTGGCTTGAAATCGTTGGACTCATTGCTGTTGCAAACGAAAGCTATTGTTATCGAATTCTGACTAGAAGTTCATATGTAAACAATTAATAGTGTTAAAGGTGCATGCTTATGGTCAGGGAAGAAAATTCTGAAGAAGTTTGCGGCAACACCACTAATTTCTTGCCTTTAGTTACTCACACATTCATAATTGCACCAAATTCGGAATAGAATCTGTAATTAACGAGACACTGACGGAGCTTTCACAAACTTTGCCCTTCTAACCATTGGTGTTGCATCATGTATGATACAAATAGAGAAGGCCACTAATACTCTAAAAGGGTGAAAATCTCCCAAAATAGATGAAATAGAGTTGTTAATATATAATATTGGTTATTTCCTATGAGAAAAATATATAAATATAACAAAAATAAATGAAGTCTTTTCTTTTATAATATAGGATTCAAAATACCATATATACAAAAAAAAACAAAGCCTCTTCAAGAAATTTTCTATCATAGGTATCCTTGGGCAACTCTTCAAGACAAGGGAAAGATGACCAATTTCAATACGTCCAGGTTACATAAATTTTGAGCTATATGACAATCAACTCAAAATAAGAACTTACTATGTTAATGCAGATAAATTGGCAGATGAACCCTAACAAAACAGAAGCAGCAAGACTTGTTTCATTCATTATCTTAAACATTTGGAAAGGAGAAGCGAAGGGGACATTGGATCCAAATTCTGCAAGTACTAGTTCTCATTCAAGGTACTACAGCTAATGAATTTTCCATCCTAAACCACTTAACCACGATACGGATACTAACAACAACGCCAGCAGAAAGTCCTGAAGATTTCATGACAGAGTCTTCCCCAATGCAATTATAATAAGCAATTATTCCCTTGTCGAGCGGCTCATGCCGATATCTAATTGATAAGGCAATATTATAATAGGATGAAGATAAATGTCAGTTTTTTCAACAAATGTACCTTCGAATTCAGAGGATCCTTGATTCAGCAGGTAGGCTTGATAATAACAGCTACTTTTCTTCCCCTTTTCCCAAAATTATGATCAAAATTGGCAATTCATTTGGGACAAAAAAAGAAAAAGAAATAAATACAGCAACTTGAATAAACGACGCGGGAAGAATGAAAAGATTACGAGTTTGTGCGTGAATCTAACATGAAACCAAATCCACCTTTCCAGAATTTTGTTTTTGTGGGACAGTTTTATTAGATTCACGCACAGACCTGAAATCTGACTCTTCTTGTTTTTTTATTTAATTGTTTCAATATTTCCTTTAATTCACTCAAAGCTGAAAGGAACAAGGGAGAGATTGAAAGAGGTTTTGAATTTTTTCTCTACTTTTGGAAATTGGAATCGACTTGGGTAGGCTTTTAAAGCTGGGAAAGATGTGTTTAATAAACCCTAATTTTAATGGCTTAGATGTGACGGCAACATGACATGACAGGTACGGTGATGTCATCAGAACTGGGAAAATCCCCATTCTTAATGCTTGTATGTATTACGACCACTAAATTTAGACACAAACAAGATAAAGTCCCTTGACATAAATTTATCTGGATTATCCTTCACATTCTTAAATTTAGTGTTATTATTTGGTTGGCTATTCTTGATAGACTACCAACAAGGGATAGACTCCTTCGTATTGTTAAACCACTTTCAGTTGAATGGTGGTTAGAAGCTGTTAAGCAGTTAATTGGTTAAGTATAACTGATTGTACAGCTGTGTATTACAACCATTAAATAGCAGCTCAACTTGTGTAAATCAGCATGATTCATGTGAATAGCAAATCTCTCTTTTTCTGCTTCTCTTGCTAAGTTTCTTTCATAGTTAACATGGTATCATTCGCCATTAGATCCTGAATAAGCTTTTGCTGTGCGTCGTTCTTTCTTATTCCTTGTTCTTCTGGTTCTAGGCTGCTTTCGAAGAAAAGTCATGGTGCAAGGCTTGATCATGACAGCTGAGGATGAGCAAATAACAGAAGCAAGCTCTCATACCTTTGCTAATAAAAGAATCAATGTCTGCCTAACCGACTCAAACTATCTTCTTTGGAAGCAACAAGTAATTCTCACAATCAGAGGGCTCGGACTCGAAGGCTTTCTTGATGATTCCATGGTGGTTCCAACAAAACTAACGGTTAATGATGCTGGTGAGCAGGTTGTTAATCCAGCTTTTCTACGGTATGTCAAGCAAGATAGTTCCTTGGCTTCTTGGCTTCTTTCCACCGTTAGTACCAACATTCTTCCTCAATTGGTTGGTGCTGAATCTACGGCTGCTGTCTGGAATGCCATCACCAGACTGTATTCGAAGTTATCCACCACAAAAATAATGGCCCTGCATTATCGCCTTAGATCAATGAAGAAAGGCACTCAATCTATGAGAGACTACACCATGTCCATTAAAGAAATTTGTGACCTCTTAGCCACATGTGGCAATCCTATCTCAGACATTGATCACATCGCCACCATCCTTAATGGTCTTCCAGCCGAGTATGAGCCAACAGTGGCTGCGATTACTGCGAGCAGAGAATCATTTGTTCTCGACAGTGTGGTATCGGTTCTCATTGATGCTGAGTCCCGCCTTGATGACTCCTCAAGATTCCCAATAGGGGTCAATTTCACACGCTACAACACCAGTCAGAACTCGGACTCTCAACAATACAAGAATCGTGGGTCTGCAAAGTCTAACAATACTGCTAGTAACAAGTATAAGGGGAGACCCAAACAGCAATGTCAACTATGTGGAAAGTTAGGTCATCTAGTTGACAGGTGCTGGCACAGGTTTGACCAGAACTTCAAAGGTGTAACTGCTCAGCAAAGTTCCTCGTCTAGTGTCATGCAGGCGAACGTGTGCTCATGTTTTCCTCATGCAACTGACTGTCATTACAGTCCTTTTATAAACACCAATACAGAAGATGAAGATTCAGCTGACACCGAGCCACATGACAATGCACAAGTCAATGCATTAATGGCCAATGGTCCTCTGAACCATGCTAAATGGTTTCCTGATTCAGGAGCCACTCACCATGTAACTGGCACTACTTTTGCACTCTCGAGCAAACAAGCCTACACCGGCAGTGGTAAGGTGCATCTAGGAGATGGTTCCACTATTTCAATTGCACACATTGGTTCAAATATTTTAAAAACGGACTCTAGGGATCTCTTGCTTGATCACATTCTGCATGTTCCAAACATTAATAAAAATCTCTTGTCAGTTTCGAGATTCACTCAAGCTAATTCAGTTTTCTTTGAGTTTCATAAAAATACTTGTTATGTTAAGGATGAGAGTACAGGAGTCGTGCTGGTAGAAGGGAAGCTTGATGGAGGACTGCTTTGACTGTCAAACCATGCATGATACAGCAACACTAAATAACACTGTTGCAAAAAGTGCCAACGAATACTGGTTGTGGCACAAAAGATTGGGGCATCCAGCAGCTGAGGTGGTTATGACAGCTCTCAACAAAAGGCTAAGTGTAGATAAGAGTGAGGTGTGTGCAGCCTGTCAGATGGGAAAATGCAAAACTCAGCCCTTTCCTATGTCACAAACTGTTTACAAACAGCCATTTGAATTAGTAGAGGTTGATGTATGGGGCCCTGCTCCTATTGTCTCTAGTGGTTTCAGATACTTTGTGAGCTTTGTAGACTTGTATTCGAGAAACAGCTGGGTTTATCTCTTAAAGAATAAAAGTGAGGTTGCTGTCTCCTTTGAAATATTTGATGCCTTAGTCTCAAATCAATTCAAAACAACCATCCTTGCATTGCAAACTGACAATGGAGGTGAGTTTCGTTTTCTTGAAGCTGTCTCACATAAACTTGGCACTAAACTCAGGAAGTCATGTCCACATACCTCACAACAAAATGGGGTAGTGGAAAGGAAACACAGGCATATAGTTGAAACTGCCCTAACTTTGCTTGCTCAAGCCTCAATGCCCCTAAATCTTTGGTCTCATGCAGTTCTTAGTGCAGTATACCTCATCAACAGAATGCCCTCTAAGATTCTTGGCAATATTTCTCCCTATCAGAAGCTGTATGACAAGCCTCCTGACTACAGCTTCCTCAAAACCTTTGGCTGCCAATGCTTCCCCAATCTTAGGGTGTTCAATGCACACAAGTTAGATTTTCGGTCCAAGGCTTGTGTTTTTCTCGGATACTCACCATTGCACCATGGTTATCAGTGCATGGATGAACATGGCAGGATCTATGTGTCCAGAAGTGTAGTGTTTAATGAACACATTTTTCCGTTTGCTCACAAAACGGCAAGTCATAAGAAAGATGGTGATACAACAGTTCGGTCAAGGGCTGTTCCAGTTGTTAGCAGCCCACATGAGCAAACCAGGGCTGTGCCATGGTCAGGTATTAATACTGATGTCAACTCTGGACAAGGAATAGAAGCAAGCAGTACTAGTCCATCTGCAGCAACAGGAAATGAACTGTACATGCATTCTGGAGAGCACTCAGCGAATAATGGACTCGATTCTTCTGCTCATGAATCTACTGCTAATGTCTCCTCACGACAAGAACAGTCTGTCTCTACTGGGCAAGTTCAATGCCAAGAAACTGTCCCAGAAACTAGGGTGAGCAATACTCATACCATGACAACTCGTAGCAAGCATGGCATTTTTAAACCAAAAATATATTCAGTTCAATGCAAAGCAGTACCTAGTGACATTCGAACTGCTCTTGAAGATGATGATTGGAGGATGGCTGTAATGACTGAATATAATGCTCTTATTAGCAACAGTACATGGGACATTGTGGAGTTGCCAGCTGGCAGGAAAGCTATTGGCTGCAAATGGCTCTTCAAGGTAAAGAAGAATGCTGATGGCTCAGTTGAAAGGTTGAAAGCTAGACTGGTTGCCAAGGGGTATTCTCAAATACCAGGCTATGATTTTATGGAAACTTTTAGTCCTGTGGTTCGTTTCTTCACAGTAAACATACTGATCTCACTGGCTGTTACATGTCAGTGGCAAATCAGACAGGTGGATGTCAACAACGCATTTCTAAAAGGCGACCTAAGCGAGGACATATACATGCAGCAGGTTCCTGGTTTTGAAGAACAGTCCAGTGATGGTGTTGTTTTGGTGTGCAAGCTTAAGAAGGCTCTATATGGACTGAGACAAGCTCCAAGAAACTGGTTTCTTAAACTAAGAGACTTCTTGCTTAGCTTACGGTTCAAACATTCGAGGGCAGATTCCTCGTTGTTTATTCGTCAAGAAGATCATGAAGTGGTGTACATGGTCGTGTATGTGGATGATATTCTCATCACAGGTAGTTCGCAACTCCAAGTTGATCGGATAGTTCATGCTCTGCATGAGAAATTCTCTCTAAAGGACCTTGGGCAGCTCACGTATTTCCTTGGCATAGAAGTACACCGATCGGATAATGGCATGTTCCTCAGCCAAAAGAAATTTATTACAGAACTGCTACATAAGAATCAAATGCTTAGTGCGAATTCAGCCTCCACTCCCATGGCAACTACAACCAAACTCAGTAAGAATGATGGGGAAGTGTTAAACAAGCCTCAACAGTACAGAAGTGTGGTTGGGGCACTGCAGTACATCTGTCATACAAGGCCAGATATCTCATTTGTAGTTAACAAAGCTGCACAGTTCTTGCAAGAGCCCACTGAGGTTCATTGGCTTGCAGTCAAGCGTATCTTGAGATACTTACGAGGAACACTGGAAACTGGCCTCTGGTTTTCAACTCAAGCGCAAAAGCTGGTGACTCTCACTGCTTTTTCGGACTCTGATTGGGGAGGAGATGCTAATGACAGAAGGTCGATCTCTGGTTACTGTGTGTACAATGGAAACCACCTGCTGGCATGGAGCTCGAAAAAGCAACGAGCAGTGTCCAGGTCTACTGCAGAAGCTGAGTACAGGAGCCTTGCAGATGCTACTTCTGAAGTTGTATGGATCAAGGCTGTGCTACAAGAGATGCATATTGCACTTCCTGAAGAACCTAAGGTGTGGTGCGACAATACAAGTGCAGTAGCTATGGCTGCAAACCCCATATTACATGCTAAAAGCAAGCATATCGAGCTAGACCTGCATTTTGTGCGAGAGAAGGTGGCAGCACATGAAGTGCAGATCAATTATGTGCCAACCAGCAGCCAAGTAGCAGACATATTAACAAAGCCTCTTCCCTTGGCCAAATTTGACCTGTTTAAGAGTAAATTGTGTGTGTTTGAGTTGAAGGAAGTGTGTAAGAAGCAGGGTGAATGTTAAACCACTTTCAGTTGAGTGGTGGTTAGAAGCTGTTAAGCAGTTAATTGGTTAAGTATAACCGATTGTACAGCTGTGTATTACAGCCATTAAATAGCAGCTCAACTTGTGTAAATCAGCATGATTCATGTGAATAGCAAATCTCTCTTTTTCTGCTTCTCTTGCTAAGTTTCTTCCATAGTTAACACGTATGAGTCTCACTACTGTTGATTATTGTGTATTTTATAATGATGCTCTTGAAACGAGAAATCATTTATTTGTTGATTGTACTGTGATCACTTCTCTTTAGAATGGTATTTTGTAACTGTCTCTTCTGTCCGTTCCTCACATGCCATGGGAAATCAAGCTTGTTTGGGCTGCTTCAACTTGGAAAGGTAAATCTCTCTTAACCTCTATCATGAAGACTGCTTGATGTGCTTTCATCTACAAGGTTTGAGAGGAGAGAAACTGTCATATATTTCGAGGTAAATTCCGAACTATTGAAGACTTGCTTGGTTCTATAAAAGAGACGGTAGGAATTCATCATATGAATAGAGATTTCAATAAGCTTGATAATGTTAATATGCTTCTTTGTAACAATTGGAATATAGCATAATTTGTTTGTTGTATAGTGGTCTCTGACCTTCTTTGAAACTTTGTATTTTTCTTCTTAGATAAATAAAAAATCTAACTTATCAAAAAAAAAAAAAAGAACTGGGAAAAAGAAAGAAGTTAAATCTCGTACATTTGTAAATTTTATTTTACCCAAAAAATATATATTATGATAATTTTATTATTTTTATTTTATTAAGAAAGTATATTATTATGAAAAAAATTAAAGATGTTGTTATATACGACATAGATTATGGTACATCTTTTATTAATGCAAATATTTTTATTTATCTATTTTTTAAATTAAGAATAGATTTAAAGAATATAATAAATTAAATTAAAAAATTGTTCATATAACATTTTTACTATTCAATCTGAATTAATTATTAATAAATTATATACGACAATTAGAAAAATTATTAGAAAAATCGTTTGCAACTAAAATTGCAGATTCAGTGAACTAATTAATTACTTGGTAGATCAAATAGCTCAGCATGCACTGCTAGGGTTTCCAGATGGATAACTATAGACCATGGCTTGGGCTGATTTAATACCCAAAATATGGGCATGATGGATGCATACACTTGACATGATGGCATCATAAACATTATCCATTAAAAGGATAAGATTCCCAACAGTCAAACTACATGAAGAATTGGCTTTTGAATAAGCGGTTATTTGTGGTTGTTAGTTAAATTGCAGTTGGTCATATAATCCTATAAATTGGATGACATTTTATTAGCCCTCTTTAGCATTTGGACCGACCAAAAAGAAGTGATAATCTTTACAAATTTTGCCCAAACGCGTTCTCGTAAGCAACTGACTCGTGATCGGGCTCTTGCACGCTCCAATTTGTTTTTTATCGGATTTTTTAGTACATTTTATCTATATATGAAAAATCTAACATGACATATATCATACATGTATATCTTTTTCAGACGTAACTTGTCACTGTACAAAGTTTGTTAATGGATCTATGCAATAAAATTTTCAACGAAAGTGAATCTGGGAAGATAGGTAAGGGTTTGCAATCTGGACGTCTTATCAGCTTGCTTTAGCTACAAACATAGATAGATTGAGGAGTTGACAATAGCGGGAGCGATCTTAAAAATTTTAAATTTTTATGTATTTTAGATGTTTTTTCAATATTTTTTTAATGAACTATTTTCGTTGTCCTAAAATTTTATAAATTTGTTCTATAACGTAAAATTCATCATCAATTCCCGACTACAAGATCAAGCCATCAATTTGCCTTATGCTTCAATACATGAACAGCTCCACATTTATACTGTAACGTTCATCTACCAGAGTAACTGAAACTAGGACCATGTCTAACTTTGTCAAAAAGTTTGATCTAATTTTGTCAGTTCAGGCCCTTCAGAGCATCAATGTAACTGTAACAACGGTTTTTATGGAGCAGTTACAGTCTAAAACCAGTTATAGTTAGAAACATATTTGCGGGGAGATAATAGGGTGTTCCATGTACATAAACTTAGATGTTATTATTCTGAATAATAAGAAAGGGATGAATAAAAGCACCCTTCATATGAGTTCAAACTTAAACAATAACCAAAAAAGAAACTAATAAATAAAAAGTAAATTAGAAGACGAAAATCACTTCAGAAATTCCATTAGCTTCTTCAATCCAAGGAAGATCGAGCTTCAGCTTGCCGTCCGCCGACCATGTGGGAGCCACCTCAGTACCGTTCACGTAGCAGGTCATTGGCGCAACATTAGAGTAGGCTAGGAAGCTCCAGCCGCATTGTAATCCAGTTCTTGAATTGTTCCTCCAGAGTTAAACATGTTGGTTAGACAAATAGGGGCGAATTTAGCAATTGGACCCAGATTTTTCAATGGCACAAAGCTGAAAATCTCAAATGAAGATGGTTGGATGACGACTTGAATTGGATCGGATTTTGGTGTCACGAGCAGCAGGATTTCAGATTGGTCTAGGTAGACCACATACTCTTCAGCCTCACCCATAGCAGCAACCTCCTTGCATTGGTCCCATTCGATGTCGGTGACATGCACCGAACCAGACACAGGCTTGTAGCACTGTGGATGGCCGATGATCCTCCGCAAGTTACTGTCCCATCCGGCTCCTTGACAGTTGAAACCTCCAATAACACCTCCATACTGCACAAACAGAGGATGTTGAGATCATACATATACATCCAAATAACTTAATGTACAAGTAACTGAATGTTTCGATAAAAATTGAGGTACCTTATTGAAATTCCATAGCTTGAGCAGGGACTTGTTGTCAAATAAAGGGTTTACAAAAAGGCAGTCTCTGGCCGGAAGGGCAAATTGCTGACACTTGGGGACGGTGCCATCAGGGTAAACAAGCTTCTTAATAAGGTCGAAATCATGACCGCCGAGGGAATCACTGATGTAGACCGGTCCACCACAAATCACCCTGGATCCAGCATGATATTTGGCGCAAACATGGTCTGATTGGAACATGTCCCAATCTGGTTGTATGATCTCACCCATCCACAAGCTGTTATAAGCACAGTGGACCATGTGAACGCCTTGCAACCAGAAAACTCCGTTCGGATCCCCATTTGGATCTTGGAACCAGAAATCATCACCTGTTGTGAAAACAATTATAATAAAAGACATGTTTTGGTATAGTTACTGTAATCGGTGGAATCGAATGTGTGAGTTTCATACCAACTCTGCCCATGGATATCTGTTTTGTCCCCAAGAAGAAAAACTCATTGCATTGTTGCATGCTGGAGTTGATTCTGGTCCCTTTGAAGTTCTTCGACAATGATTTTCACAATCCATTCTAGTAAGCCTTGGCTAGGTTAACCCTGCCTCCGTAATCTTCGGATACGTATTCGAGAGTCTAAATCGAAAAACATAAACATATAAAATCGTTACAATGTTAGATCAGACAAATAATATAGTACTTTGAGTTTATAAAACTACTTACATGAATGACATCGACTTTTACACCGGTAAAACCGGATTTGGCAAGGTGAGAATGCATGGAGTCATAGAAGTCACCGGCTTGACTGGGATGAACTAGTCCAATCCCTCCTTCAACAATCTTATCCACGGCCAAATCCGGCATCGTACCATCAAATCCCGGAGAGACATTGCAGGGAACTACTTTGCAATCGAGATTATTTGCTCCAGGTCTAACACCACCCCAAGCACCACAAAGAGCATGCCACACCCAAATATCGTCTAAACCTTTGAATTGGGTTCTTAAATCCCTTGTAAACGCTTTCATGGCATAGTCATCAGCGTTGCAGCCAAATATTTCATGGTTTCCATTCGAAAGACCGCTTCCTTCTCCTTTAAACATATCATCCAATTCTTGTTTCAGCTTGTTCATCTTTGCTTCGAGTTCAGAAACATCTGTGTTGGAGGGCGTTGTCACAAGCCTTGACGGCATGCTCGATTTCAATAGCCTTTGTGATCAGCATCTTAGGCCTCTGTGGGTTGAATGATAAGGCGTTGGGACCCGGAAATGAGCCTCCCTTGTATTTTCTAAACTTTTCACCCTCTTCAAACTTGTAAAGCCTGGCAGTCATTTGTTCCCCTCCAAGAACAAGGTTTTTCGCATCCCGGTTCAGGTCATCGGTATCTGCATTGACACTTTGCCAGCCATCATCGATGATGATAAACCCAGGTCCGATACCGGCATCAGCGAACTCTTTGACACCCTGCCATACACTAGCGGGTTCCACGGTTAAGTAAAACGCATCCCAAGTGCACCAACCGAATTTGTCAACTATAGAAGGAAGACCCTTCCCTTCCAAGAGCTTAAAGGTGTTAAGATGAACCCTGATAGCACTAAAAGTTTCTTGCATCAAGTTGAAAGGGGTTTCATACACATGAACATAGGCTATAGAGTTGAACAACGACGACTTTACTTTACTAGAACCACTCTGAGCAAAGATCATAACATGGCCATCGTTGCCAGGCTTAAGAGCAGACCTGAAACCGCCTTCGATGATCGGTATGATCATGACATAGGACTTTATTTCAGGGACATCTAGGACTACCCACTGGGTTTCCATTTGAAAATCAGATCCTGAAGTCCCCACCCATTGTGTAGACCACCATGTTTTGAACCTAAATATACTTAGAAAGTTCCTGCCGGTGAAACTCTAGGAAGCACGGGGACGGCAAACTTGTGCCGTTTCAAATACCCGATACGTCCCCGGTACGGGAACGACACGGGGACGGCTGAGGTACGTATCGAGGACGTTCCACGGTGGCAGGGTACGGCTGAACGGCGTCGGGGACGTTTCGGAGACGGCATGTGACTTTCACATGCGTCCCCAGGATATTTTCGTCATTTTGCATTAAGAAAACAACGGGAACAGCATAACCTAATTGGAGGCTGCAGCTTTCGACAATAATCCAACTTTTCTATTGGAGCTTCGGCAGCAATTGTTTCTGCTTCTTGAGCTTTTCGACAGCAATCGGCAGCAACCGGCAGCAACATGTGAGTTTCTTCATTGCATTGAACATCATTTCGTTGTATTTGGCAAAAATGGTTCTCAAAATGGAATATTAATTTCATATGCCTTGGAGATGTTAAATCTTTCTTTTTGTCCTGGTTCGGTTATCCCTTCTTTAATTTTAGCCTGAGTTTGTGGAACATTGCGCTCTTTGGGTTTATGTGGTCGATTTGATTGTGGATGAACGATTCCATTTTTAATAAGAAAATCTTTGGAGTTGACCAGATTTTTGAGTCGGTTATGAAAAGAATTTCATTTTGGTGTGTTTTTGGCTAAATTATTGCTTCTTTACCCTGGATTTCTATAGGTCTGTTAACGAGATTATTACTTTGAATTAGTTCTTTTTTGTCTGAGTTATTGCTTGGAGAGATTGATGTGCTTTAATTGTTGGGCGTTCTTATTGTTGTGAATTTGTGTTGGTTCAAGTTTGTTATTTATTATTGTTTTGTTTTTTCCTAGATTTGCATTAGCCTGGCGTTCCTTTGCTTTAGTATTCGATCTATTCTTGGGAGTGGACAGAAAGGCTTTGGCAGGAAGGGATCGTTCATTGTTGTAGTGTGTTTCAGTAGATCTATTTGTTGTAAATTCCTATGGATCTGCATTTGAGATTAACCATTATGTTTTTACATAACTGCCCCATTATGTTTGATTTGAGTTTAATATTATGGTTTGAGTTTTAAGATTTAACACTTTAATATTATGATTTTATTATGAATTTCATTATTCCAGAGTTAATATTATGGTTTGAATTTTGAAATTTGACATTTTAATATCGTGGCTTGTTTATAGATTTTATTGTTCTAAACTTAATATTGTTGTTTGACTCTTGATATTTGACTTTATTTATAATTGTTTTATATATATTTTATAATTTTAAAAATTACCGTTTCTCGTCCCCGTCTCCGTATCCGTCCCCGTATCCGTATCAGTGCAACCTAGGTGAAACTACCCAAAGAGTTCAACATACTATCAGAAGGCTCATCCTGGCTGAACCCTAGGAACCCACCTTTGTGTGACAGAGCCTGGACTCGTTGAACCAGTGGAACCGGTGCATCGGACTCGGATGCGTTACAGACCGAGGAAAATGGTGTGAAAGTGACATTGCTAGGAACATCATGTAGTAAAGGAATGCCTTTGACACTCAACTTTCCATCACACAGATCAAAGCACTTGTCCAAACTACTAGACCGAAGAAGATTGGCAATGGAATTACCAGGGTTGTTTGGCGGTGCCATGACAAAACAAAACGATCGAAACACTCAAAAAGGATAAATGAAGTTTAGGGTTTGGATGTCAATATGGGTAACAAGAGACAGATTTTATACAGAAAGGAGCCACATTTTTTTTTTTTGGAATTTGAACCCCAAAAGAATTAGTTTCTGCAAATTAAGGCTAATGATCCTCTGAAATGAATAAGGAAGGCGAGATATTTACGAAGGATTAATGTACAAGGAAAAGATTACAAAGAACAGTTCATGGCAGTTGATGAGATAAAAAGGAAAGATTTTTCTTCAGGAGAGATGTTTGTTCGAACACAAAAGAGAATGGTGGTGAGCTGGTTTAGGCTATGCACGTATATATAGATTAAAAAAAAATTTGTTGGACGGTTGAGTCAGTTGTTTCTGCTAACTTCTATGTGTTGTTTAACATTTGATGGATGCATGATGATGATACATGTAGAATGCATGGATGTATGCATGTATAGTATATGCCAAAGGAAATGATGACGCGAGGATGCGCGCTTGGGACAATTTGGACCCAAATTAAAATCACTCACTCTCGTTGCATTAAAATCAACAGCGACGCTTCCTTCATCATCAATAACCACAAATAAATCAGAATTGTGGTGGTTGTTGCTCGTAAGTCGTAAAAATGATGTGGTTATCGTCGATGGAATCAATACATAAATACATGCTTCAATGCACAAGAATAGTCTTTTTCTCACCGAAATGCATGCTTCACTGCACAAAGAAAATTAAACATCGTAACATCTGGTTTCTTTTCTTGCAAGCAAATCCACTACATCAGTGTCACCAAAAGTTCTTTTAGTGCGTCACCATTAAATAAATTAAATTAAAAGGAGCAACTTAGAAAATTTCCCCTTTTAAAGGATAAAATTGAATTTGGTCATCCAAAATCCATGTCTGTGGATTAATTGCTGAAATTTGGCGTTAATAACTTATAAAAATGAATCTTTTTTATGGGCTCACTGCTGAATTTTAAGAAATAAAAGTGTCTATTAGGTACCCCAATTTGAAGACACTAATGGGCTTTTACTAAATAGAATGTATCGATCTGACCTGGTAATCGAGGCTTACGGCTTTATTTGCTAACCATTGGGCATTTTCCGGTTTGGGCTACTTCAAATATCCATAGAATTTAAGTAATACCAACTAATATTTTAATTTGGGAATTAAATAAAAAAAAACAGTTAACCCTCCATACGATTATATGGCAATAAAATTAAGAAATACCAACTAATATACCTTTTATAATGTATATTTTAATTTGGAAATTAAATAAAAACAGCAGTTAATGAGACAATAATTTTCATTTATCCTCCATACGATTTTATGGCAATAAAATTAAGTAATACCAACTAATACATGTCAGTTACTTTGGTTTTTGACTGTTCACTGGTGGGAACTTCCATGTGTACTGGCAGAACCAGATATCAAATTCATTTCTTTATAGATATCATCCACAGAAGATGCAGTGCCTCTTTGCATTCGTTTTGATCCTGTTGTTGCTTTGTTTCGGTTTCTGTGAGTCTTTCGAATGCAAATCTGGTGCTGGACATCGATCTGGGGTCGCTTATACCATCTGGGTGGATCAATCTGGCAAAGGAGAGTTCAAATCTGTTCAACAAGCTATTGATTCAGTCCCTTGTAACAACAATAAGTGGATACGTATCTATATTTCTCCGGGGATCTTCAGGTCCTACATAAGCTCATGCATGTAATTAAATATGAAAGATGTGTACGTATGTATGTATGATTTGTCTTGTGTTGTTGGTATAGGGAGAAAGTTACAATTCCTGCTGATAAGCCTTGCATTTTCTTGGAAGGATCCGGGAGCCGATTAACCATTATTGAATGGGATGATCATAAGTGTACCAGTGACAGTGCTACTTTCTCCTCGTATCCTGATAACATTGTTGCAAAAGGCATTTCTTTCAAGGTATAGAGTTGTTTTTTGATCCAATTATGGTTTTGGTCTTTCTAGTTTATATGTTAATCTAGTTTATATGAACAGAATATCTACAACATACCACCGGTTGTACTAGAAGGGAAGAACTCGGTGGTGCCGGCTCTAGCGGCAAGAATATACGGGGACAAATCAGCGTTTTATAGCTGTGGTTTCTTCGGGTTGCAAGATACATTATGGGACGTAGAAGGCCGCCATTACTTCTACGGTTGCTACATCGAAGGTGGTATAGATTTTATATTCGGGAGTGGCCAATCGATCTATGAGGTATGTATCATGTAATATGTTTGTTAGTTTCATGAGAAAATGAGATTGGGTTTTACGAGTAAGATGTTGTAATTCTGCAGAGTTGTCAAGTAAATTTCACGTTGGGAAAATATGCACCCCAGTATCCCGAGGGTTACATAACGGCACAGGGAAGGAGTTCATCGGATGATCCAAGCGGTTTTGTGTTTAAAACTTGTGCTTTTGTAGGGACTGGTAAAACGTACCTGGGAAGAGCATATGGGGCTTACTCTAGAGTGATTATATACAGGTCAATGATGTCGGATATAATTGTTCCTTCTGGTTGGGATGCTTGGGACTATGTTCACCAAGAGTACGTCATTCCATTATTGATAAAGAAGGACAATGTTCGCAAGTTAATTTGGTTTACGTAGAATTTAAATGACAATGTTTGCAGGGGAAATTTGGTGTACGAGGAGGCTAATTGCAGGGGAGCAGGGGCCAACACTTCGGGGCGAGTGCCTTGGATGAAAAAACTCGGTGCTTCGCAGCTCCATCAATTTGTGAGGAGATCATATATTGATAAAGAAGGATGGATTGATAAACTGCCGATCAAGTCCTAACCAACAATTAAAGGCTTAGAGATTTGCAAGTGTTTTGGCCATTGACCATTAAGTTGTAATAATATTATTATCAAAGAATAACATTTGAATTTAGATTTTTTTTCCAAACTATATAAGACCGTTGATCCTTTATTCCATTATTATAACGACGTGTTACAACATGCATAAGTAGGAGCTCTAACCTTTCAAAACTTTGGAGCTTTATAATTAGGATCCACCACCTTCAACACCTACACCACCACCTCCACCATGTCCTCCTCCATCTCCACCACCATCTCCTGCATCGCTACCAACTCCACCATGTCCACCTCCACTACCCCCCACCTCTTTCTCCACCTCCAATTCCGCCACCCCAACCCCACCACTTCTTCCAACCTACACCACCATTGCCACCAACTCCAACACCTCCTCCTACACCGCCACTATCCCCTACACCACCTCTTCCTCCACCACCACCACCAACTCCAACACCTCATTCTGCATCAGCACCACCTCCAACACCAATCCCAACATCACCACCAGCACCACCATCACCATCAACGCCAACTCCAACACCTCCTCTTGCACCGCTAACAACCTCGGTACTATCTCCACTTCCTTCACCGTTACCCTCAGCACCTCCGACTCCTCTGTCGAGCTCACCACCACCCTTTCCAAAGCAATGATCAATACGGCGACCCTTCTTTTGAACAAAGTAACAATACACACTCTTTGTTCGTCCCGAATCAGCCATTCCCACTAATATCAACGCAAGAAATACCGTAAAGACATGCATTTCAACATTTCCAAAAACTTCCCCATGGTTTCCATCTTATGAGAAACGACGCTTCAAGGTCTATAGTATACACGATGCGATGCTTGTAGTTCCATTCCATGCTTCATAGAATACACTATTTATAGTAAAGGGTTTAACCTCTAACGATAATGAGGTCGAAACGAAAGTAAAACACATGAAAAGGATAGAGCGTCCATTGTTTTAGTTGAAAAGAATGTGAAGGGAACTGAAACTTTCATTTAATCAATTTTAATTTTTATATATTTTTTAAAATTTAAAATTTTAATTATACTATATTAACTTAAAATTATCCAACAAGAAAATATTAACTCAATTTATTGCTAATAGTTGGATATTCAGACTCTTCCTTCACATCATTAGCATGCAATTTTCGACTGAATAATGCATGAACACTGGTTTTTTCAATAGTGTCAAATGGAACAATTTAATTTAACTGTCCCCTTCATTTTCCTCAGCAACCTCAATGAACCTTTTGGTGTAACACAAACCAAAATATACAATGTTAAAATATTGAACTAAAATAACAAATTTTAATATAATAGAAGGACCAAAATCATACATTAATAAAATTATTTCGACTTTTCATTTACAAATTAAGTCAAAAAGAAAATAGATTATAAGTTCATCTACTCGATGTTGAATTGTGCTGAAATATATATGAGATAAGCATATTTTCTACAACATAGCACCAGGAATCTGGAGAAACTGACACTAGCAGCTAGAATATACGGGGACAGCTCGACATTTTATAACTGTGGTTGCAAGATACGTTATTATGGGACAAGATCACCATTAGTTCTAGGGTTGCTATCAATTACGGGGAATAAATGCAATTCATTTATTTCAATTTTCAACTATCTTTAAAATTGAAAAGAAATATAAAAACCATGCACGTCATGACGTAGAGAGAATATTTGTGTGAAAACATCTGATTCAATGGATGGAAATTTGATGATCCTTTATTCCATAATTACAATATTATTACAACAACGATAATACACGTTTTACTAGGCTTATAAGTGATGACATTAACAAATGTAGATATGCATGAGTACACGCTATGACTCATTTTTCATCTCCTTACTTTTCAATATTTTTTACCTTTAAATTAGGATCCACCTTGAATTTCACATTTTACTCTATGGCTAGCTCCACCTTTCATACCTTTTCTTCCATCAATATTTGCATTACCTCTAGCGTTTCCTCCTACACCACCTCCAGCACCAGCTTCGGCACCAACACCCACACCAACTCTAGCACTTATACTACCACCGACACCAACTCCTGCATAGGGATGGCAAACGGGCGGGTCGGGTGCGGATACCCCCTCCCCCATCCCCATATCCACCTAATATTTTTCAATTCACCACCCGCCCACCACTCATGATGGGTACAAATTTTCAAATTCACACCCGCCCACGCGGGTACATTCTCAAATTCATCCCCACACCCACTACCCACTAGCGACGTACCCGTCTAGACCCGCCTGACAGCAAACTTAAGTTATACATAAGCAACAAACATAAAAAAAATGTCCATTAAGAAACATAATAAAATAATTCAATGATTATCTAAGTTAAGTGTTAATATAGATCTTAAAATACATAAAACACCATAATAAAGGACATAATTAAAGTCTAGAAACATAAATGACAAACACATAATGTTTTTGTTCTTTGACACAACATTATAAAATTTCAGGCAATATTTGTGACATATAATACTCCAGTATTACAATCATCATTCTCTATTTCCTCCAACTGAGAGCGCTCTAATTTAAATTCACTACTACCTACATATATAATAGAAAGTAAAACTAATATAAGTTAGTAACTAAACTTTAATAAGATAATTAAGTACAATTTGACAACTAATATAAACTAAATAATAATATTACCTTTAATATCGGCCCAAAGCCAATTTTGAGCATACATTAATGCTTCAAACGTCTCCGGAAGTAGTCGACTACGATAAGGACCAATTACTCTTCCACCTATACTGAATGCAGATTTTGATGGGACAGTGGAGACAGGAATGCCCAAAATATCATTTGCTATTTGTTGGAGAGTTGGATAAATTACATGTTATATCTTATACAATATTAGAATTTATAAATTAGTCTCTAAAATTACACCTAAATTCATAATGGTCCAAAATTTAATGGATATTTAGCTGGGCGGGCGGATGTGGGGCGAGCGGATGCGGGGGGGGGGGGCGGATGCGGGGCGGGTAATGTCTCAAACCCATTACCCGCCCACCACCCGCGATGGGTACCACTTTCTAAATCCACACCCGCCCACTACCCGCCCCAATTGGAGCGGATGCGATGCGGAATCCACGAAACTGTACCCGTTTGCCATCCCTACTCCTGCACCTCCTCCTGCACTACCACCAGTTCTAGCTCCAACGCCACCACCTCCACCAGCCCCAACACCTCCTCCTGCACCACCACCAGCTCCGACACCTCCTCCAACACCAACACCACCGCCGACACCAACTCTAGGACCACCTCCTGCCCCAGCACCAACGCCACCACCTCCACCAGCCCCAACTCCTCCTCCTGCACCACCACCAGCCCCAGCACCACCTCCAACCCCTGCACCACTTCCGGCATCAACTCCTCCACCACCACCAACGCCAACACCACCTCCACCACGTCCTCCTCCAGCACCACCACCGACACCACCGACACCACCACCGACACCAACTCCACCTCCTGTACCACCACCAGCGCCAACACCACCTCCACCACATCCTCCTCCACCACCAGCTCCAACACCACCTCCACCACCTACACCACCACCGACACCAACTCCACCTCCTGCACCACCACCAGCTCCAACACCACTTCCAGTATCTACACCACCACCCACACCGACTCCAACTCCTCCTCCTGTACCCACACCACCTCCACCACGTCCTCCTCCACCACTGCCACCACCAGCACCACCTCCACCTCCACCACGTCCGCCTCGTCCACCGCTACCACCAACCCCAACACCACCTCCAGCACCTACACCTCCTACGCCAATCCCGACACCACCACCACCAGCGCCTACACCACTACCCACGCCAACTCCAGCCCCTCTTCCAGCACCAACTCCACCTCCACCACCTCCGCCAACTCCACCCCCTACACCACCACCGGCTCCACCACTACCACCGAATCCACCACCGCCGGCACCTCCACCTCCAACAATACCACCAAATCCACCATCGCCACCTCCACCAACTCCATCACTACCACCGAACCCACCACCACTACCACCTCCACCAACTCCACCACTACCACCTCCACCGCTACCACCAAACCCACCACCTCCGCCAAAGTCACCACCGCCCATACCACCTCCACCACCGCCCTTTCCAAAGCAATGATCAACATGGCGACCATTCTTTTCAATAGAGTAACAATACTTTGCATTGTCTATTCGTCGCCCTTCAACAATTCCTATTAATATTACCGCCAAAAATACCACCACGGCATGCATTTCAACGTTTCCTAAAAACTTCCCCATGGTTTCTTTTGAAAGGACGCTTTTGAAATAGAGAGAAACATTCAAGTTATATGGTATACAAGATGCTTGTAAGTTGCAATTCCATGGCGCATAGCATAGGCTATTTATAGTAAAGGGTCAGTGGATCTTCTACCCTTAACGATAATGAGATGGAATCATTTAAACTAAAGTCAAAAGCATGAAAACGATAGAGTTGAAACTCGAAAAGCCATAGCGCTATTCCCATTTCATAACGTGGCGTGTCAACAAAAGGTCGCTGGTTACGAGTCCAATGTTTAGTTGAAAAGAATTTGAAGGGAATTGAAACTCCTAAGGCTCTATCAACTTAAGCAGTGAAAAGGAGAGATTAAGTGGAAAATACGTGCCGATACTAATAGGGTTACAGACCCGCCAAGGTGTATCCCATAAACGGTAGAGAAAGTAAGTATCGGGAAATTAGTAGCTAAACTCTCAACGCGTAGAAGCGGTTGTAACATCAAACCCCACTTAGTTTGCCTTATTTGGGTTGGTAAAATCTAAGAACAATCTAGTCTATAGGCTCCCAATATTTATTAATCACACATTTGTCAGTGCTAGGAGAGGTTTACTGGTCGCAGGCCAGTGTTCATATTTGGGCATTCGACACTTTAGCTGATGATGAAGGATAGTAACTAAAATGGCGAGATCTGGTTTCAAACAAGCACAGGTTACGTACAGATATCCTACCTGTTAGTCGCAGGCCTATGTCTCGGAGCACGAGGTGAAGTTGCCGGAAAATGATCTGCAAAGTGTTGTTAAATGGGAAAAAAAGAACTGTCAAACTCTATTCACTTCACCATGTTTGCGGATTAAATGAACACACTGCCAATGGAATTCCTTTTTGCTATATACTATTACCAAATCACAGAAAGTTTACTATATTAAAGAAATGCACGCCTCTGTTAGTAGAGATTTTTTTATATAAAAAAATGGTTTAGTGTGAGAAATGGCCTTTAATGTCGGCCACTGTTATCAATTATCATATTTTTTGCTCACTAACTCAAGTTGGAAACCACCCTTTGTCCAGCTGTTGAACCAGAAACTATGGGGTACATGCATGGGTCATTGATAATTGAAATCTTGGTCTTTCTATAATCCATAAGATCACAGCTTTGGGCTTGGTCAAAGAAAATTTTAACTTGGGTCAATCTCACTAGACCCAAATTTAAATTAATCACTACATTTTTAAAATTTCTAATTTAATTATAAAAATATTAATACAAAATATATTTTAAATATTTTACACATACACTTACAACAAGACGAGTCGAGCTGAATTGGTACAACAAAATTCAAGTTAACAGCTCAAATCATGAGCAGATGACACGTCAGTGAGCTTCAAATATTGCATCGAGATATGTATGCCACTTATGGAACAATTTGTACAACTGCTACAAAGGAAGTGTTTGTAAATTTGAGATTTCTTCAAACCTAGTGTTTTTGGGTTGAGTTCTATCATCGTGAAGCAGAAGCAACTTTAGGGTACCGGATTCTCTTAACCATGCAGCAACCACAGGACCGGTTGATATGAATCTACCTAAATTACACTTTGGAAGCTGAAACGGTGCGCCATTGCCGGCCGGCAGTGCCTTGATAGCTAACTTTAGGGCACCATCACCAACTACTTTGCTATGTTTGCCCCAACCTGTCAAAATCCTGGACGAAGGAAGTAGATGTTTTATTTTTGGAACGAGATTGTATGAGGAACATGTTAACCAACACCATTAAATGCAAAACGGATTTGTTACCTAACAGTTTTGGCGATTCATGGCCTTCGAAAACAATAGACCGCATGTTTAGCAACCATGCATCATTGCTTGAGCAGCACCAGAGGACATAAGATGCAAATCTAAGCAAGAATTAGACCATACATTCTCCCATACTTGCCCACGTTTCCCTTCAAGCACAACCAGTTGGGCTCCCTGTTTCTGTAAAGTAACATTTCAACAATGTCAAGCTTTTCAATTATAAAGATAACATGCAACAGGCAATATAGTGAAACACGCGCAAGAGAAAGAGAGAGAGAGAAGTGTATTGAACTAGAGAAGCAACTGAATTACGAAAGCTAACCTGACCGAAGTGCCACAGCATGTCAGTCAGGGCATTATATAAGGCAGAAGCAGTTGGAGAGTCCATCAACTTCACTTCATTGAAAAGTGATTGAGCTTGGATCCAAACATTCTCCCTATAACCCACGAGAAGCCCATGGGCAACACCTGATTATCAAACAGCTGGAGCTCTTCCAACAACATCGAAGCATCCTCGAACGAATCACAGCGGCTGCATCCAATCCAATACATAGTAATGATCGTCCATGTTTTTCCAGATAAAGATGGTTAAAATATAATATTATAAAGTCCCACTGTTTGCAAATCAGATAAACCTTGCCACATCAAGTAAATTTCAGGGCCTGAATTACAGTGTGCTTGATTTGTTCAACTCCAAGTGGATAATGAGTAAGCTCATGTGCAGACAACGTCATTTTCTTGAAAAGCTAGAACTTATGCAGTTATCATAGAGTATATGTACCACTCATGCATTAATACAGGCAAGGACATTTCTGTCTCGAGACTTTAGAAATAATCAAATGAGCTAGCTGATACCTAGCGAAGGAATGTTAAACACAAGTACGACATCAAGAAAAGGAACCTTGACAATTTAGTTCCAAGTCATCGCATCAAATAAAAGAATCACATGCAGAAAATTTCAAAACTCAGTGGAGCTATAAAGAAACAGGACTTCGGTACTGTTGCACCAAACTCCACATTTTCCACCTAACAGGATACGGAAAACAATTGAAAACATAGGAAAAGTAATAACAATACCTGCAAGCATTTTAAGATAGCTGAAAAGGTGACGACATTTGGTTTAATTTCTAACTCATGCATCTTCTGGAAAACTCTCAAGATGCACAAGATTTCCTGCTTGCCTCCACAACCTTTCTTTGCTTGACCTCCTTTTTCAGCTGTCAGCTGTCCAAAAAATTTTATGATCTGGCTATCCGCCCCATCTGTCGCATAGTCTTCAATACCACTTCAATGACCAACGAAGAAGTGTCAGTTTGCAACTCACTGATCTCACCAGCATCAAACACACGTTCTGAAATCGCAGACCGTCCAAAAGCATCAGCGATAGAATTGTATGCAACAACATTAGGCCTAATCCCTTCATTTGTCATCTCGTCAAGCAAGGACACAGCAGATTCGACCAACCCATTCTTGCACAAAACATCAATTAATGCACTATATAGCACAACATCAGCCTTCAATCCTGCTCGCTTAAACTCTCTAAAGGCATCCATTGCCTCATATAAACCACCCTTGGAATACACATCAATCACAGTGGAGTAAGTCAATAAATCAGGTGACACCCTTTGTGCTTTCATTCGTCAAACAGTCTTCTAACCTCAGCGTACTTCCCTTGTTTCCCATATCCACCCAAAAGTGCATTGTAAGTCACAACATCCTTCCTGATCCCTGAACCCTCCATCTCCCTGCAAATATCTAAAGCCTCCTCAAACCTACCGAGCTTTGCATAAATAGAAAGCAACGTATTATAAGAAACTCTATCCAAACCAATACCCAAAAATTTCATTTCATTAAACAAATCGAGTGCATTATCAAATCGACCAGCCTTCGCATGCCCGTCAATCATAGTACTATATGTAATAACATTAGGGAAAATATTTTTCATAGGCATTTCTGCCATAATCTCGAAAGCCAAATCCATTTGTCTACCTTTGCAAATCGCATCCAAAAGTGTATTATAAGTGAAAATATCTCGATCGATTCCTCTATTAACCATCTCGCTAAACAAATTCCTTGCCGCCTCCCATAAACCCCCTCTACTACAGACCGCCAGCAACGAATTAAAGGTTATTCGATCTGGTTGCACTCCATCACTTACCATCTCATCAAAAATCCCCACAACCCTTTTGAACGCTACACCTCCTTTCCCACAAGCATCAATCACAGCGTTATAAGTAACTGAATTTGGCTTCAACCCATACCTTTTCATAGAATCGAAAACCTTTATGGCATCATCATAACACCCATTTCTCCCATAAGCACTAATTAGAGCTGAGAAAGCATAAACAATATTTCCATAACCTTCTCTTAATGCAGTCTCGAAAATACCATTGGCAAGTTTAACTTTCCCTAATCTACCAAGAATACTAATCATATCACTAGCTAAATTCCCTTGTTCATTTCTTCTTCTCTCTCATCCAACAGCGAATTGAAAACACTTAATTGCTTTTTCATACTCACCTCTGTTCCCATGCTCTCGAAGCAAGAAATTGTAGTCATCGGAGCCGCAAAGCTTAGACTCCAACAAGACGAGAACGCTTTCGATTCCAGCTTGGTCACTATGTAAGGCGAGTTGAAGGACTTCTTCAGCTACAGGACTATGGCGGGTTTTGACGGTGATCTTGGGCCAACCCAAATGCATTTTGGAGACGAATCTAGTCGACCGGCGGCCTGAGAAATCAGGAGCGAGGGAAGGGAAAGGGTTGGGTGTCTGAGAGACGGTAGCACGGGTGGAGGAGGAAGCGGCAGCGGCGGCGTGTTTCGTTGCATTGGAAGATGAAGTAGGTGGCTTGAAGAAGGAGAAATTCCAGGGATGAGTTTGATTTCGGTGATTGTGGTGGTGGTTACGGTGGTTTTTGAATTGGTTTTGCGGGTAATGATGGTTTTGATAAGGCTTTGTTGTAGCTGTGATCGAACAATGCGGCGGCGTTGAAGCCATTCAACAACTCTTGGCCTAAAATAAAAGGCTGAGGGCGACGGTACACGACATAGTGAGGGAGTAAGTGATGCTAGAAAGTGTTTCTATAGGTTTTGAAAACACGGGTAAGAGAGGAGTGACAGTGAGATGCCATTGCTGAGAAAGAAACGGCCGAAGAGTGAAGAAGAAAGTTTGAGTTTTTCTCTAAAATCTAAAGGATAAGATAGAGAGAGAGAGAGAGAGAGAGAAAGCTGAGTGCTTTGTTACTTCGTTGGTTGAGACATTGATTTCAGGGGCACACTCGTGTCACTACTGTTGTCCTTTTGCTTTTACACACTTACCAAATGCTTACCACACACGTGCAACTGATACATGAAAATTGTACTGCTAGTTTAAACATTTACAAGTACAATGAAATTGAGCGATATAAGCAACGAATTAACTGTCGTTTAGTGCTGATTTTGTTTCATTAAGCGGCTAAGGAATGTAATAATTCCAGAAGGACTTGTAAAAACAAGCAACAAAAACCGAAAACAGCTGCTTCAGTAACGAAATTTCTTGCTCGACAATGGATCGGGTCCTCCTGCTATCGTTCTCGGTCTTGGGGTTGGGGCTAACCAGACGGGTCACCTCGCACGAGGAGTTGGGAGATTGGAGTTGTGAGTCTAACGAGGACCACGAGTACAGAGATGGAAAAATGATAGTGAAGGTAATACCCTCTATTTGAGGGGAGAAAATAGTGATGGAGGAGCTCTGATGCAATGTTTTTTGTGGGATTGTCTTAGGTATTACATGACGGAAATAGCGTTTTCTTCTTGTTGCAAGTTGATGGGAACTATGCTTACTCCAAAGGGTATGCTTCTCTAGAACTATGCCCAAAAGATGTTCGTCATTTTGTCCCTGTTTCAGATATCCTATAAAGCTGGATAGCTAGTGTCTTACACAAATAGTTCCAAAAAGAAGAAGTTCGTTAAATTATATGCTTCATGAGACTATTATCCATGGCATTCCGAATTGGTTTACTTTGTTTTTTATGTTGTCACTCGCCGCAAGCTGGCTTATCTATGTTAAAAGCCTTGTGAAGTTTTTTGAACATCATGCAGGGACAGCAGCAAATGCCCATCTATAGCACTCATGTTTCGAATCGGCGACGGTGCTACCTATCATAATGTAAATTATTCGATCCAACTGTTGTTCTATGTTCATCTTACTTTGGTGCTCTTTGTTAGCTTCTCTCCTTGATCCAAGGAGGAAAGTTGAGAAAGCTTTATTGTGGTGCAAGATGGGTGGCTTCAAAGAACAAAGTGGATCTTGCACCAAGAAGACTTGCAAAGGCCATGAAGTTGACATTATGCACTTCTCCATCGGAAGTGCTGTACCTGGGCGGCTTTATGGTGGCAACCTGATTGGTAACACAAATGGAACTGGAGGTGACAGGTAATGTAGTACAACATAAGTTGTCGTACAAATGTATTTTAAGCTATCATAATAGTGAATGAAATACTCTTTTTGCTGACAGCTTTGGTCATTTGGTTGATGTATATGCTTGGAACCCACATTGTAGATACCTTGATGGAATGGGTCCTGCTGGTAAATACTAAGATCCTTTAATCTTAGTGGCCTGTTTTTTTTTTGAGATGAAAACGATGGACCTTGCTTTTAGGATGGCAAAGCAAAGTGGGAATAGGCACTAAAGAAAGTGACTACAGGGGGCCATCAATGTGTCATAGAATGAAGACTACTCCATAAGTCAATACTTAGAACGCTTGCTTAATGGATGTGTCACTCACTAGAAGGAACTTTTTGAAGATCTTCAAGCGTCAATCACTTCTTTAATGACACTAAATATTCGAGATGGCACATCGACTGATTGACTATGCTTGGTGATATACCTCAATAGTCGATTTGGGCTTCGTGCTATACCTCGATCCTTTGTCTCCCATTCACCCGACCCCTTTCTCGTTAGAAGGATACCGGTTGTAGTATAGTTTTTGTTTCCCCATTGTTTAGATTAATAAGATTTACGTTCTTCATTCTCAGGAAATGATTCTAGTGCTCAGAATAACTGGAAAGGAGCATGGTGGCACAGTAGTTTCATAGATAATTCAGGTAATTAAACTGTTGTGATTATAAGCTAAAGGAGTACATTTTTCTCCCCCGTATCATAAGTTTAAAAACCAGTTCAGATGTACTGATTCATTGCTGCCTGTCGTTTTTCATTAGAAACTTAGTTTATCTGGTGCACTTTTAATAGGTTTCGTGGAGGAAGACAATCCTTATTCAACCGGAGGTCAGACGGGAACTTATTATTTCGGATTCACTCGGCCTTTGAGAACCATGGATCGTTTACAACAGATTAAATAACATTCTTCTCTCTTTGGCCTTTTAGTCTATTTGCTTCCGGTTGGTTTTTTATTTGTATTAGATTTTAACCTTGCAACAGCGTGGCACAAGTAAAGTCTCTGTTTGAGTTGCAGGATATTCAGTTCACAATCGATGGATTGAGCAAGATGTCGGTTGCATTCTGGTATCCGGTCGACGGGAACTCGTGGGTTGGATCCGGACATTATACTATCAACTGTGATTGGGTGCCATTGTACATTGCTTCAGGTGGTTCTATGCTAACCGAGTCAGCACCTAGCAGTACCTCGGATGCGACCAGCTCGTTCGCCTTTCTGTTCTCAATAGCATCTCTCTGTATAGCATTATTTGTTGCATATCAGGTTCGTAGGCCCAGCAGTATCTCATTCACACAAATAGAAAATCTTTAGATAGTGATAAAATGATCCGCCATTTTAGAGCTCGTCGAGCTTTCAGCCGGTCGGACATGCTGGAGATTGTACCATTTTAGATATAAATAAATGTTTTACTTATCTCTAATCGATGTGCTCTAAAGCATACAAGGAGGATCATTAACTTTGTTGAATCCCATTAAAAGCATACAATTTATCTAATGTAAGAATTAAGAAATGGGCAATCCAAAAGATCCATATAAAAATAAAGTTCAAATCTCTCACCTATCACCTTCGTGTCTTATGATTGAAGAGCATAAGCACATGCCAAAAGTTGGAAAATGTGACAAAAAGTTAACCCAGAACAAAATAAAGCACAAACAAGGATCCCTTGAAGAGCGGTTAACGTTTCTCTCTTTCAAACCTTTTTATTAACACTGTTTTACATTGTGCTTGATTTCTGTTACTATTATCTGATAACCGAATCGAATATTAAATTAATCGATTTTAATGGTCTGAAGCAAATAAAAATAAAGTATATCAACTCAATAAGATTAAGCTTTAACTCGGTCAATATCAAATAAAAAAGTGAGATGATAATCGATTATTGGTAGGTATAAACGACCCAAAGTCAAGGGTTAGGTGATCATATTATATGATTAGACGAGAGAAATAGAAAATTCCAGCTGACAGACAAGAATGATTTTCCATGACATGGGACCAAAAATCATTCCAGGCTCTGTAATTATAAAATATTTATACATTCCTTTGTTTCAATATAAATACAAAACAAACAACTGGATACTAGGTTCTAATTACAGTAGCTTATCATTATAAAATTTAAATGTAAACAAATTGTGTGATAAATTTATACAAAAAACGTTGTTTGGACGCCAAGAAAATGACGAAGTCCGCAAAGGGCAAAGGGTCCATCTGCTTGGGAAAATTACTATATGTTAGGTACGTAGATCTGGTTGGTGGGTATTTTCTCTTGTCAATATTTGTACATTTCGTCTTGTCTTGTCGTGTGCATCTGTGCATGCAATATGTGATTGATATATTTGTAACTCAAATTATATTTATACCATTTAGATAAAAATAAATAACATCATCAATCAAAAAGGTTAAAAATTCGATAAAACAATTTTAAAAAATAAAAATACAAATAAATATCATAATATATAATAAAAGATAAATATTATCAACATTAATATAAAAGTAAATACAACAATAATGTAGTTGGATTTTTATGTAGAAAAACAAATAAGCCAAAATGTAAAAGCAAATGGCGGTGATTGCTCAGTCGCTGTGTTGTCTTGTCCTTTGATCGAGCATGAACGGCAGGAGCAACTGTCAGTATCAATCCAACGGCTTGGATTCTGACAATTTTATGCACGTTAGGATATGAAAGTTAAAATATTTGAGAGTTATTTTAAATAGATCAAAATAAATAACGACTCAAATAATTTAAATTCGAATAAAGTTCAATCGAGTTTTAATTTTAAGATAATTAGAATTATATTTTGAATAGAGAGGTGAAATGTTTGAGAGTTATTTGAAATCGATCAAAAATAAATAACGACTCAAATAATTTAAATTCGATGAGAGTTCAATCGAGTTTTAGTTTCAAAGTAATTAGAATTATATTTTTGAATAATTAGATGTGATAATAAGGAAAAAAATTAAATTTAAGTTTTATCAAAATATTTTTAATTAATAATAATCATTTGTATTATTAAACTACTAATAAATATTACAAAATTATTAAAAAAAATTAAATAATTTAAACAAAAATGATAGATACAAAAAGGAAGTGTAGATATAGATTTCAGACTATCGAAAAAGGAAAGATAAAAAGAAAGAAAGAACTAAAGAATTAGTGAAGGAATGCAAGAAAGAATGGGTAAAATATTATTTTAAAAAGACCAAACCCCAAAACCGAAACCTTTTCTGCTACTGAGATTAACTAAAGAGAAGAGAAAGCCAAGCCAACGGTATTTGCCAGTCCCACCAACAAAATTCACAATCAACCTCCTTTTTTCTCCGTTTCAATGTTTGGGGGACTCGAGTTTGTTCCTTCTTTTCAAGCTGAAGTTCTTTGACTCGGGAACTCATTACGGCAATTTTGACTCCCAGTCATTGCGTGCGAGTTTTGGTTCCCGTGATGTTATCTTCAGCGTTGGGTCCTCAGTTGGCTGTTGCAAATAGCAAATAAGTTTGTTATTGTAGTATTCTTCTTCTTTTTTATGTGTTTGGAGGCTTTATTCTCAGTTGAAACTGTGATCTCGTCGTTGGTTCGTTGGGAAATTATCTCCAGATCTGACTTTGTCTCCGTTTACAATCAACGGCGTCCGCGATGTCAGCTTTTCTTTTTTCATATCCCAGTGGTAACTTAATTTGCTTTAGCTCTTCCTGTTTATTTGATTTTGCTTGTCATCTGTGTATAGAAATTTAAGTATACTCAGATTTCCAAATTTGGTTGGTTGAAAAAAAAAATGATAACTTAGAACAAGCTTAATCCTTATTTTTCATTTTTTTAGCTGAAGATTTGAATTAAGCTCTATTCAGGTATAAATTTAGATTTTTTTTAAAAAAACTTTTTTTTTTTGCACAATTTGGGACCAGTGATGTAAAAGGAAAGATATCAATTGACTCTTATAAATCACTCATTTAGGTTTAGCTCAAAACTTATTACTTGAATGATAATTCAGAGAACTTCTTCCCTTTCTCCTTAAAAGAAAGGAAATTGATAAGAGACTGTGAATTGAATTGCCTACCATTTTTTTCCCATGCTATATCACTGCGTTTTAGATAAATATGGAGGAAAATAAGAGCCTTTTAAGATCGAGAGAGAAAAGAATCATCTAAACTCCTTTCACAAAAACCAGTAGTAGAAGACTGCACAGGTTTATGAAAGAAAGAAATTGATTATTTTCGCAGTGAAAGAGGTATTCTTGCATTTGAGTGTATTTAATTTATATCTTGTACGGTCTGTCACGATTGCGATTTAGACATTGTTTTTCTTTTAACATTGTTATAGCTTTTTCTCCTTCTGTGATTGAGTTTTATTCTTAATATAATAAATTAACAGGAGCATTGGGAAATATCTGTTCATTTTTTGTGAAAGTTGTAGCTGTTGTGAGTTGTGCAATTTTGGTCACTGGTGCTGATTTTTCAAATAATCTACTTCAAGCACCTGCACAATCGCCCACTAGAGCACACAAGGGTGCACCAGCTGTTTCTGCTCTGCCCCTACCTTCCAATCTGCCACTGATTCATAGATCCCGCCGAAGATATTTTTCACCACATAGTGCACCAACACCTGTAGGACCAGCCCAACCTCCTCTTAATGGTCCATTTATAACTTCCCGTCACCCTCCTACCAGCTCACACCTGTCAAAACCATTGATGAAGAAGAGTGCCTCAGTGCCTCATGGTACCAACTTGCCAAATATTTCCCCTACACAGATCCGCCCTGGTGAAATTCCTACCGGTTTGGCTCAACCACCATTGTCTCCTGAAGTGTCTGGTAACATATTTTCCAAAACATTTTTTTAAAACGTATTCTACTTCCTTTTTTATGTTTTCATGTATATATACTGTGTATGAGATGCTTACATGGGTATTTTTGCAATTGGCCAGATTGTTGCAAACCAAATTCAATTTTGAAACGAGGGAGTCATAGTTGCCATTGCGTGTATCCCATAAAGCTTGACCTTCTTCTTTTAAATGTCTCCCAAAACCCAAATTGGCGTGTTTTTCTAGCCGAGCTAGCTTCTCAGCTTCAATTGCTGCCTACTCAAATTGACATTACGAATTTTTATTCCATCAGTTTATCAAGATTAAATATCTCCATGGATATTACTCCACACACAGGGGTCAGTTTCTCTGCCAATGATGCATATAAAATAAACTCTTCACTTGTGATGCATAGGGTTCATTTTGACCCAAATGTAGTTGGAGATTTCAAAGTCCTTAATTTTACATGGTTTGAGGCTCCAGCGCCTTCCCCAGGTAATTATGATATGACCTCAGTTCTTCTCGTATCTAGTGGCTTTTGAAAGCTATGTTTTTCTTGATTGAAAGTAGTTTTTATACACAATGGCTTCTTGAAAACTCATAGTTTTATTTTATTTCACTTTAATTATACTTATATATACACATGTATACAAGGGATGATGTTATCTTCTTTTATTTGTCCTGACAAAGCTCAGCATGTTGTTTACAGCTCCCGTTGTGATTTCTGAACCTGTAGCTGCACCAGCACATAAATCCTCCAATTCTACACCAACAAGCCCTTCAAATAAGGGGAAACATTCAGATTTGACTCTTGTCTTTGGTATTTCTGCCGGCTTACTGGTTTTTGCTATAATATCCGTGCTTATAATTTGTTCCTGTGCCTTCCGTGGGGGAAAGGCAAAAGCATCTCCTCAAGAACCTGGTATGTTAAGTTCTCTTGCTCATGTAGGATGACCGAAAATAAATTGTGCAACTGAATCTCTATTTACGCAAAAATTGATTCAGAACCCTATAACATAAGCTGAAGTGCTGAACCCCCCCCCCCAAAAAAAAAACTAAACTAAACTAAAGCTAAAGTTGCGTGATTTTGCACTTCTAGTTAAACCTTGTAAACAAGAATGGTGATTGATTTTGCATTACTGGTTTTAATTCAGTCTTGCAGAGTGCTCAGGTTTTTCTTTTTCTTGCAGTAAAACCAAAGACTGCTGATGCAGTTGCACAAGCAGGCTCTCTTCCCCACCCAAGCAGTACACGGTTTCTACAATATGAAGAACTTAAAGAAGCAACAAACAACTTCGCACCTGCAAGCACACTAGGGGAGGGTGGATTCGGCAGAGTCTTCAAGGGTGTTTTAACTGATGGGACAGCTGTAGCGATTAAAAGGCTTATCGGTGGAGGCCCTCAAGGGAATAAAGAGTTTTTAGTTGAAGTTGAAATGCTTAGCAGATTGCATCATCGTAATCTTGTGAAACTTGTAGGTTACTATAGCAGTAGTGACTCTTCGCAAAACCTGCTTTGTTATGAGCTTGTTCCAAATGGAAGCTTAGAAGCTTGGCTCCACGGTAATTTGCCTCTCTAAACTTGAACCAATTGGCAGCTCATTAAATGGTGTTATCCTTTCTTCTTTGTGTGACTTTTAATATGTAGTACTGACTTCGATCCCGTTTTGCTTCAGGCCCCTTGGGAGTAAATTGTCCTCTGGACTGGGACACCAGAATGAAGATTGCACTGGATGCTGCAAGAGGACTGGCATACCTGCATGAGGACTCACAGCCATGTGTTATCCACAGAGATTTCAAAGCATCCAATATATTACTCGAGAACAACTTTCATGCTAAAGTTGCTGATTTTGGCCTTGCCAAACAAGCACCCGAAGGCAGAACAAATTACCTGTCTACTCGTGTCATGGGAACATTTGGGTTAGTTTCATGCACGAATCTTATAAATATCGCTCTCCTGTTTCAGTTGACGCTAAGGTAGAATGGGATTGATTTATAGGTATGTTGCTCCTGAGTATGCTATGACCGGACATCTACTGGTAAAAAGTGATGTTTACAGCTATGGAGTCGTACTGCTTGAGTTAATTACTGGAAAGACACCTGTAGATATGTCACAACCATCGGGACAGGAGAACCTGGTCACATGGGTGAGTAATAAGCCTAACTGTTATGAATCACTCGAGTTGCTAGATAACTTTTACAACAAGTTGGCTGTTCCACTTTCAGGGGAGACCGATCCTGAGAGACAAGGATCGTTTGGAGGAGCTAGCTGATCCAAGGCTTGGAGGGAAGTACCCAAAGGAGGATTTCGTACGAGTTTGCACAATTGCAGCTGCTTGTGTTGCTCCAGAGGCTAGCCAAAGGCCAACAATGGGGGAAGTAGTACAGTCTTTAAAAATGGTGCAGCGTGTTACTGAATATCAGGATTCATTGTTAACCTTTTCGAACAACCGACCCAACCAGAGGCAGTCCTCTACTACCTTCGAGTCTGATGAGACATCATCAATGTTCTCCTCCGGTCCTTACTCCGGCCTAAGTGCTTTCAACAATGACAACATCTCAAGAACAGCAGTTCCCTCTGAAGATCTCCATGAAGGTCGATGAACACCGGAAGCTTGTGAAAACCGAATACAACAGTGAGAAAATTTCTTGGTAGGAAATGATGGATTTGGAAGTGTTGTAGATTTTTGTAATCTCTATAGATGGGGCGAATGGGTTCTTCTTGTTACTATTTGTTGTTGTACAACTGTTAAATTTCCCCCTAGTCAGTGGTGGATGAAATTTTGTACATATGCACAATTGTAGCTTTTTTTCCTCATTGGATTTGCATTCAAGGGTTTATATAATTTGTTGGTCAGTGGTCACCAAATATTAATATAAATATATATTACTTTTTCACCTATACTTGAATAATTTAATATTAATATAATTCTAAAAGTTCATTTTTATAAAATTTTATCTGAACACGATACAATATATATATATCTATACCATATCAAAATTTTGAATTGAATTAATAATACGATTAATCAACCCAACTAAGAAGAATGTGAACATGCCAAGTTAAGTACATGATGTCAAATTCGAAATGGTTATTTTCTCGTCTCTTTTATTTCTTCGGATACATTCAATTAAAATTAAAACGATACGTATACTATACTATATTATAATATCGATACTGTTATTTATTTTTCGATTTTGATGATCAAGCTATAATTAGATTTTAACACATGTTATATTTTCCTTATTTCTAGGATCTCATTTTTTTACCGCCATTCTTTTTACAACCGTAAAAAACGGTTAATTAAAACATTTAAAATATAATATGGGATATCAACAAATGTAATCTATTCGGAGTTGTCTCCTCCTACGAAAATGGTAACAAAGGAGTGGTTTGACTGAAATTTAGGGTTACGTTTGTATGACACAAAATAGCACAGAGAATGGTAATTGCATGAAAATCCCACGCCATAAAAGGCACGTAAAACACCGTCCTCTTTTGTCTCTCGCAAAATATTCGAAGTATTAACTTCAAAGAGAAGATGGAGATCAAACATTTCGTCCTCATCATCTCCATCTTCTATATCTTGCAAGGCTCTTCTTCTAGCAGACCTCATACGCCCACTTCTAATAATAGCAACAAGCCCGCAGCTCCAAACGTAGGTTCGTCGATTCCCGCTGCGCCGGATGAGAGTACGACAACCCCCGATTCACCAGATGCCGGTGAAGAATCACCCGACGCCGGTGAAGAATCACCCGAATCACCGTACGCCAGTAATGATAATTCGCCACTCGAACCAGCATCGGGCCCGTCTGCGCAATTCTCCTTTGCTTCAATGCCCGCTAGCAATCCCCCTGGGCTGGACAAAATCTGCCAAGCCACCAAGCTGCCCGTCGATTGCACGAAATTCATCTCCCCATTCGTAAACAGTAGTGTCAAGATCGAGCCTCTCAGCATCGCGAAGGTGGGGATTCGAGTGTCGACCGACATGTCGAAGCAAGCAATCGACACGGCCACCAGGTTCATGGATGATCCGAAATCGTCGGCAAGCCTTAAAGAGGCCATGTCCACATGCCTGGAGAACTACCAAAGCATTCCCGACGACAACGACCTTGCGCTCCAAGCTCTGGACAAACGCAACGCCAACGAGGCTGCAATCAAGCTAAGCTCTAGCCTGGCCAGCGTGGATACATGTCTCGATGGCAACCATCAAATGCACATTACGTCGCCGATGAGGGACATGGAAGAAGAGCTTCAGAGACTACTTCACATCACCCTAACCATTGTTTCCGATATGGTAAAATTTTAGTCGAACGAAACGCCCACTAATGGTCTGAGGAAAAATTATCAAAGAAATATAGGCGTCAAGATTAGACTTTTGGTCGTGGGAAAATGTTTCTTCGTTACTCTGTTAATCTGAAAGTATTATATTTCTGCTTTTGAAGATCAATCTTTTACGATGTGTATCGTGTGATTATGAATATAATTATCAATGAGCAAAATATATCATCTTTTAATTTTATTTTCAAATTTTCTACAACAAATCGAATTCAATTATCATTCTCTTTTACGAAAAAAAAATTGTACTTGTGTTGTCCATGAAATTTTACATAAGCGATGCATACATGCCACCTTATTAATACAAACATAAAGTTTAAAAATATCTTTAATTTTTATAAAAGAACATCTATATTTTTTAATTTAATTTAAATTTAAGTTAATATTACATATAAAAAATGACCATCCAGCTCAGTTGGTAGAGCACAAGGCTAGGGCATTTCATAATTCGGAGGTTTCCAACGGAAGTTGCTCTCAACCGGGCGTTGGGGACAGCCTACTATCCTACCTCCCCCTTACCCCATTACATATGAGAATAAGGGCCAGCTAATTTAATTTAAAAAAAATACATATCAATTGAATATCCACGTAATATTAAAAAAATATTATAATGTTATTTTTATCATTTTATGTTATATATAATCTTCAAAAGTACCACGAGTTTTACTACTTAATCAAAGTTTCAAATTTAAAATCTTGAAAAATATAAGAACATTACATCTTTAGGAAGTAAGTTATATTGTAATCGAACTCGTATGAATAGTATTAATCAATATTTACAAAATGATATTTATAATTATTGATAATTTAAAACGATTTAGATAGAATAAACTATTTATTTGATCATTCTACTGTCAGTTTCTATTTGTTTTGAGAATTTAATTATAAATATTTTTTATTCTAATATTAAACTTCGAAATTCATTTATTTAGAACCACCTAAAACTACTGAAATTTTAAAAAATTTCAGTGATGTAAGAGTATTTTTCTTTAAAATCCGAACTATATATTAAATTAAAAAAGAAAGAAAATATGACATTTTAGTACTTATTAGGTCACTCTAATATAGAAAATCATTCTTCTAAAAAAATAATACAGAAAATCAGCTCAAATTGTTGCCTTTTTTATTAAATAATTATTCCATCTATTAAACAAATCGGCTCAAATTAGTCGATTTATTATTAAATAGATTAAATTATTCATTTTAATAGTAAAAAATAATCGAATATGATTAATTAACAGTGATAATTTTACTATTTTAAAAAGTATTTATTATTTAACAAAATTAAAATTTCTAAGATTTATATAGTTCTGTAAATAAAATATTTTGTTTGAAGTTGAAACCTAATTAAAAATATAAGTTTCATTTCGTTTTTAAGAAAAGATTGTTAATTATATTAAAATTTAGCATTATTTAATTCTTTATATTAGTACAGAGTCATGATTAAATTGATTCATTTAATAGTAAATAGACTAATTTGGATAGGTCTTTATAATAGAGGTATCTTCCACGTAATTTCACCATTAAAACTAGTTCCACTTCGGTTATCGTTCCCGAAGCCCATCGCCGCCCCTAAGCCCTAAAATTCGAGACAAATGAAACCCCAAAGTACACTCCTATTCATTTTCTGAAACAAATGTTTTGGATTTTGTTTTAAATCCAGTTCAGAATTTCAGACAGGTAAAAAAAAGGTAGATAAAAATGTCGCACACATGCGTTTCCATTTCATCGGTCTCATCTCTTCGGTTGAGTTCTCTGTTATTCTCCCCAAATTCAAGCACCAATCTTGAATCTCATAAGCTGTCTCTTCCTTTCCATCCTCTTCATCCCAGGTATTTCTTTTGTTGTTCTTGCTCGTTCTTTAACTTATCCAAACTAGGAGGCCGTAAGAACAATGTATATTATAATCTTTGTTTTTTGAATTAATCATTTAATTTGATAAGATTATTTAAAACCTATGTTTTTATTTTTAATGTTGGTTTGATTAGGGGTTTTGTGGGATGAATTCATTTTCTGATGTTTGTTTCTCTGAATTTCCCCTAATTCAGGAAATTGAAGAAGCTAGTTAGTAATCAAAATAATGTAATTGGTTTTCAGCCAAAGGCTGTTTACAATGGAGAATTTTGGCCTCCAGAGACGAGCTCTCGACAGGGAATTTGGTCTATTAGGTACAATCTCGTTTAAACTACAACACTATGTTGTTGTTAGTTTGATAAAAGAATGTTATAAAAGATTAGAGGTATTGTTTTGTGACAATGCAGGGATGATTTGAAACTGCCTTCGTCACCTTACATTCCTACGTATGCACAAGGGCAGGGGCCACCGCCGATGGTGCAGGAGCGTTTTCAGAGTGTTGTCAGCCAACTTTTTCAACATGTATGGATTTAGTTTTGGTTGTGCATTTTGGACTTCATGAGTGTTCGGTTTCTCCCTTATCAGTTCTTGTACCTGCTGTTGTTGTTTTGATTTTAGAGAATAGTTCGCTGTGGTGGAGCTGTCGATGATGATATGGCTAACATTATTGTAGCTCAGCTTCTGTATCTTGATGCTGTCGATACTCAGAAGGTCTGTTCTGTTCCATCCTTTCTTTCTTTCAGTAATACACACCTTGATATTTTTTCCTTGAAGAAATTAGGACCCGGAATGCTATTATGAATGTTATTCATTGCTTGTGCTTTTCTGGATATTTTCAATAGGACATTGTCATGTACGTCAACTCTCCTGGAGGATCGGTTACAGCCGGTAATATATTTCTCTACCCAGTATCTTGTCTTGCTACTTGTACTGATTTGTGTCAAATAGCATGTTGGGGGACAACTTTCATGACTTGTCTAGCTTGTATGGCTTTGAATTGTCTTAGGTATGGCAATATTCGACACCATGAGGCATATCCGACCTGATGTCTCAACTGTGTGCGTTGGACTTGCTGCTAGGTATAAATTTATTGATTTAATTGTTTCTATTTGTAGTGCAATTACATTGTCATGTCACAACGTGGAATATCGGAAATAAGAATTGTTGCGGCAAATGTCATGTTTGTGTTTGTCTCTTAATTAAGGAATATTGATCTTAACTTCGATACTTAAATTATGGTATTTGATTCATTCCGAATTTCTGACAGATATTTGGTCTTTGATGATAATATTTCTTAATATATATCTTATATGCCCGGATGGGTTGTATTCCTTCAGGTTAATGGATATGTGTAATATATATTTGATTGCAAATGCAATTTTTTGTTATTGTTAATGGATATATTTTGCTTTTCCGTGAACAGCATGGGAGCTTTTCTGCTTAGTGCGGGAACGAAAGGTATATAGTAGTGTTGTGTCATTCGTAGCTCCGTTGATTGGTGTGTTATCACTCCAGTCTACTAAAATTGTGTATCCCCTTTGTTTTCTTCAAAATTTCAGGAAAGCGATACAGTTTACCTAATTCAAGGATAATGATACATCAGCCTCTTGGTGGAGCTCAAGGAGGTCAAACTGATATCGATATCCAGGTATTCACTTTTTCTCGGCAAACCTTATGCTGTTTAAATTTTGAACTTCCGCATTCCTTTTCCTCTGTATCCCTGACTATTAAATGCGATTGTCAGGCAAATGAAATGCTACATCATAAGGCGAACTTAAATGGGTATCTTGCTTACCACACTGGTCAAAGTTTGGAGCGGATTAACCAGGATACCGATCGTGATTTTTTCATGAGCTCAAAAGAAGCGAAAGAATATGGACTTATTGATGGTGTCATCATGAATCCTCTTAAAGCTCTTCAGCCGCTAGCTCCTGCAGCTGATAGTAATGAATAGCCTGGTCGTCCTCCAGGTACTTTTACAATCAATGGCATGGCTATACTGTAGGGAAAACTGGAAATGTTTATTCAATTTTTTGGTTTTCTCTTCGAATACAATATAATCTTGAGATGAATTTTGATGTCGATTCATATACCGATATTGAACCAAAGCTTCCTTGTGGATTTCATGCACTCCCAATTTGTTTGAAATAACTGAATTATGAACTGAAAACGCCATGATTGAATGGTAAAGGACACTGTGAATATGGCAAAAAAGTGTAAACATGGCTCCTGGTCGGGTGACTCAAGGTTGATGTCAGGTTTCTGACAGCTATCACACTGGAGTACAGGTTGTCACACGGACAGTGATCAACAATGGGAAGTTGATAGTTCCAAAGATAACTAAAATACCACTTTTCTTTCTTAGCCTTACATGATCACCCACCAACAAACTCCGGTCTTTGTTTTTCACCGTTATAACTGCAGCGTTTTGATAGGTTCAGTAAAAACAGATGAAGTTAGGCCAACAATCATTGAAATAATGCGAATGGACAAGGTAAAACTCAAATGACACTCCTGTCTGTAAACATGGGTGTATCGAGCAAAGCACTCTCTCGTGAATCTCATGGCCTCAATTTTAGTTGGGGTAAATTATACTAATAGTTATTGAACTTTTAGGGTGCTATCACTTTGATTGTCGAAATCAAAAGGCTTTCATTGGAGTCATTGTAGCTATGAATTTTTTTTTTATTTTAGTCACTTGACCGTCAAGTCATTAACGATAGTTGACAAATTTTGTTGTCATTTAGTGGTTTTCTTATTGAAAAAACATCAAATTTATTATTTGCTTTCTTTCTTCCGGTTTAAATACATCGAAAACCCTTTAATCCCTGCAAATCTATATAAAATTTTAGAATTAAAACTTTTCAATCCCTTAATGTCAATTCTTGAATCAATTTAAAATCAAATAACGTTAATCTTTTGATCAAATAGAGCTTTTTCATAGTTAGAATTTACTGATGATTATTCCGTTCATTGAAAACTTGGTCTTTTTGTGACGGTTGTCAATTTGAAATCATAGAAATTTTTTAGGAAAGAAAAATTTAACTTGCCATACCAATTGATGTCCGTTCAATTTTTTAGTGATTATAATACATGTTTTAAATTTTTAATGACCAAAATGACAGAATAGAAGTTCAGTGATCGTCAGTGTAGTTTACCCATCTTATTAATTCTTAAATGTTGAAAGGAGCTGCTCACCCAACAAGAAAAGCAGCGCCTCTGGTGGCATCAATCAAAGAGCCCCTCTTTTCTCTATCCGTTGTCATTTGCTAGTTTTTACCGTTCTTGCAATAAAGCATTTTTCATCCCTATCTCCCACATCGATAAGAAACGACACCATTTGCACAAACTTTCCATGCCACACTGATCCAGCTTTCTCATTTTGTGAACCCACATACGAAAAAGAAATACAAGAAAATGACAGTAGGTGGAGGCATAATCCCTTGCAATATGAACATCTAAATTTACATGTCTTCTATAAACACTTGGATCAAGAAGGGACAACAGGAACCCCTTCATCGAAAAACTTGCTTCTCATGGAACTAGTGAAAGCTGAACATATGGGCAGTTCTTCAAGCTCGTCAAAGAAATCATTTTCCTCTGATTTCGGTGTTGAAGGTAATGCCTTTATTCGAGAACAAGAAGAGAGTGGCTCATCATATAACAGAAACGTTCCCTCTAGATTCCCAGTGAAAGGATCTTCTTGGTTGATTATAGTGTTTTTGGGAAACTTTAATGGGGATTTTAGGTAGTGGAAAGGCTCCTCTTCACTTGCATCTTCATCACTGCTTGTTTTGATGGGTAATCCATTCTTCACTTCTTCTTGTGAAACTTCAGGTTGATGATGCTTTCGATCCTCGCCGCTGTCGTTGGGTTCGGGTTCTTTCGGTGACTGTGTTCGGTTTTTGGTGTTGAGATCAGGACCTGGATGGTTGTGAGTAGAAGTGTAAGTGATGATGAGCATTGAAGCATCCGTTTTGCATCTCTCGACTTGCTTTTTGGCTGAACATCCTTTTGATGTGCTGCACTTGTAATAACCCCTACATGATCAAACATGGAACATGAAGGAAACCGAACAAATACGAACATGAAGAGAAAAAACACATCATCAGAAGACAAACAACCTCGGATAAGGAGACCCTTTGATGGGTTTTTGCCCATATTTCCTCCAACACCATAAATCAGAAGGCGGCCCTTCATTCTTTACCTTTCCACCATTTTCTCCTATTTTCACGGTCACAACAGTCCTCTCGACAACAGCCTTCCTGGTAATCAAAACATGACCAAAATTTAGAAATATCGGAAACTGAAGTTAAATGCATGTAAGTGCAGCTTAAACTAACCTCCTTTTGGATGCCGGAGTTTCAGTTGGTTTGAGCTCTGCCTCTGATTCTTCCTTTGAATCCAATTTTGGAGAGACAGAGGTCACAGAACCGTCCATTAACTCTGATCTTATCCCTTTCTTGCCACTTCTTTAATATAAAGTTATGAGCAATATGCATTAAAATCACCACTCACCACTCACCATCCCTCTCCACACCCACCGTGCAATAAAGTAAAAGCCATTATCAACACACACTGCTGCTGTTGCCGCATATTAATAAATATGTGCAGATGTTTCAACGACAAGCACATTGCCGGCCCCATCCTCCACTTCATTGGTTTGGGCCGATTTCTGTGCCCAAAACATAATTCCCACTCGCCACTTGGATATTTGCCAGTTAATTTAGATTTCGAAGTAATCCTTAATTTTAAAATATATTCTAATCAATTCTTCAAAGTATTTATATAGTATCAATCCATTTTTTCATTGGTCTAACATCAAATGCTAGTTCATAAAAGTAACCCTACAAAATTTTAATGACATTCTCTGGTTTTTTTTCCTTAAAACTTTGAAATCAAATTATCCATATAATAGATAATAGTATACGTGTCTAAAATATTATTAATGTGTTTTAAATATATTTTATGTTAGATTTGAATTAATATTTTCTTTATTCTACGATGTATTGTTTATGATTATGTTTCTGTTTACGTCTCTCTCTCGTGCTTTTCAGCTATATACTTGTCACTTAGTTTTACCTTAATTGCCAATGAGTACAGAGTAATCTAATATAATATTTGCATTGAATTCAGATTCAACATTATTTTTGGATCGTCGCCCTCGTCCGTGATGTGGAAATAATCACCAACATTATCATTATCTCATCGTCCTTTTCGCCAATTGTAATAACCACAATATTTTTACATGCGATCTGTTTTCAACCAGCTGGCCGGACATATTGCCCCCATCGAAATATCGCTATCCCACCCTATTCTATTTTCCTTTATATTTATTTATTACTGCCATCTTTGTAAAATGCCAAGACTTTGATACACCCAAAAACCTTTTGGTCTAATTATGTACAAGCTTCCTGATTTATGAATATTTTACGGATCCAGTCCTTTTAGCATAATCTGTACTTTTCATATATGTTTTCAATCCTAAAGCTATTTTTTCCCGTTAATCTTGTCAAACAATTTGGTATTAACTTTTTAAAACATATGGTGACGCGGTAAATACTAATGTAAGCAAATGTTTAAGTTGACCGATTTGGTGGGGGAGTTTACATGTAACCTACTTTGTTGACCCTATCTTACAACAACCAAAAAATGTGTTTGGAATAATCAAAAGTAGAAGACTTAAAGAGAATTAAACTATAGTAAAAAGACTGAATCCGTTAAAAATTATAATATAGGGACCTTCTAGGCAATTTGACAGAGCTTTTTTGCGGTTCATAGTGATTAGTACAGCTAGATGCTTTCCTGAATGTAAGCTTTGATGAAAAGTTTCAGTAATTCTAAGATGGAGAGCGGCTTATTCTCTTTCAATTCAACGTTCGAATTCAATGGAATCCTAGGAAATTGCATCCATCTTCACGATTTCGAGAAAGATGCTGTTGCAATAGAAGGCAAACATTTGTTTGGAAACCAGGAAAATCCTGTTTTTGCTGAGCATGGTTTGTTTCAAGAGAACGTAACAAAGATGACACATGATCGACAACTGGGACGAGAAACCAAGTATGATTTTTCCGACGAATTCGATTTCAACTCTGTTTTCTCAACTAATACCGCATTCGAAGAATTTCCTAGGCCAGAAAATCCGAAGGCCACGCCGTCTTCGTTTCAGTTGTCGTCTCTGGAACTCCTTAGTAACTATGGAAAAAGTTTCAAGAAACTGAGATCGATCAACTATGGGGGCAATGGTGATGAAGGCAATGAACGTGGCCGCAAGAAGCTTTCGACCGAGGAAATTATGAGGGTAGCTGGAACAAGATATGTACAGTTTTCGGACATGAGGTACGATGATTTCTTCATGGTTACGCATCCATTCGGTCACGCTCTTTCAGGTTTGTCAGATGACGAGACGAAAGACGTTGAGCTCGTGCACCTTCTTCTAACGGCGGCGGAGAAAGTAGGGTACGAACAATTCGAACGTGCTAGCAGATTGCTTTCTCGTTGCGAGTGGATCGCGTCCCAGCAAGCTAATCCGGTCCAGAGAATTGTCTACTATTTCGCCGAAGCTCTTCGAGAGAGGATTGATAAAGCAACAGGAAGGTTTGTATCGAAGGAATCGGAACCGGGATTTAAGAGCCGAACCGAAAACGGGCTGAGTACTAGCATCACAACGGTCAGAAGTCACCAATACATACCATTTTTCCAAGTAACGCAATTTGCTGGAATACAAGCCATTATAGAGAACGTGGAGTCTGCCAGTAAGATTCATGTAATCGACCTTCAACTCAGGAGTGGCATTCAATGGACTGGCCTGATGCAAGCTCTGGCTGACAATAAATCGCACCGTGTCGAGCTTTTTAAGATTACGGCCGTTGGATTATTCGGCGATGAGACGATATTGGAGTCCGGAAAGAGGTTGGAAAGTGTCGCTGCATCGTTTAATTTACCCTTTTCGTTCAGTGCGGTTTATGTTCGAGACATGGAAGACATCAAGGAAGAGTTATTCAAAGTCCAAAGCGACGAATCTTTAGCCGTTTTCTGTCCATTGGTGCTTAGAACAATGATTTCAAGGCCTGGGTGCTTGGAAAATTTGATGCGGGTGATGAAAAATTTGAACCCTGCCATACTAGTCGTCATCGAAATCGAAGCCAACCACAATTCTCCGTCGTTCGTGAGTCGATTCATCGAAACGTTGTTCTTTTACAGTGCCTTTTTCGACTGCCTCGATATGTGCCTGGAACATGAAGCTGAGTTGAGAACGGAGATCGAATCCATGCTTTGGTGTGGGATCCGGAACACAGTGGCCATGGAAGGCAAAGAGAGGATCGTCAGAAATGTGAAGATGGAAGTGTGGTCGGCATTCTTTAAGAGGTTTAGAATGGTGGAATTGGGGTTCAGCAACTCGTCCTTGTACCAAGCTAATTTGGTGATCAAACAGTTTCCTCACGGTAGTTGTTGCACGCTCGAACATATCGGGAAGAGCGTGATCGTCGGATGGAAGGGAACTCCGATGCAATCGATTTCGGCCTGGAAATTCTCGAGAGATAGAGGGAGGGTATTCGGAAACTATACGTTCTGAAATCCGAAATTGTTGCTATTTTTTTACATTGTAACTTTATTGAGTTTAAAGTTCATAATAACTCCTACATTTCATATGTGTTTATGTCCATTGGTTGAAGGATATAAAAATATAATGATACATCTTAATTTTTACTTTTAATTTTTTTTAATAAATTCTAAATCTAATATTAATTATATCTCAAGGGAAAGAAGGAAAGTTCTAGAAAAATGAAGGGAAGTGCTCTTAATAGATATAGAACTCATGACTTAAGAGAATCCGAGGCCAATTAAATAGACTTGCTCAAAATTTAAATTTATTAAATATTAGTCTATATGATTTTTTTAAGAGAAAATAACCTCAGTGACAAAAAATACCTTATAATATACGATTTTAACCAACTTTTTTTGGATTTGCCAAAATGACCAACTAAATCGCAATGCGATCTTCGGTATCGCAAATCAGTTTTCATATTCGCAACTCGAACTTCGACTATCGCAATGCGATTTACATATTGGCATTGCGATAGTACAAGTTCGCGTTGCGATAGTCGAAGTTCGCGTTGCGATTTTCCAAATTCGTTGCGATAGTCCAAGTTCGCGTTGCGATTTTGGAATAAATCGCAACGCGAACTTGGACTATCGCAACGAACTTGGAATAAATCGTAACGCGAACTTGGACTATCGCAACGAATTTGGAATAAATCGCAACGCGAACTTCGACTATCGCAACGAATTTGGAAAATCGCAACACGAACTTCGACTATCGCAATGCGAATATGTAAATCGTAATGCGATAGTCGAAGTTCGCGTTGCGAATCTGGAAACTGATTTGCGATACCGGAGATCGCGTTGCGAATTATCGATCGCATTGAGATTTAGTTGATCATTTTGGCAAATCCAAAAAAAGTTGATTAAAATCATATATTATAATACATTTTTTGTCACTGAGGTTATTTTCTCTTTTTTTAATAGTTTAGAGTGATTACAAGGTATTATAGGTCTTTAATTTTTTAACCTATCAATAATGTATACATTCTACTGACGTAATTGCGTAAATTCGAGTCCTCTAAAGAAGAACATTGTTTTTTTGCCATAGATTTGAATCTCAGGTCCTCTAATTTAATCTTTTATGTTTTTTTCAATCAATCATATGACTATAAGTCATCATTATATGAAAACACATTTCATTAATGGATTTTTAGAGAAAATTAACCATGTGTGACTAAAATCAAAATTAGACATAGTTTTGATGACTTTTTTTATTTTCAGTGATCAAAATAAAAACATTTTATAATTGAATGATCATTTATATAGTTGACCCTTTTATATTTTGTATAGGCAAGATATAACTTAGGCCTTAAGCTATAGCCCGTTGAGATTCCTCGGGCTTAAATTAAGGTATATAAACAAATGGTTGAGCCCATGATACTCAAAATGAACTGAGTAAACAGTAAAGGCCACGTAACAACAACACACACGTGTCGGCTCTTTGCTTTGCTTCTTTACTTTTTTTATTTCTTCAGATTCTTCACTCCGGAATGACTAGGGAGTCGCAGAGCAAACCACCAATTCAGCCAACAATGGTCTCCAAAGGGAGTGACTCTTCCTCTAAATCTAGAGTTAGAATCTCTCTTCCTATCCTTTTGATCTTCAATTTTTCCCTTTTGATTTATTCGTTTGATTTCAATATTTTCGCTATCATAAAAAACTGGTTATTAGTTGCGTAATTCACTGTATCATTTAAACATAAAATTTAAATGTTTTTCAATTCGTGTTTTGGTCCTTAGAGTATAAACGATAACTTAGACTTGAAAATCCTCTGAATATGATCCGCGAAAGAAATCGTTTGGTTTTTCCGAGGCAGAGCTTTCTTTCAACTCCATTGCCATTCGCTGCCGGTTATGCTCTGTTTGGCTCCTGTTGAATTATATTGAAACAGAAAATAGAAAGAAAAAATGGGAATTGAGTTTTTTTTTCTCTTTCAAATTTCCGTTTTAGCTTACTCGTCAACGTTTTGTTTCGTTATTATTTTATTGATATGGCAGAAATCACAAGGAGAACACTCTGGTGGCGGCGTAGGAAACTTGGCACATAAGTTAAATCAGCTTAAAAGACAAATTCAAGCGGAGAGAACAGCTTCGGTAAAGGTAGATTAGTTATATTAGTGACTAAATATTTCATTTATTATTATTATTCATATTTGTTCTTGAATTTGAATAGCGTTATCATTTTTAGAAATGACATGAAATCTAACTTTTTTTCTGTCAATGCGTGCAAATTCCTTGGGTAACTCTTTACTCTGTTATATTCGAATTGTCTAAGTTGAATTTATTTGTGCACCAACCTACTAGATAAGATGCAAACAAATTATATTTCTATCGTGTGGTGTGCACAGGAAAAAATCGAGAAGAACAGAAAGAAGCTTGAGAGTCATGTTATGGAGATTTTGTCAGCTACATCGAGTAGGAATGTTCCATGTGTGGAGGAGATTGGATTTGGTAAAATGCTTTCTGCAAGAATCCAAATTCCACTATGTAAGCTTGCTGGATTTGTTCAAGGGACGACAGGAGGAGACTATGCTAATGGTCATGAAGTTGTATCTTCGACGAGTGTCAAGCTTCCGTATGTGGAGAAGTTACCGCCATATACGACATGGATATTTCTGGACAAGTATGTTAGATTAGTATATTAGTCTGCCTAGTTTTGGGTGTTCTATTCTGTCTGTTTATGTACACTGTGCTTCTGCTTTGACTTGGTAGGCCATTAGAGACCACTTGATCTGAATAGCTTTAGCCATTAGGTCATGGGCTAGCCATGCTACTTAAGTCTTCTCCAGTTGAGGATTATAATTTGGGGAGCTTTCTTGAAAGGGCTGTGTTGGCACCAAGCTATTAGCAAAAGCTAGCCCCCCCCAAGGTTTTGTTACTGTTATTTAGTTCAAAGTGCTGATTTCAGCAGCACAAGACTCCACAGATGAAATCTACCACCTTTTCTCAGCTTATCTTGTTTTCCATGAGATTTTATTTTGGCTTGTCTTATCTTAAATATGCACCATTCAGCACAGAAATCAGAGAATGGCTGATGACCAATCTGTTGTTGGAAGAAGACGTATATACTATGACCAACACGGCAGTGAAGCTTTGATCTGTAGTGAGAGTGAGGAAGACATTGCTGATCCCGAGGAAGAAAAACATGAATTTTCTGAGGGTGAAGATCGTCTTTTGTGGTAAGTAAAATAAAATGCAATCTCCATTAATAAATAGAGGAAGTTGTGTTAGATTGCTAAACTTCCTGTGCCTTCTCCTCATCATACTGGTCAGAAGTCAACATCGTCTACAGAAATGCAAGTGGTAGTCATTGTTGATAATCTTTTAATATATGTGGCCTAGGACCTATTACTGTTGTAGCGCATGGCGAGATGTGAGACTGATGTAAAACTAGATGGCAAAAGTGTGTCTGGTTCTTCTGCTGTTTTCTGTTTGTACTGTGTTAGACTCTTCATGCTGGTATTTATTTCAGTATATGTAACTGGCTTTGGGTTTAGTACAGAAGGGACACCCTGTCATCACAAGAAACGTTTATTTGGATTTTTACTGGATAAATTATTTTCTTTTGCACTTTATGGAAGAAAAAAAGTAAGGCTCATTCTTTTCAGATTAACAATTTCAAATTGGTAGGAATGTCTGTCAGGAGTATGGTCTAGGTGAGGAAATATTGAAATCTATCAGCCAGTTTTTGGGAGTCACCATCTCTGAGATCCAGGTATTATGCTATAAGCATGCACACATGGTTGCCTTTGTATGATATTTGGTTTCTTTAATCCTCCCAAGGTTTGTATTTACATACCATTTTTTAAATATTTATTAGTAGCTGTTTTCTATGAGACTTGCAGGATCGGCATGGCTTGCTCAGAGACAAATACAATGACCAAAACATTAAAGATTCTGAGGATTCTGTATCTGAGAAGGGTATATCTTTGGACAAGAGCCTCAGTGTTGCCTTAGATTCTTTTGATAACCTCTTTTGCCGCCGCTGCTTGGTACTATCTCTCACCATCGTTCTTAACGTTATTCATTAAAGAGAAGCATGGGCCTGCTGATATCACTGGCAGCTCTGTCGACATTTTTAACAACCTTTGCTGATCAATTTTTTATGTGTCACAGTTGTTTGATTGCCGTCTCCATGGCTGTTCCCAATCTCTAATTAACCCTGTAAGCAATATGTTTATCGTCTTTCAATTTAATGTGATTTGGTTTCATTAGTTTATCTGATTTGGAACCTATTGCTTGACAGAGTGAAAAGCAACCATATTGGTCTGAATATGAAGACGACAGAAAGCCTTGCAGCGATCAATGTTACCTCCGGGTTTGGTTTTATTATTCTTTTGTGCTAAAACCTTGTATGGTATTGTCTTATGAGTTTATACTGCCAAAATCATTCTTGTTGATAACTTTATGATCTAAAGTTCTCCCTTGTTCTCGAAATATTTGCATTCTTTATTGTTCTCTGGTTCTGTTCCTCGTCCTAGAAACATGGGTTCTGATGCAAAATATATTCATATTTCCATTTTCACAAATAAACCTCCTATACTTGTGTTTATCTGTAGCTCATTCCATTTGTTTGTAGTCTAATTTTTCATTACTTAATGAAGAGAAGTAGATTGTTTTCGCACTTATATGCCTGTGTTGCTAAGACATGTTTGATTTGATATGAATTTGCTCATTTTCATGTCCTTGGAGTACCTTCTTGTTTCTTTTCAAGCGTATAGATTTTGTATTAAGATTTTTATTTGCATCTAAGGTCTTTTATTTTGTCGGGAAGGAGTAAAGTTGTTTTGATTTCAACATCAATTCATGCAGTTAAGAGCTGTCAAAGATGTGACAGAAGGCTCAGGTGTCAAAGCATTGCATGGAGTGAAAACTGCAACTTTAGAAGAGAAAGACCAGGCTGTGTCATCTGATGCCAAAGAGCAAAAGATTATTGGTGATGCAGATCTCATGCAAGATGACAGAGGAGAAGAAAGGCCTGTTGGGTTAGAAGGTATTAATGACTCAGAATGTGCTGATGAAGCTCAAACTTTAGTGATATCTTCCATACCAATGGATAACCATGAAAGTTCTGGAAAGCGCAAAGCCTCCCAAGAACCATTAGATGATCCACTACACTGTTCTGATGGCAGCCAGGATTTTGCAAGTAAGAAACAAAAGACGTTACTGATTTTGGATGTAGCCACAAAGTCTTCTGAAGCTGTTCCAAGTCATGCCAGTGCTGAAAGTAGTAAAAGTAGGAATGAAGATGTTGGCACTCTTAACGAAAATGAAGCTCAAATTACAGACAAAAACAACAAAAATGAATTTGGTGAACGGGGATTGGAAACTTTTACCTGTCCTGCTAGTGCTTCCAAGACCAAGGATAAGATAAGGAATGGAGGTAAAGATGTTACAGATTTGAAGTGGTCATCTTCTGAGTGGAAGCCTATTGAGAGAGAATTGTATTTGAAGGGAGTCGAGATCTTTGGGAGAAACAGGTAGAAGGGATTGGATTTTTTTTCAGTCTTTTGCTTTGCACAAAATGCAAATAGATGTTATGAGTTAAATATAAATACTTTTTTATCATTGGCATTAGTTTCTGCAGTTCTACATATTTAATGGACTAAACTGCAGAAGCTTTCTTAGAGGACTAAAATGTGCAGGGCAAAAAACTCAGTTAAAATTGTGTATCATGTTCATATTTGTATAATTCACCTGCTTTACTCTCTGATTGTGATGAATGTGTCACATTAGACAGTTGTGATTAAAAATCTTTCTTCTCCCTCCTAGGTAACAATATGTCTCTGCTTCTACTAATGCGTGATCCATTATTTACAGTTGCCTAATAGCCAGGAACTTACTATCTGGTTTGAAGACTTGCATAGAGGTATCAAGTTACATGTGTGATGGTGGAGCGTCAACACTTCATAGGTCTATCACGACAAGTTCATTTTTGGAAGAAAATGGGAAATCTGAATCAGATTATATGGTGTGTACCACAACCCTAATTTCTCTCTATTTCCTACTATACAGTCTTTCTTTGATAAGGGGGTGAAAAAGAAACGGTTTCCAGTCCCCAGCATATATGATTCTCTTGAGGCCATTTCTTTAATGCTTCATCTTAAGTTTAAATACTTACAAATTCAGAAAAATGTATTCTTTCCCTCTGAAACTTGTAAATTACAAAGAATGTTTGAGAGTCCCTATACTGAATGGCATTACAATCTGCAATTGCAGTTACATGGCCATTAAGGTTTGGCATAGTTAAATAATGTTAAAAAAGGAAACACATCCTGAAAGTTTTTGAATTAGTCGAGCTTATTCTTTGGAGTGTCTGATTTCCAGGAACAATGGTAAAATATGGCCAAACTTACTACTTTGCTGCATTCTGATTTTCTTCGTATTTAATTATGAAACTTCTAGTTATTCATTATTAATCAATCTCAATCACTTCATTATAGTGAGTGTTGTATTTTTTAAGGATGTATACTTGGTTCTCCATTGTAGACCTTTCTCTTTCCCCTTTACATTGCATTCAAAAACTTGTTCCCTATTAATCTTTCCGTAATTCAGGAGCAAGAGATGTCAACAAGACCACGATTGCTTCGTAGAAGGGGTAGAACGCGGAAGCTTAAATATTCATGGAAATCAGCTGGCCATCCATCAATTTGGAAACGAATTGCAGATGGAAAAAATCAGTCTTGCAAGCAATATACTCCGTGTGGATGCCAGTCGATGTGTGGAAAGCAGTGCCCTTGTCTGCACAATGGAACTTGCTGCGAAAAGTACTGTGGGTAAGTTAAATTGTTTAAACATGCAAATATGAATCATATAGAACCCATGTTATGGGTAAGCAAACCTATATCTCACTGAATCTGAAATATTTGCAATCGACTAGCTGCTTTTGTTATGGATTTGTTTGAATTTTTTTAAATTCTTTTTTGTTATTTGAACCAAAAAATCCTTGAGCCACATCAAGTCCAGAACACTATAAATTCGAAGAATTATGTCCATCCAGATGCTCGAAGAGTTGCAAAAATAGGTTCAGGGGATGCCACTGTGCAAAAAGTCAATGTAGAAGCCGCCAGTGCCCTTGTTTTGCTGCTGGGCGTGAATGTGACCCAGATGTTTGCCGGAATTGTTGGGTTAGGTAAAGTTTTGTGGTTTTATATAACATGTTACAATAATTTTCTTCCAGTATTAAATATTTTTTGTTTGTTCTGCAGTTGTGGTGGGGATTCATTGGGTGAGCCACCAAAACGAGGAGATGGTCAGTGTGGAAACATGAGGCTTCTTCTAAGGCAACAGCAGAGAGTGAGCAAATCAGAATGTTTTAGTTTTAAAATTATGGTTCCGAAAGAGCTCTAACCTTTCGGTTTTGTATTCTTCAGATCCTCTTGGCAAAGTCTGATGTTGCAGGATGGGGAGCATTTCTAAAAGTAATATAGTATTCCACTTTTCTTAATGCAAACCTTTGGGCAGTTAATTGTTTCGTGTTTTCTTCAGCTGTGTTTGAATTCTTATCCGTGAACTTGATGTGGTTCAGAATTCTGTCAACAAAAATGATTATCTTGGAGAATATACCGGTGAATTGATCTCCCACAGAGAAGCAGACAAACGAGGGAAAATATATGATCGTGCAAATTCATCTTTCCTTTTTGACTTGAATGATCAGGCAAGTGGAACCGAAATCCCGCATTTGGCACCGAAGTTTCCTTCGGTTAACAAAAACAACTTTGCTTTTAGTCTAAGAATTCTGCAATCATTCTAATACCGAAAGTACCGTCTTCAAATCTTAGACCTAGATGTATTTATGTTAGCACTGCATCACATCGGCATATATATTCTGAACGAACCTGCTATTTTGTCTTTGCAGTATGTCCTTGACGCTTACCGCAAAGGAGACAAGTTGAAATTCGCAAACCACTCATCTAACCCGAATTGCTATGCCAAGGTATATAACCGCCCCTAATTCTTTTAGGGGCATTTCTTGTTAATTAAGCTAATATCTTTAGCTTGCACAGGTAATGTTGGTGGCTGGGGATCATCGAGTAGGAATTTTTGCCAAGGAACGCATCGAAGCTAGTGAAGAGCTCTTTTATGATTATCGCTATGGTCCAGATCAAGCACCTGCATGGGCTAGGAAACCCGAGGGCTCCAAAAGAGATGAAACATCAGCCTCTCAAGGTAGAGCAAAGAAACACCAGTCTCATTGAAGCACCGTTACGTCGACCGGTTTAACACGTCCTCTATCTTCAGATATTAACTATCATCGCCTTCAGAGAAGGCATCATTGTATGTGCATAGTAAGTTGCATAAGTCACTCCTAAAGGTAGAAATAATTGCTTTGGGAGCAAGCTAGGTATGATGCATTAGTGCTAGAAAGCATGCTATTATTATAGAAATAATAGAAGTTCCAAATTGGTTGACTCTGTTAATACGTATTGAATACAGTTGTACTGCTACGTATAATCTCAATCGCATTTCGAAGGGGTTGCTACCAAAAGTACATTGTGCATGCTAATTTACAACATTACGAGCTGAATGAATTGAAAGAATGTGCAAGTTAAGGATAGCAATCGAAATTTTTAGCGGTATTTGGATTTCTGTTTCAACTGGAAATGGAAAAACAAAATTTCATTCCATGTATCTGGGACACCAGGAAGGCACCAATGGCTGCAATCTTGAATACTTGAAGAGTAACGAGTTCCGGGTTTTTTCCCATATATTGATGGATGACCGTCAATCCTATATGCGGATAAACCAGTTACATTCAGTAATGTTACTGGAGTTTTCATCTGCAAAATCACATCCTCCACAATTCTATTCTTCTCAGGGTATTCCATGCCTGAAGTGTCATTAAGGGGCCAAGTGGTTTCCATACAATGACCGCCTGAATTCCACTGTCCTCCCCTGTTTAATGATCGGAGCCAAGTCAGTAAAACCGATAAAGGTAGATGATTTCTTTTTGTTTTCAGGTCAGCCGATCTGAGATGTTAAAAGGGGAAGCATAAAACACGAGCAAACCTGAAATGGGATGGTGCCGAATTTCGAAAGAAAACCTGGGTTCTGCCCGGATTAATGTGTCTATCAACCCATGCTGCCCAAGTCATCAAAGCTTTTCGAAAAGCTACGGAAACATCAAGCTTGGGATGTACTTGATTCCCTTCCTGATAATAGTTGATCCTAAAATATGAAAAGTTTCCAGTAAACACCAAAACATTGTTACAAAAAGCATATAAAAGATTCAGCTCACTATCACGACATTGTCATCCTAGTTCTCAAAGGGCAGCTTTTACCATTGAGACCAAGGTTGAATTCTCTAGATCACACAGTTAAACAACGATCATATTAACAACTTTAGGGTATATGGCAAAAGTGTTTCTCCCGAAGAACTGTAGTTCGACAATGGCACTAACCCGGCTTTTGTTTTGTAATGAGACCACCAATGTGCAGTGTTGAAGACCAAAATATCAGCTCCTTTCCATCTAGATGAACCGTGATCGATGGCGTTGATTCGCAATGTGGGCCTCCGTTTTTGCCCTATTCTTGCCTTGCTTTCATGAACCAGAAAATGAGAAACATAGTACTCAACTGTACACTTGTGATCCTGCAGAAACAAGTGACAACTTCAGAAAAACAAACTAACCCAAACTCTAACATAAAGTGAAATAAAGAGCAAATGAACTTTAAACAATCAATTACCACAAATTTGAAGCTATAATTCCCTTTTTCTTTGGTGATTCTTCTTCCATGAGTTTCATAGACCTTCTTTGGATCTTTTACAGCTGCCATTAACATACAAAGCATGGATTCCCATTGGTTTCTATTAATTGAATCCCCAACAAAGACCAGTCTTTTCCCTCGGATCAAATCAAGCATTTTTGCTGCATTGAACCTAAAACAGATGAAGAACCAGTCTTTTACCACATCAATTGCTATAATTTGCATATCAAAGAGAAATACATAGTAAACCAAAACTCACCTAGGAAAATAACAATCTTGTGGTTGCCATTTCCACTTCATGTAGTTCCTATCTCGTCTTCCATTGGTGTCACAGCTAAAACCTTCATCAATGAAAGGACAGGATCCATTTGTGTAGAGTGGGTAGCTCTCATCATAAACCCACTTCCCCTTTGTTAAATCACAGCTTTTCATCACCTTCTTCTCAATTTCCCCATTACTCGGAGGGGCTTTAAATTTATCGACAGAAGCCACTTCTTTTTTCTTTGGAAGTTCAAATTTGTCAAACTGGATTTGCTCTCACTTCATCTCCCTCAGTTGTTTCATTGGTTTCAACTTCAATGTCTTCCATTGAAGGTGCAGGTGCTTCCTCTGATTCAGTTTCACTATCACCATCTTCTAGTACTTCACCTAGATTTTCTTGTATCTGGATCTGCTTGAAAACTGAGAAATTTCCAGACCCAGATTCATTTTCGGATTTCAAAAAATGGGTATCTTTTGAATGCTTCGCTGAACTATTGCTACTGAAGCTACTCAAGCTCTCTACGGTTATAGGTTTATGGCCACCCAGATTGAAAACTGAATAATTGAACTGAAAATGGGTATCCTGGTGAATTGAAGGGTTGGATTTGAGGACCCAAGTAAACAAGGAAACCAGGAAGATTAAAGAAGAAGATATTGTGAAAGCAAACAATAAGAATCGAGTGGATGTGGAGGAGAAACTTCTCTGTCTCTCCATCAACGAAATTCGCCAGTAAAATGCTTCAAAATACAGAAAAAAGAATTTTTTTTTTTTTCAATGGGATTTGGTAGAGGAAATTTATCACTTATCCATGTTCTGTGAAGATGAGGGTAAAAGCACGATTTTTTCGAGAAAAGACAACAAAGGAACTGGGTGTTTAGTTACCGAAAACCTGCCTCAGTTGAAAAACCAAACATATTTCAACTGATAATAAAACATAAACTCCACTCTTGGACACGACGCCGCGCCATATGGACATAGCTGGCGACACCCATATTGCCAATATATAGTCGCTCGTTGGCAATGTTGGGTTCAATGGGTTAGCTGGAGTTTAAAGAAAATACAAAATTCCTTTGACAAAGCTACCCAACATGCTGAATCCATGGATTAAGGTTGCTAAGCATTCTTTCCTTTTTTGTCTCTCAAGTCTAGTCTAAAGTGTTGTCATTAATAAATACATTATCTCAATTTCCTTCTACGTAAATTACATATTTAATCATCCAACTATCATTTTAATTTTATTTTAATCACCCAATAATTTTTTTCAAACGGTACATTTTAGTTTCATTGGTCACCCGCTGTTAAATAATTAACATAACTACTAACATAACATTACCTTATATTTTATGGCAACATGCCAACATCACCATTAAATTTTTATCATAGATGGTTAAAAAAATTAAAATATTAATTGAATAAAATTGAATTATTATAAATATGTTTTATTAGATCTACATCCATATTGATCATATTATATTATCTTTGAAAGAACAAATAAAAGCTACAGGTTTTTAAACCCTAATTTAGAGTTCCAACTTTCAAACTCGTTTTCAGCCTCGTTTCTTGAAATTTGCTGCTGTTTTTTCTTCTTAACCACGTCAATATACGTATGTGAAACTTTTTTATTTCAGGTAACAATGGAGATAAACACTATAAACAACATGCATACTGGACTTATTGCCCAAGCATCTAAATCATTTTCGGAACAATCGACCAAAGTTAAAAAGAGTAATAAAAATGTCATCGTAACTTGCCTCGGTTTGCTTTCGACCCCCACAATACTAGATTTCTGAATTTCATGCTTCGTAAACTAAACTATGGCTAACTTGTTTTGATAAACTAACAATGAGAGTTGCGTGGTTTTAGATCACATAAGCTGTGTGCCCTGTGCTTTGACGTCCAAACCAAATGCCACTATGGGGTTGCAGTAATATATGATGTCGGTAGTAACCATCTATTGCAGCGTTTGCAGTCTCGGTACCAAACATCATCCGTCCAATTTAAGTCCCCGGGCCAAAGCTCAGGAGCGTTATCTACAATGTACAAACACGTAATCAGCTAGAGTCATTTTGTTGGTGAATCTGTTGATCAATTAACCATAGTAAAAAGGAAGACGCGGAAAGAACAGAAGAATTATTAAGTTATGCCACATTAATGACCTTTGCTTGGAATGGAGCTGCCCACTTCTGAAATCATCTGCCAGCTCTGCACCACCTCCTCCACTGGCAGCAACTGCTTTGTTTTCAGAATCTGTAACTTCCTTGCCCTCTCCATCTTTGCTTGCATCAGTATCTGTACTCACTTCAGAAGTGTTTGGCACACAATGCTTTTGAAGCCATCTATCAGTTTCCCAGAGGACATGCATGATGCTTTCTCTAGCAGCATAGCCATGGCTCTCGTAGGGTAGAATGACAAGGCGGCAAAGAGCTCCATGACCCTTCAGAGCATTGAAGAAACGATCCGACTGGCATCGTATGGATTTGCCCAACAAGCAGGCAAGCAAACAAATAACGAATAAATTTATGATTAATCAAACTGCTTAAAAGTGTCCAGGGTCTAGAAAGAAGCGTAAACAGGCTCTGCATTTCTGCCATGATGAAGGGAGCCAAATAGCGGATGGAGAGAGCTATCTAACATTGCATAATTCAATAAATACATAATTGGGGAGTAAATAAACTTTATTACTGAATTATTCCATGGGCGATTGATAAATCTGGAGAACATTAAACAAGGGGCACATACGAGGGTGTGGAAAGCCATATATATACCTGCATGGTTAGTGTTCCAGGGTTGTTGTCTTCTTCTCCATGGATAAGCAAGATAGGCTTCTTGATTTTATTTGCAGACATGAATGGGCTCATCTCTACATAGGTATTAGTTGCCTCCCAAAGTGTTCTATCCTCATTCTGCACCAATAAGATATAGGAAGCCATAAATCCATCGGAAGAGAAATGAAGAGAGACAAAATGATAGAAAAAGGCATTGCATTAAATATACTTAATTTCTGCAGTTCAATACCTGAAAACCAAAAGGTGTAAGGGTTCTGTTGTAAGCTCCAGAACGAGCAATCCCACAAGAGAAAAGGTGAGGAGCATGTGCTAGAAGGTTTGCGGTCATGAATGCTCCATAGGAATGTCCCCCTACAGCAATTTTGTTAGGATGAGCTACCTGAACACATGCAGCATCAGAAAAACTCTAGTCAGAAATCATAATCAGCATGCTGCAACTCGGAGATGATATACATGGGAGAGAAGATACGCACTCCACGTCGGATAACTTCCTCAACAGCTGCCTCTGCACTTGAAACCAGTTGCTCTACATACCTACAAAGATAGTGATATGATGGGATACGCATACATACACGAACTTGCATATTTATTATACATGTAGTTGTTTTACCTATCATTGGCTTCTTCATTCCCTTCACCAACTATTGGGATTGTTGGCCCAGATAAGATAGCAAATCTGCAAAATGGAAAATAAGAGTGGCCATAATTTAGTCTAGTGGCACCCAGATGAAAAGGAAAAAAACAATGGAGGGGAAAGTAAAAATACATAACGAATATATAGCAATATGAAAAGAACAATTTCATGCCTTCTAGCAAGCCAAAGGAGAGCTGATGTTGGACCTATGCCTGCAAACTCATTAGGAGAACCGCGAACTTGTCCAGCTGCATCTTTGCTTTTAAATTCCCCTGGGTAAGACCAAACCAGACATGGAAGAGGCCCATCTTTTGATGGATCATACCCTGGTGGCAAGTACAATGTTGCAGTAAGTTGAACCCCATCCTTCCTATGGTACCTAATCATCTCTTTCTGCAATGATGCCAACTGTGGATATGGATGAGGGAAGTCTGTGATCTGACATGATTTCCTATCTGGCCAACTTTGAATGTAATATTGGGAATTCTCTGTTTTCGACTCTTTAGAAGTAAGAATCTTCAGGTCATTAAGGTGGATATCCCCTTCTTTCTGATCTGACATCAAAGCAACAACACTCTCATAATACTTTTCTTTGTCACTCTCCCATATTCGTTCTTTACTGCCAGTATTTCTGGAAGAATTTGAGAGATCAGAATGCCATCAATAGACCCCACAACATGAACACGCAAAAAAAAAAGCTAATTCTAAACACTTACATGTCAAACAAATCAAGGAAGGGGATGTTCCCCTCTGGTGTAGCACCATTTCCATTCAGCAAAACATAAGTTCCGTCATCATTTTCTTTCCTTAGCTTAGCTATCACATAAGTCCCAGCAGGAGTTCTCCTCAGCATTGGAGAACCAGGATCAGAGTACACATCCTCAGATGACCTATCAAAGAGTATGCGTGGACTCACATCTTTTGATCCAGGAGATATAACCCAGGTTCTTATTCGACGTGTCTTGTACCATGACTCATAGACCAGAGCCAGTGAATCATCACACCACGAAATCCCTCTGTCAAAATGAAGAATCATAAACATTAGATTAGATCATTAAAACTTCACTCGGATTTCAAACAAAAGAGTAGCTGGCCATTGGTTTCTGCAGTCTGCATGATATTTGAAATTTATTTCCAGCAAACACAACTTGATGAACTACTCAACACTTAATAAGCTGATCAATCCTTGCCATCAACCATAGAGTAAAGATGATGTATACATTGCAGTTATGTCACATAGATGCATGTTAAGAAAAACCTTAATCCCAACATTCACTGGAGAGTGGAGAACCTCAAAGATCTCCCTGTGAGGGAGTGAAATGAACGCCAAAGGATGGTGGTCAAACATAGATTCGTTAGTAGCGATTCAGTTCAGTACATCCCTCAATGCATCTATTACAAATCTAGACTCAATTTTAGAATTCCTATACTTTGATGATATAGTTTTGATATCAGCAAGCAGTCGCACAAAATTCACATCCTATAGGTTTTGAGACACCATTGTAAATACATTAAAATTGAAAGGCCAGATATACACATCAATTTAAATCAATACAAAGAAACCTACAAAGATAAATTTTGAAAAAAATAACATATAAACCTACCCATAGCGAAGATCAAGTTTGTGTAATATTTCTGGCTGTTCACCTTCATGTAGCTCTGCAGCCTGTGTGTAGATTATATCACGTGGCGAAACTTCTACTTTTGCATCACCTTCATCTTGCGTCTCTGCCCTAAAAACTTTAACAGAGTCAGGGAACAAGAATTACATACAGAAACTTCACGATAAAAAGCTTACATTATATTTTATCACTGAAGGAAGGGGTTACATCAAACCGATTCACGTTGATTACACAATTCCATCAAGCATATTTAAAGCTTTCATTATTTCACGAAAGCCTAGTACTCACTTTACAAAATACTTAAAAGACTGACCATTTATAGTCCCATCTAATTACAGTCCATTTCTTCTTTGCAAATGCATAAGCTGGCAAATAATACCAATACATACCAGTATAAAGTTGAAGGCTTATCTGCTCTCCAATTGATTGACCTCATCCCTTTTCGCACACTATTGAATGCAATAGGAATGTTCTCTGCAAGGGGCAAGTCGCAGAGCTCTCTAACAAATTTCCCATCAGCTGTCCACACATCCACTTTCTTGGGGAACCTTCCACACGGTACAATAAAGGAATACGGCCTATGAATCGAACTAACCAAAATGTACTTCTCATCAGGGGAAGGATCCATAGATGTGTAAACGGACGGTGAACCAACCTCCTTCACCTTGCCATCCAGGGACACCAAAACAAGTTGAGAAGTGGCATAGTAATCAAATAAATCCTCATCATATTCATCCTTCAGCAAATCCTGGTACGTTCTAACTTGAACGACAGATTTCTGCTCATTGGATTGAATCTTCGGGCCAGAAGGAACCAAAGGTTTCTTTGGTGGGTCTCCACGAGACAAAGGAATAGTACAAACCAAAAGGGTCGAGTTATCCAGCCAAATATAATTATCAAACACTGCATTGAGATAAATATCCTGTGACTGAAACAGCGGCCTAGCTGTTCCAGTCTCAACGTCAGCAACCCACAGTCTAAGCTTACTAGAACTACTCTCCTCTTCCTCAAAACGAACACTGAAGGCCAAATGTTTACCATCATTTGACCAACTGACAAAATTAATCTTAGCACCATCAGAGAGTCCAGTAACCTCTTTCTCAGGTCCCAACGAGCCATCAAGCATCAGTTGATGGATTCCGATGCCAGTGTAGAAAGACATCCGGCTCCTGGTGTTGCATTTCCCATCAATTCGAATGCCAGCAAGCTTTTCCTCAGGTCTCGCTAGTTCCACCAGAGGAGGCAAAGATCTCCGCTTGAGAAACAGAATTTTATCCCTCAATGGCGAAAATGAAATCGCGGGAAGCGGCGGAGCGTCAACTATATCTCGAATTTCCGGAGGCGGAACACGATACTTAACTCCGATTGCAACATTCTCTAAATCAAATTCAGAATTGAAACTTTTTTAAGTAACTAACTTGAAACTGAAATTTAAAAAAATATATTGATCAACAACAAAAATCAAAATTTCAGCAATAAAAGAAGCTAAATTCCCGGAAAAGCAACAAAAAAAGTACCATCGTCTTCTTCAGTGAAAGTAACGGAAGCATTTGCGGAACCATTGCCAGCGGTGCTGCTGTCTTCAGCGAGAGCCGAGTTGACAGGGAGGAGTGGATTGAATCGGGAGACGGGCATTGCCGGATTGAAGAGGTTTCTAGAGTGAGTTCTCAGATGGCCAGGTGAGCGGATGGAGGAGGGAGGGAATCGGGCGTTGCCGAGAGAAAAAGGATGGAGGAGACAACAAGAAGGGTATGGAGAGAGGCGATGATAAACTTTGTATATTCGCATCATTTTCTTTATTTTTGATGCGACTAAAACTTGAAGTTCCCTTCCCACTTATATTTTTAAAGTAAAAAATAATAATAATAAAATTAAAGTTGCAGTTCTTCATCAGAGTTTGTTATATACTGCTGTAGTGTACTCTTTTTTATCTAAAATAACCCATATTTATTATTTAAAAATATAACTTTATAAAAATAAATTAAACACAAATTAAACCCAATTTGATAAAACCAATATTACAATTCAAATTGATTTTACAATTTGTTTTTCAATTTCTTCAACTAACCCATATTTCTCATTGGAATTTCCTGGTATTTCTCGCCGACCAATATGATGCCCGAAAAAAAAAACAGGAAAAGAAAAATGAAAATACGACACGATATCACTGTCCCTGAAGCCATATCACTTTGCTCGGTGGAGATATTTTGGTGTTACGCTTCTCAAGGATATTTCAATCCTTCACGACTGTCGTGAGATTCTAATGATTTTACATCCAAGGAGAAAGGAACATATATATATATTAGTTTGGGATAAATACACAATATTATTTATTTAAATATTTTTAATTATTTGATATTAGATATTTATACAGCCTTATATATATATAGTGTTCGAACCCGATATTTTAAAATATAATAATTTCTTAACTATTAAAATATTCATTCTGATTATATATATATCTCGTAATTTTGAAGAATATAAATTATATTAGTAGAATAAATGGCAACATTCTGATCATATAGTGCTGCAACTTCGCAAGCAATCGAGACGCGTGTATCTCTAATATTCCTACGAGTGGTTAATAAATATTCCCACAAAATGTTAAGAAAAACAAATAGATATTCCCGTAAAATATCTCCATTTTCTCCATCTTATTGGTCCCAAGATGATAAGAAATTTGTGTTCCCTAAGCATTACATTACAGTTTCCTATTAAATACCTTACTGTTATATTTACATCTCCGTCGAAACTAAACATTGCACGCATTCGAACACAGCGAACCACACCAACAAGTAGCAATGGCAACCTTGGCTAGTGTTAACCTCGTAACCCCGAGAGTCGTCGTCGTAGCCAACATGCCAGAGTTCGCAAAGGGTGGCGCCGTCAAGGTCCCGTGTCTTAACCAGCCTTGGAAAAGGGTCTCCCAGTTGGGGTCTAGAGGACTGCGGGTAACCAGGAGAGCCGCACCTGATAGGATATCGGACAAGGTGGAAAAGAGCATCAAGGAAGCGCAGGAGGCATGCTCGGATGACCCGGCGAGCGGCGAGTGCGTGGCGGCTTGGGACGAGGTGGAAGAGCTAAGTGCGGCAGCTAGCCATGCCAGGGACAAGAAGAAAGATGATGATCCTTTGGAGAATTACTGCAAAGAGAACCCGGAGACGGATGAGTGTCGCACTTATGATAATTGAAATGTTTGTTTAGTTTTATTTTGATGATGGAATTGTTTATTTATCGGTGGTTTCACTTGTTATAATGATGTAATCTTAATACCATACATTATGAAAAAGAGAAGAAAATATATATTAAATAAGTTTTATATTTATTTTTGTCTGAATCGGTGCATTATTGCTCTTGGGGAGTTATTGTTCATGTTCATGACTACTCCTATCTTGAGTTTCCCTTACTGGTTTATTGTGCCGATTCGGGTAGCTTTGGCTCTCGAGTTTAGAAAAATTGTCGCTGGTCTTCTCGCTTGTTGACAAGGTTTTGCTTGGCGTATCGACGTAGGTTTGTCTAAAGGTTCCTTGCTGCTTTTATATTTAACACTCGTATTGGTGTTGGGGTCTTGTGTCTTTTTGACCCATTTTTCTGGTTTTATATCAATATTAAGTTGGTTAAGAGTATGTATATTTTAATATATTTAGAATATATATTGAAAATGTAAGTTGATTAATTAATTTGACTGATTGATATTAAATTGGCGCGATTAATTAAGATCATAAAGATTAATTGATTAATTTAGTGATTAATTAATTTGATTAAATATATCTTGATAATCTACTCATCTCTTTATAGAAAATGAATCTAAAATTCGATACCCAATTCATCAGATATAATCATGAAAACACTAAATTATGAGTATAAATTTTCAAGAATGCTTTTAAACTCTTAAAAAAAACTTGTTAGGACAGAATAGATATATCTTAATGTGGTTATATATAATTTTTAAAAGATTTTGATCTAAATTTATGTATAGATGTAAATTATATTGTTCAAACGTGAATATAGAAAGAAATATTATTTTTTAATTATTAAAATCATTTCAAGAATGAATCTAACTTAAATTTTAATTATCGGTTATTCGGGTTTGATTAAATGAAATTTGATATATAATTATTATTTCGGTCATAATTAGATTTAACTGTGTTTTTATTTTTGAATTATTTTTAGTTGTTTTACACTTTTAATGTATTTCAATTTAATTGTTTTAAACTTCTAGTATAATTGATCTTGTTAAAACTATAGATAAATTTACTCTTAGACAAGCAGTATTATCCGTTTATTCTCTATAAATAAAAAATAAAGAATAAGTTTTTTTTTCTTTTGGGTACAAGGGAATAGGGTTTTGTAATGTAACAAATTTTATATTTTTCGAGATAGTTGAATTTTTTGTTTCTCTGTCCATGATTTTTTCTTTTAGTTTTTTCACGTAAATCTTGTATTTTTTTTGGTTGATCTTATTTATTTATCGTTAATCATTACACGATAATCATAACAAGTCTAATTAAATTAATCGAATTGTCGGATTAGACTAATTTAATTAGTCAATACCTTAATTGTGTTTGCTAATGAAAATCTAATTAATTAATCGAATTATTGGATTGAACATCCCAGTTGTTGTACAATATACCTGACTTAAAGACGCACCATGAGATCAATCAACCACTCTTCTTTTTCTGGATTTTTTCGATGACTTTCATCAGTTCATTGGACTTCAAAGGTTTAACCAAGTGAACATCCATCCCAGCTTCCATTGCCTCCTCGCCCGATGTATGAGCAGTTAACGCGTTGATCAGGAGGCGAATGCCGTATTTTTCCTCGGTTCTAATCCTCCGGGTCGCTTCGTAGTCGTTCATCGGTAACATCTATCGGAAAAGCCACACTAAAACAAGATCAAAGCTCATTAGTTTCATCAAGCATTGGTGGAGCTCAAGCCACCAGGCATCAAAATTTAATGCAGTTGTGGGAAATCATATACATTACCTGACAGTCCATTAATATATAGTCATAAGGAAGACCATTTCTCTGATTTTTTAAGACCATTGCAAACTAGTTCTACAACCTCATTTCCATTTTACAAAGTTCTCAACATCAACACCAAGCTGTCTAACAGCAAATGAAGATAAAAGAGACAAAATTTACGTGGAAAACCCCTAAATAATATAGGGTAAAAACCACGGGCAACGGTAGAAGAATTTCACTATGAGAAAATAGGAATTACAACCTCTCTTGATCTACCAAGGAGAAAACAATGAAAATTCTCTCTTGATAAAAAGGAGAAAACAACTCTCAAGAAACTCTCTAAATTCTCTCTAGTATTGGAAGAAAGCTAGAATGTTTTAGGATGGTTTTGAAGCTAAATGAGGTAGGGTATTTATAGTTGAAGCCTTAAGGACTAATCTTGTAAATACCCTAAATTGTAATGACTAAATTTGTCATTTACCCATTACATAAATTCAAAATTTGGTGGCCAAATTTTGACCACATTTTCCGTCCAATTATGCTGCCATTTTCAATGCACCGAAAGTGCAAAGACTTTCAACAATCTCCCACTTGAATATTTGATTTGGAACATTCATATCTTCACACCATTCTTTCTACCTTGTACCATCATGTTGCTTACGTCTCTGACAGGCCACAAAAGGATCGACACCAGGTAAATTTATCAGCATTGATCGCCTTCATCATGAAATCTGCTATGTTATCTTTGGTATGGATCTTCTGCATATCTACTGTCCCTTCTTCCACCTTGTCACGAATGAAATGGTACTGAACTCGTATGTGTTTTATCCTTGAATGAAATGCTGGATTCCTTGCTAGATGTAAGGCGCTTTGACTGTCACAAAACAGAGAGACATACTCTTGATTGTGCCCAAGCTCCTCCAATAGCATCTTCAACCAAATTGTTTCTTTACTGGCTTGTGTAGCTGCTACATATTCTGCTTCTGTTGTTGACGTAGCCACAATTAACTGCAATTTTGAAACCCAACTTACAGCTCCACCAGCAACTTTGAACAAATATCATGTAGTAGATTTGCTTTTATCCAAATCCCCTGCATAGTCAGAATCTACATACCCATTGATTAGTAAGTTTGATCCTCCGTAACATAATGCAATATTTGAGGTCCCTTTGATGTATCTTATAGTAAGTTTGATCCTCCGTAACATAATGCAATATTTGAGGTCCCTTTGATGTATCTTAGGATCCTCTTTACTGTATTCCAATGTTCTTTGCCTGGATTCTCCATGTACCGACTAACCACTCCCACTGCTTGTGAAATGTCTGGTCTTGTGCATATCATAGCGAACATTAAACTTCTCACTGTTGATGCATACAGTACTCGAGACATCTCCATCCTCTCTTCTTTACTGCTAGGACTCATACTGAAGGATAATTTGAAGTTAATAGGAAGAGGGGTAGAAATTGGCTTACAATCTTGCATGTTGAATCTTGACAAGATCTTCTTCAAGTAATTCTTTTGTGAAAGCCAAATCTTCCTATTACTTCTGTCTCGGTGAATTTGCATCCCTAGAATCTTGTTTGTTGATCCCAAGTCCTTCATTTCAAATTCCCTAGCTAGTTGTGCCTTCAATTCTTCAATATGATCTTTGTTGGGTCCTGCAACCAACATGTCATCCACATACAACAGCAAAATAACAAAATCATTATCACCAGACCTCTTGAAATAAGCACAAGGTTCTGCATTAAGTCTGTTGTATCCAAGACATATAATGAAAGAATCAAATCTCTTATACCAACACCTCGGCGCCTGCTTTAGACTGTACAAAGATTTGTTCAACTTGCAAACCAAGTTCTTCTTTTCTTTTTCTTCAAAACCTTCAGGCTGGAGCATATAAATTTCTTCTTCAAGATTTCCATGAAGAAAAGTTGTTTTAACATCTAGCTGCTCTAGATGTAAGTCCAATGTAGCACACATTTCCAAAACTACTCGAACTGTTGTTAGTCAAACCACAGGAGAAAATATTTCATTGAAATCAATACCTTCTTTTTGAGCATATCCTTTGACCACCAGTCTTGCACGATATCTCTCAACTTGATCGTCACCATTTCGCTTGATTTTGAAGACCCATTTGTTACCAATTGGCTTTCTTCCTTGTGGTAGTGGCACAAAGTCCCATGTATTATTTTTATGAAGGGCTTCAATTTCTTCTTTCATCGCCATCATCCATAGTGAAGCATCTGAGTTATTTATTGCCTCCTGGTATGTTGATGGCTCACCGTCCTCTGTTAAAAGGCAGTATGCAATATTTCCTTCTATAACATAATCTGAGTGCCAATTGGGACGTCTTCTCACACGATCTGATTAACGAGTTGTTGGAGCTTCAGAACTCTCTGGTTCTTGTTCATCATGTGCTGGTTCTACTTTAGAAGAATCTCCTCCTTGTTCAAACTCTTTTTCCACATGTATCTGAGTAGTCTATGACTTTTCAGCGTTATCATCATCTTCATCGTCTTCTTTTCTTTGTAGTTTATCTTCTACAAAGATAACATCTCTACTGATGATCACTTTGCGGGCAGTGGGATCCCACAAGCGATACCCCTTTACTCCATCAGCATACCCCAAGAATTTGCATTTCCTGGATTTTAGATCCAACTTTGAAATTTATTGGGAGTTGTACATCACGTACACTATACTTCCAAATACATGGAGGTTTGAATAATCAGCTGGTTTTCCAGTCCACATCTCCATTGGTGTCTTCAGCTCTATTGCAGTTGATGGAGCTTGATTCACCAAATAACAGGCGGTATTGACTGCTTCTTCCCTTAATGATTTTTCTAGGCCTACATCCCTCAACATTGCTCTTGTTCTTTCTAACAAGGTTCTGTTCATCCGCTCTGCTACTCCATTTTATTGAGGAGTGTTCGTCAATATGAACTGTCTTTTGATGCCTTATTTTCTGCAAAAGTCATCAAATTCTTCGCTTGTGTATTCTCCTCCATTATCTGTTCTGAAACACTTGATCTTATTTCCAGAATCAAGTTCCACCCGCGCTTTGAAGTTTTTGAAAGTTGAAAACACATCTGACTTCTTCTTAATAGGGTACACCCAGCATCTCCTAGAGTAGTCATCAATAAATGAGACAAAGTATTTTGCTCCGCCTAGGGATGTAACCGGTGCTTGCCATACGTCAGAGTGAACCAATTCTAGAACACTTTTGCCTCTAGAATTTGACGTGTTGAATTTCAACCGGTGCTGCTTACTTGTTATGCAATGCTCACACAAGGTAAGTGATACCTTTGTTAAGCCTGGAAGTAGGTTTTGCTCCACAAGGACTTTCATTCATTATTTTGAAATGTGTCCAAGTTTCTGATGCCATAGCATTGCAGAATTTGAACTACATGAGGCAACAGAGGCTTCTGCTTCTAGCAAAGTCTCTCCCTTCAGCATGTACAAGTTTGTAGCTATCTTTTCGCCTTTCATCACCACAAGCGCTCCACGGAACACCTTCATGATTCCTTTTTGTGTTTCAATCTTGCTTGCATTATTATCCAACAATCCGTAGGATAATAAATTTTTCTTCAGACCTTTCACGTGCCGCACATCTCGAACAACTTTAATTGTTCCATCATACATCTTCAATTTGATGGTTCCCACGCCAACGATCTCTAAGGCATGATCATTGCAACTATACACAGATCCTCCTGAGGCATGTTCATAATGATGGAACCATTCTCTTCTTGAGGTCATGTGATATGTTGCTCCCGAATCAATGAGCCATATATCTGTAAATCGTTTTCTTCCTTCTACGGTGGTTGACGTTTCACAGTATAGAGCATCTCCATCATCTGAAGTGTTTGTGGTATTGCCTTGTGGATTGGAGTTTTTATTTAGACTCCAACAATCCTTCTTCAAATGACTCTTCTTTCCACAATTGTAACACTTTAAATTCTTCTTACTTCTCGACTTCGATCTACTATGTTTGTGACTGCTGCTTTGGCCACGTTCTGTTGATCTCCCTCTCATCATTGTCATCGTTGTCAATGCTTCTGCTTGTTGCAGATTTACTTGTCTGTTTTCATTGTTCTTGCACCGATTTTCTTCTTGTAGAACAGCAGTTGCAACGTCATCGAAGACTAGATTGGTGACATTACTGTTTGTCAAGTTGATGATGAGTTGATCATACGAATCCGGTAGACTTTGAAGTAGAAGTTCAGCACGTTCTTGTTCTCCTATTTTACAGCTTAAGGATGTAAGCTAAGAAAATAAAGTGTTCAGTGTATTTAAGTGCTCCGTCACTGAAGTAGATTCTGGCATACGGAGAGTGTACAATTTTCTCTTAAGGAAAATTTTATTGTGCAACGATGTGGCCTCGTACAATTTGGTGAGATGATCTCATATCTCCTTAGCTGTCTTCTTTTCCTCGATGCTTGACAATACTTCATCTGCTAATGCTAGATGAAAGTTTTGTCATAGCATTCTCGTCCATTTCGATCCATTTGTTGTCATCTGTGAAATCCACTGGCCTTTCACTGATAGCTGCTAGACAACCGTATTTCCTCATGATAGCCTTCATCTTCAATTTCCACAATGAGAAATTTCTCCCATTGAATTTTTCAATATCAAATTTCGTTACCATTGCTTCGTTTACGAATAGCTTCCACTATTTCACTATCGTGAATAGTTCTCTGGAAATTTCAAAGAATGGGTAATAACTTCTTACTTTCTTATGTTGGGAGGATCCACCTTTTGGTGGCAACCACAAAGACAATAAGCAGATATTACACACTCTAATCTGGCTCGGATACCAATTGTTGCGGAAGACGGCTATCGGATAGAGCAAAATCACAACTGATAATTTGAGAAAATAAAAATGAAGATAAAAGAGACACAAAATTTACGTGGAAAACCCCTAAATAATATAGGGTAAAAACCACGGGCAACGGTAGAAGAATTTCACTATGAGAAAATAGGAATTACAACCTCTCTCGATCTACCAATGAGAAAACAATGATAATTCTCTCTTGATAAAAAGGAGAAAACAACTCTCAAGAAACTCTCTAAATTCTCTCTAGTATTGGAAGAAAGCTAGAATGCTTTGGGATGGTTTTGAAGCTAAATGAGGTAGGGTATTTATAGTTGAAGCCTTAAGGACTAATCTTATAAATACCCTAAATTGCAATGACTAAATTTGTCATTTACCCATTACATAAATTCAAAATTTGGTGGCCAAATTTTGACCACATTTGCCGTCCAATTATTTTGCCATTTTCAATGCACCGAAAGTGCAAAGACTTTCAACACTTTCTTGATTACCCGAAACTCCTTGTCACCAGGTACCTCCGAATTCAGGAAGAAGTTTAATGACTCGATGCAAAAGAGAACCATGGAAAGGCTGTAACAGAACTTCATCACCGGGATCGAGCCTTATCGGAGTGATCATGCCTACGGTCGGTTTGTCTAACCAGACCACCTTACCACATGTACTGTGAAGGCCTCTTCGGAATTCAATCACAATCCTCCAGAGCTCTGAAAATGGCCCTGCATTGACATCAACCACAAGTAGTATGAAGCTCGGTGTATCATGTCGTCTGTGTAACTTATGGTCAGTTCCCTCCATGGCACTTAGAGGCACATCCTTCGAACTCAAACTAGAGTTGTCGCTTCTATGACTCATATCTGATCTCCTTGAAGAATGATAATCGGAATTTAGCTTTAGTTGTATCTTCTTCAGTGCAGAAGGAAGATAGTTGCATTGATCAACAACCGAAACACTTATTCCAAGACCCTGCATAATTTTTTGTGTGAAACTCTTCGCCTTTCCTTGTTTTGCATAAAGAGAAGAACCTGAGAACCGACCGACTTGGGGCTAGTACTACGGATAGCGAGTTTTAGACTTGAAGTTCAAGTGGCAAAGCTCAGACTAGGAGGGCGGATGGCATCACCTTGAGTCTCCTTGTCCCCTTTTAAATTGCCGCTGGAGGAAATCTCACATGTGAGGAAAACATTGAATCTGAAGGAAGTCCCCTTTTCACCGATCTCTTTATCGACAACTCCGATCTCTCCGCTCATTAGACGTACCTAACAAAGAAATATTCGAATTAGCCATTCATGCATACAATGAAATGTACTACGTACTTTCGTACATACGTATGTATAGAACCTGTTTAATATATAGCAGGAAACTAAGGTTGTGCAAATATTTGTGACTTACCAGAGACTGAAAAATTCCAAGGCCTAATCCAGTGCCTTCTTGTCCAGCTTCTGTTTCTTTAACCTGAACATAGTTTTCGAAAACAGATTTTTGTTTCTCTTTGGGAATCCCTTTACCTGTATCATCTACCTTGAACATGATCTCAACGGAATCAGGATTCTGCATAACTGCACTAATTGCTTTGACGTCACCATTAGTTTCGTTATTGTCGTTAAACAAGCGGGACAAGTACTTGTGAAAACCGTTCAGGCTAGAAGAAAGTATTCCGGTTTCGAAATCAGGCTTTCTAACCCAAGCTCTAAGGCATACATGCCCTTCATCAGTAAACTTAACAGCATTGCTTAGCACATTACTTAATATCTGCATGAGTTTCCCTCTGTCACTTTTCACTAGTGTGAGCTTGATAATGGATCCATCACATGAGTCCAAAACAACATCTACACCCTTGATCATACCCACGGGATGATACAGATCATCTACATGTTCAACCAGATCAGCCAAATTGAACTCTTGTTCTACTAGATTCATCATGCCGGCTTCGATTTTGCTAGTATCCAATATCGAATTAAGCAGCCCTGCAAGTTATATGCAGCTAATTAGACCCATGTACTGATAATTAAAGTTTTGCAAGCTAAAAGCAAGGGAAACAAGTTACCTAATAGAGCTTGTGCACAATGACTCATTTGCTTTAAATATGACTCGAAATCGGACCCGGGGGGCTTCATTCGCGAGGCATAAATCTATGAAACCATTGATTCCGGCCAACGATGCTTGGATATCATGGCTGGCACCAACCAAGGCAAGGCTTTTGTTCATGCTCTTTCTCTCGGCTTGTTGAGTCGCTTCCACTTGTTTTATGAGCTTGTCGTGCAGGAACACCTCCCTTTGAGCCGTGTTGCCCATTGAGGTTATGAAAACACAAGTGCAATCACCAGAAACACAATTGTTGCTACAAGAGCAATGTGAGAATGATTGATTTTGCTGTGAACAAGGCTTGCTGATCCTTTTCGAGGTGATGCCAATGCATATACCTGAAACCGAACTGAAACTTGTTAAACACGAACCGAACATGATACTTTAGAGAAAATGAAGAATGCGGATAACATAGGATAAAAACTGAACGTACCGATTGCACTCCCGATATTTCTACTGCTGAACAACTAACACTGTACTCTTTTTCACCAATGTACATGATATGGGATTCTGGTGTAGTGCATGAAACATTTTGAGCACCATTTGGATTCATCATCTGTAAGAAAATGGAGCTATTAACATAGATGAATTTGGTAAAGAGAATAATAGTTAAACCGTTAGGTAGAAAATTACCAGAACGATGAGGACGGTGACAGGCCGTGACGCTATCTGTAAGCTGAGCTTCATTAGATTTTCGAGATATAATTTATGAACAATCTCTGCATTATAAAGGAATCAGTAAGAAAATCTGGGTAAAAACCAGTTTACCTTGTGAGATTTAACAAATCTAGTTAAAATCCATTATCACTCTTAAATTACATTTTCCTTTTCTTTGCATGCATATTAAATAAGTATAATTTTTTTCAAAGAAAAGCAATCTCATCTTATTCTTTTTCCTTGAATAAAAAGATTCACTTTCTTTAACTTTTAATTGTCATAAAATACATATATTCTTTGAAGGAGAGCACAAGAATGAACTCCTCGTTACAGAAGACAAGTGAAGAAAATCCATACCTGAAAGAATTCAAAGAAGAAAAAGATGAACACAGAACTGAACCTTTTAGTTTACAAAGAAGTGAAAGATAATACATAAACTCATATGTGTATGTATATCTATATATACTCAGAAAAATAAAAGAATGAGGATTTAGAAAGGTGAAGTGAAGACCTGAGAGATGACTGAGTACTGCACTGTCAGAAGGGTGTGTTTGTTAATGAATAATGATGATGATGCTTAAATAGAGAAAGCAAGGAACGCATGCACGTTCGGCTTCATGCAAAATTCTGCAGTTTTTAGCTCTTTTTTTTCTTCTTCTTTCAAAACAAGATTACCTGCACACGGTAATTATATACACTTAAACTGAGATTTGGGTTTCTTAATTATGAATATATCCAAAACAAAAAGTCCACTTTGCATAACGTTACACTTTACATGTTGTTGTAGTTTAGTTTACGTTTATTCAATTTTATCATTCACTTTATAAAATAAATAAATATCTGAATTTTTACTAATATTAATATTGAAATATTGCACGAGCTTTTATTAAAAAAAATCATACAAACCAACCGACCTTAGTAGTTAAATGATTCTTGTTATCTTTTAAGATTCGGGATCGAACACCATGTATGCATGGATACGAGAGTTCAATGTAAAAAAAGTTAAAAGTCTTTAAACATATACTATCTTATATGCACTCATACTATTTAAAAATATTGTAAAATAATACTATTAGCGTTACGTTAGTTCTAATAATTTTACGATTATCGATATTTGTCCAAATTTTTAGTAAGGAATCATTTAAACAAGGGCAATGTTAATTATATTTTCTGAAATGAGTAACCACTGTAATTGAAAAGTGAGGCTCGAAATCAATGCTATTATGTTTAATGAAATGATTTTCTATGAAATTTAGACATTACCAACAAAGCATCCCCTTGTTTCCATGATAGCCAACCGAGGACTTCGTTAAACTTTTTACAAAAAGGAGACACGAAAATGAGGATATTTATGTTCAAAATTTTATGCAAGAAGCCATTTAAATATAAGAATGGCACGAGATGGCTAAGGGAGTATATGTTTATAATTTTTTTTAATTATAGACAATATTTATATATTCTCTTTAATTATTGAGATCACTTCTTGTAGATATTTTTTTAGATCAATTAATTAACTGAGTAGTTAAGGATATTTATGTTTAGAGATGTTTATCGAGAGAGTCAATTGCGAGTTGGGCAATGCTCGACTCGTGTTCATTAAAAAGTTTTGTTGTTCGACTTAATTTGTTGCTCGTTAAGTTCAGAAATTTTTTGGGTAGGATAATTAAGATTTGATATTTGGATGTAGTAAATTAATAATTAATAATTAATAATTTAATATTTTCTTATTGTTTATTAAAAAAATTAATATATTAGTAGTAATTATTGATTAATAATTTAACATCTTTCTTATTATTTATTAACAAATTAGTAATTATTATTTAGACTTTCTTTTTTAATGCAATAATTTTTAAGGTAACTACTAAAAAATTATATAAAAAAATTCTGCTCGTAAATTTATCACAAATATTTGTGTTAAAAGTCTTATAAGAAAAATCATTTAGATGACAGTGTTAACTATATTTTACGATGATCTGAATTATTTATGGCAAAGAATTTGAAGGATTGAAATGAGAATTTAACAGAAGTAAATACTCCCTTAGAAGAATAGGTAGGGGTTGCTGTGCAGATAAATTTGACTATTTCATCCTTCCTCTTCAATAAAGCCCATTAATCAGCGCTGGAAATCAATATTTTATGACGTTTTATCTATTGATACCAAAAAAACAAAGGAATTTGGACAATATGGGCATAGGTATAATGCCTCAGATCACAAATGGGAAGCAACAATTATGAGCATACAATAAGACTGTCTGTCGGGCACTGTGATGCTGCTGCTGCTGCTCAATCATCATCTCCATCCTCAGCGACGGCAATTTCCTCCGAATCCAGTCGTCGAATGTTGTTTTGAATGGCTGTAATCGATCGAATCACTATGTACATTGGGACTAAAATTCCAGTAGCTCTCATTAACAGTATCTGTAACATTAATGCCAAAAAATAAGTCATCTTAGAGACAGTGCTCTAACAACAGCAACAGAGACGAATAAAATCCAATACTTACCATAAGAAGAGCAAATGGGTAATGATCTGTTTCGCCATTGATGACATCAATGATATGTTTTACGAGCAAAATCACAGTGAACTGGCAAAATTTCATGTGCAAACTTCATTCAAACCTTCCAAAAATCAATGATTTATAAACAATGGAGTAAAGGGTTAAACTTAAACGTACGGTGAGAGCCATTGATCGGCAGCAAGAGGCACCCCTTTCGACGGCGGAAGTACATTGAGAGAATTCATTTTCATCGTTCATTGCTTGGTGTTGTGGTTCAACCTCTCTTCTGGGAATTTGCAGGCTATCTCTGAGAACAAAACAAAAAAATTAATCTTTTTTATTAATTAAAATAATAGAAAAAGGCTGCTTAATGGAATAGAGGAGATTATAGTATTATTAGAAATCAGTGATTAGCGGAAAAGGCAAGTCTAGGTCTGGTTTTTTAAAATTAAAAATACAGAACTTTTTAAAAAATAAAACAAAGATGAACACATGTTTGTTAAAGTGGATTTGAATTTGAAATTGAAAAGAAAAAGTACCTAATGGTTACTGCAGCTTCAATCAGCTGAGACTTCTTTGAAGACGCCATTACTGTGTATCCTGGTTCATATTTCTGCATGATTTTACACAGTAATATTTGCATTAATAATATGATTAAATAAACCTCTGGGTAACTTTTTTAAAAACGAAAATAAACGATCACAGCAATAGTCATTTAAGAACAAAGAACCAAGAAGACCGATGAAAGAAATCAAAGAAACCTGGAGACAAATTTCACAAGTCGTGTTGCCCTTCTCGTTACACCATCTCTGTATACAATCCCTATGTGCAAACTGGAAACAGAAAATCCCAAAAAGAAAAGGAACCGAATCATCAAAACAGAAGAAACCCGGTAATTAAAACATTAAAAACAAGCATTAAATCAAAAGAAAAATAAGTTGGATTTGGTTTACCTTAACAGAGCCAGAACAAGCACAGGGAGCTTCGAAGCTCTTCAAGCTTTCGAACTCTTCTTCATGGCAAATTCTACATTGTGAAATTGAATTCTTCGATGATAAATCATCGATAAACAAAACAACGTCTCCCATTTTCTTCTCAACCTTTTCTTCCCCCCCCCCCCCCCCGGGTGTGTTTTGAAAAGTTGCTTTCTTTATTGATCTTCAAATTCTGCTTTCGTTTTTAATGTAAACCTTTTCTCCATATAAACTGGAGTTTTAAAAATATGAGACAGGCCTTGAAGTTCCATAAATATCCTTCCCTTCTCTTAATTGAAATATTTACTTTAATATTTGCCTTGAAGTTCCATAAGTAATTTAGTATTTCAAATCAAAATAATTAAAATTAGGGAGATGAATGATTTCATGTCCAATTCAAAATTCCTGCTTTTAGATTTGAATTTGAGACGTCTGATCTAAACCAACGAATACAAACGTTCCTGAAATTAAAAAAAAAAAAAAGTAGGCCCTTCCTTTTTAAATTATTAAAAAAACGTGAGAAAATAATTAGACGTGCTAATGTGGGCCCGCTTTTCGACGCTCGATAATATAATTTCATTAATTTTTCTCGATCTTATCTATCGCTTCTTTCTTTTCCCCGAAGGGATTTTTGATTTGGAAAGATATTGAAGTTATATTTCAAACCAAATATAAACTATGTACTTGAATTTGAATCAATTAGTAAAATTTAAATGAAATTTATTATAATTATAATTAAATTAAGCTGAGTGGTTGGGGGAGGAGCGGCTATCAGCAGGCCCAGCTCCCAAAAGGATATATTATCCTTCGTTTGACATTTTCTGTTGAACTAAAACAAGAGATTGGAGAAGTCAGCTGATTTTTCCATGTATAATAAATAATTCCCAGAAATAATATCCAAAAATCTGAAAATATTTCTGGAATCTTATAAATATTAGGAAATAAATGATTAATTTGATCAGATTATTAAGAAATGTAGTTTTTCGAATGAAAAATTGTGATTTAGCTAGAAAAGCAGTGAGGATAATGCCATGGATAGAGAAATAAAATTAGGAAGATACACTGATAATCATCAAACTTTTAAAAAAATTTATTATGATCGTTAATATTAACTTTCGTTTTTATTTTGATCATTTATAATTAAATTTCGTTGGTGTCCAATGTCTTTGTAATCGATTAAAGGATAAACATTATTATTAGGCATGATATCAAACCAACTCCCCTAAAAAGCCCTCGACTACTTAACGAATAGACCAAATCATTACATTTGTTAAATGATGAACAACACAATATTTTAGGTTGGGTTGAGTCGGGTCGGGAGGGTCGCCATTGTCTTTACAATATCTGATCCGGATTAATCGATTAATAAATCGGAAATCAATAGTTATAAAAAAAATAAGTTACTTGAAAATTAATTTTCCATTATAATCAATTAGTGTAATCAATTTAATCTTTTAACTTATTTTTTCCATTCCTACGTTATCTAGAATATTATATTTTCAACTATTTAACAAATGTAACGATTTGTTTCAGTGATTAAGTTGTTGTTGGTTTCTACGGAGAGTTAGGTTTAATCTCATGTTTAATAATTAATAGTTTATTTTTTAATCAATCAGATAATGACATGTGTCATCAAATTATGATATAATATATATTACCAATAGAAAATAATCCTAGGTAACCAAATTGAACATGGAAGCTAACGTTAGTTAACAATATGAAACATTTTTAAAGTTTGGATATCAAAAATGATTTTTTAAGGGAAAAAAGGGGGATTAATGGGTTAGTAATAGTTGTGGAAGGTCGCTGAATTGCTAGCTTCAAAGTGAGGGAGCAATTGGACAAATATATATATAAGATTAAGTCAGTCTAGGGTAGTTCAGAGCTGTAGGTGAACTATTTTCAATGGAGATAAGGTGGAGATAGGGGTATATAAAGTTGGCTAATTGGTTGGATTTGTAATGAAAAACTAGCCCTGATTGAAACTAGGCTGGGCCATGGGTCCACATATAAATAGTATTGATGACCACTTGGGTGGCCTGCCCAACTCCCCTACTCTCTTCTAATGTTGACTTCAGAACCTTATCACCTGCAATTTGCAATTTACATTTTACATTGTTTCCTTCCTTTCATCTTCTAAAATTATATGGAAAGTGATAACATATCACATCAATCAATAAATAAAAATTAATTATCCAATATCAATACATTCTATCGGCTATCCCTTCATTGCACAGTTGCCAAATGCCAACAACAATATCGCAGATTTGCAAATGGCGTGCGGAAGTAGAACTCACTTTCCCGGTTATCTAGATAATTCGATCATCGGAGCCTTATAGCTTCAGCATGATGTTGATGGACCATCCAGATTACTTAACAAATACGCTGCATGGTTTTTAAGGTCAATTCATGGGGTCCTACTGTAAAAGATTTTTATCCTCAGCCCTTAATTATTTGATCTTATCGACATTTCAAGGCAAATAATTGCTGAAATAGAGTTTTGTTACAGTATAGCAGCAATGGAAGCAGTGAACTTGAAGAAGAAAGAGCCAAAGATTGTGGTGGGTGTTGAGGAGAGCAGGGAAAGCATGTATGCGCTTTCACGTACTTCTTTGACTTTATGTGCACTTTCTTCGTTCTTTTCTTTTTATGATATCGTTTTTAAGATTCGAATATGATAAAATGTTGTGCAGATAAATGAATCGTTGGTAGTGGAGATGCTAAGGACGAATCATGTAAAATGGTGGTAAGAATCAAAGCTGATACGTTGGTGATGGGATGCCATGATTTTGGTTTCTCCAAAAGGTGTATATGTAAAGAGATTTTCTTCTTTCTAGACTTGGGAATTACTTACGAATTTTGTTTCTTGTGGCAGTTCTAGGAAGTGTGAGTGATCACTGTGCCAAGCGTGTTAAATGTGCAGTGGTGATCGTGAAGCACCAGAAGAAGTTTCTTATCCCTTCTGCTTCCATGAATATCGTCACATGGTTTCTGCAACCTTGTGTACTTATCGTCTACTTGTCGATTCCAGGAGTAATAAATCTACTGAATTCCACATAATGGGCTGTACGACCAAAGTAGTTGAATATCAGTATATATTTGCACAATGTTCCCCTTTCATCAATTTTTATAACATCTTTTATATGAATTATTGAGAGGTTCCAATGATAAATGAGCATTATTCTCTTTAGAAATTCGAATTCAAGTAATTATATTTATAAGATACATGTGCATTATTAATAAATTAATAAAAAATTTAAATAAATATTATCTTATAATTAATTCAAACTATTTAAAATAATGATACGATGATACATATATAATAATGAACATTTTAACAAAATATAGGTATTAAATTATATATTTTAATTGTATATGCATTCAATTTGATATTTTATATATTGGATATATTTTTAAAAATATGTAACATATTAAATATTTTTTTATATAAATATTTTGTTATATATTTTATTAAAATATATACATCAAATTTAAATATTTTTAAAAAATAATTAAATTTTTAAATTTTAAAAGAGTACCAAACATCTTTACTTAATAAATTTAAGAGTTAATTGTATCATATGTTCCCAAACTATGACTTTTATTTTAAATTGATCCCTAAACTTTTGAATATTTTAATTTCATCATCAAACTATGTCTTTTGTTCTAAATTAGTCATTAAAATTTTGAACATTCTAATTTCATCCCTAAACTATTATCCTCTTTCTAAATTGATCCCCAAATTCATCCAAATATGTATTTAGTTTCAACCATAGTTTAACATAAATTTTGGTTTTTTTCAAATATATAATAATGTAACTTGGCCTAACGATTTTATTAACAAGGAATGTGATTAATATATACATATAATTTGGGATGAAATTGGAATGTTCAAAAAAATTTAGATACCAATTTAGAATGAAGGTCATAGTTTAGGGATGAAATTGAAATATTTAAAAATTTAAGGACTAATTTAGAATCATAGTCATAATTTAGGTATGTAATTAGAATATTTAAAAATTTAAAAATCAATCTAAGATAATTGAAGGACATGTGATGCAATTAACTCTAAATTTAATTAAAATTCATGTATAATACTCTCTAGTAGTAGTACTCCGGATTCCACAATCATTCTTTGTTTATGGTTTCAAAAGAAACGACGTCACTTCGCTTTCTTAAAATGCAGCGGTCCCAGAGGCATAACTGTTACACTTTCAATATTATCTCCCCTACCTCTCACTCTCTGATATTTAGAGTCAAAATTGATTGTAATTTTCTTGTACGATATGAAGCTAAGCAGTCTTTGATTCGATTCACGGCGATCTTTCACGATTTCAAGTTCGATCCTTTTCAACTCAATTCTCGGAATCCTCGAGTTGCCGGCCGAACCGTTAAACGATGTTTCTTGTGGATTGGTTCTACGGCGTTCTTGCTTCCCTTGGTCTCTGGCAGAAAGAGGCTAAGATCTTGTTTCTCGGCCTCGATAATGCCGGAAAAACCACCTTGCTGCACATGTTGAAAGACGAGGTTCGTTTTCCCATAAAGCCCTTTATATATAAAGTATAAACTTAATTGAAAGTATGATTTTGGATCTCTGAATTAATCTCGGTTGCTTTATCGTCTAACTTTTTAGATTTGTATGGTTTGTTAACTAATTGAAATTCGGGGTTATTTTTTATTATAAATTTTAATGAAAGAGGTTAAAGTTAATTGGAGAATGAGGAAATTTTGAAAAGCGAGGTAACCGGAGATGTTGATTATTACTGAACTGGTTGTTTGCAGAGATTGGTTCAACATCAGCCAACTCAGTTTCCCACATCTGAAGAGCTTAGTATTGGGAAAATTAAGTTCAAAGCTTTTGACTTGGGTGGTCATCAGATTGCTCGCCGAGTCTGGAAAGATTACTATGCTAAGGTAGCTTAAAAGCTGAAAGTAAAATGCTTTTCGTTAACCTTTTCTTCATTTTATGTTCCACTGGTTATAGACTGTTTACCATATGCATTGCATCGACAGTTTGTCATCTCTGCTTGCGTGTTATTAATTTTAGTAGTAATGCAACACTCACTGAATATGTTTTCTTACCATCTCAATTGGTAGGAATTCTGCGGTTTTTTGTCTTCAAAGTTTATAGAGGCTTAATTTTCCATTTTCAGATCATTTTTTTGCATCAGTAGATTTTGATATATTTTGTCCTTGTTTCAAAGCTTGTATGTGATTTTCTCTAACCTATTTTTATATACTAATTTCCAAATCATTTCATGGCCATAATTTTTCTATAGTGGTGGTCTCGATGATCATCTATCAAAATGTTTAAATGATATGTTTAACAATTAACTTATTTCTTTCATTGTCTCGGTTGAAACATGGGTCTCATACACTAAGGGAAACCTGAACACTATCCAGTCTGCTGTAAGTAGGTACCTTTTGTCTTTGCTAAAAGTATATCTTCTTCTTAGTATTTTATTGTGCAAAGAAGCCAGTTATATATTTGCAGCTGAGCTTGTCGCAACCTAGTAGCTTGGTGTTGGCTGTTCCTCACCAGAGTATGAGGCGGTTTTTCTCTTTATTCTCCTCTTAATCATTTATTTTTGCATCAAAACCAGCCCCATCTTGGGCAAGGTCTACCTGGGCGCTTAGCTGCATAATAAGGCGTTCTTGAATTGTCTGCTGGAAGTTTAAGGTTGTATGAGAGAAGAGTTTGTGCGTGGTTCTATCAGCAATGATCAATGCTTCTGGCAGTATAGGATATATCAAATTTGGACCGGACTAGGTTCACGTGGCAATTTTTTTAAGCTTGTACTGCATTGCAGGGGATGCAATTATGCCTTTCTCTCATTTTGATTGGGTTTCTTGTTATAAGCTATATATGGTTGCCTGGTCTTTAGTGTTCACTTTGAATTGTATATTTCTGGGTCCAGGTTGATGCTGTGGTGTACCTGGTAGATGCCTATGATAAAGAAAGGTTTGCAGAATCAAAGAAAGAACTGGATGCACTCCTTTCTGATGAGTCCCTTGCCAATGTCCCGTTTCTTATACTAGGAAACAAGATCGATATACCATATGCTGCCTCAGAGGACGAGTTACGATACCATCTTGGCCTCACAAACTTTACCACCGGCAAGGGGAAGGTAAACCTAGCAGACTCAAACGTCCGTCCACTAGAGGTATTCATGTGCAGCATTGTCCGTAAAATGGGTTATGGAGATGGCTTCAAGTGGATGTCTCAATATATCAAGTAGAAAAAATGGTTACAAAGATGCAATAGCAAGATGTTACAAGGCTGGTAAACCCCAATTCCATCTCATAACTCCCAACTTCAGGGGAAAAAGGGTTGTATTAATCAAACTGTTAGAAACTAGCCCCTAAGTGGGTTTTAATTTGAATGTATTTGGTTTTGAATCTGTGTGGAAGGAGATACTGATGGCACTACACTGTAAAATTTACTTGTGAAGGCAAATCTTATGGTATTATATAGTTTCATCATTCAAGCATCATACGGAGTCATATTTCAATTAGCCTGGACCACCTAAACACCCTACGTTCCATGTCAAAAATCTAGGTGCATCCATTCGATAGGTTCGATTTTTATATATCTAAAATTGAATAAACTGATTAAACCCTTATTTGGAACTAAATAAATCGAATTCAATTTTTTTGGGGTCAAAACTGAAATAACTCGCAAGTACCATACGTTTCAACTACGCTGCAACCTGCAGCTCACAAGCCAGAAGCTGTGACCAAGTCTACAATATAAGGTGTCAAACTTCTATTACACGTTCGTTAGTACCGCCATTCTTCACTGAGCATTTTGTCTACTTTTTATCTTCTTTGGTCTACCCTTTTTACGTGTCCTTCCAATAAATTTACTAGTTCATTCTTTGACTCTTCCTCCTCCTTCCACTATATATACCCAACCATTTCTTCTTCCCACTTTCAAGTCTCGACGTCCATAGCCATTAGCCGATATTCGGACTTATAAAGCACTTTCTTTACAGTCTGCAGTAACTTCAACTTCCTCATGGGTAACATCACCTCTGGCTGCTTTATTCCCGATTTCAGCAGGAAAAAAATAGCTCAAGTAATTGATGCTCGAGGAAACCTTTGGAGAGTTAAACTCCCGGTAAAGGCAGCGGAGATCATGCTTGAGGAACCCGGTCACGTCATCTCTTCTGTGAAAGACCTAAAACGAACTCGATCGGTGGTTGCTGTGCGAGCTGACGATGAACTTTTGGCGGGTGAAGTTTACGTCTTGGTTCCCATAGGAAGGGTTCACAACAAGGTTACAGATACGGATATGGCGATCATAGAAGCGGTCTGTCGTGGAAAGAAAAGCAGAAAAAGTGGTGCGAAGGTTTCGCCGGTTGCGACGGAGGTGGATGAGAACAGAGTTCGGGTTGCGCCGGTTGCCGTTCCTCGTAGCTACCGATCGAGGAGCTGCAGACCGTGGACTCCTGTATTGGAATCGATTACTGAAGTGCTTTGACAAGTGTTTCTATCGCACAATTCTTTCATTCTTCCTTGTAGTTAAAGAACTGAACCAAATTAATTTAATTTAATTTAATTATTTTCGTTTGATCAATCTTTATTCAATCAGAAGACTTGATTCAAGCAAGCTTATTTAGTCGATTTTTTATTTTTAAATTTCAAGGTCTTATTATAAAAAAAATATCACTAATATCTAATTAATGGACCGATGAATTTAAATCAAATTCTATAAAAGACTTATTACGAGATGATTTTTAATTCAATTTAATTTATTTAGAATGTTAAATTATAGTCTCCAATATTATATAAAGAGTATGATATCTTCTCTCATTAGACCAATTAATAGTTGATATAAAATATTTAAAAACTTATATTATTAATTTATTTAAAGAAAAAAAAGTGTATTAATCAAATTGAATAAATTAATCGAAGGCTTACTCACAAATTTTCAATCAAAAGCAAGGCTCGTCCTAATCCAGGGTGACAAAATACTCATCCGAAACTCAGGTACGTAACACAAAGCTATAAATTACTAACACTGAGTACGTATTAACTGAAGTTTCACAGTGATTTCTTGTAGATGAGAAACGATGAAGTTCCAGTTCATTCCTTAGTTTTCCCGACACGAAATCACCTGAAAGCGACGGTAATATGCATGGTGGACTCATGAGTAAAACAAATTACGTAAAAAAAGACCGTGCGCACTACACGAAAGCCACAGACAATTTCGTAGCCTTTAATCTTTGGTCGAATAACATTTTCTAGAGTGATTTGTTACATGACCAAGTTAAGCTGTTGTTTTCATCTCTCAAAACCCATTCCTAATCGGTTGCTCATACTTATCTTTGTATTTGCACCAAATAGTCAATCATTATCCAATGTGTTATATTTTATGTTTAATGTTTATCATCCGACAAAAGAATTCACCAACACCAATCCAATTCTTATCATCTTCACGTTAAGCCTTCTCTCTACCAAATTACTATTATTTTGTTATCCATAATTACATTGAATTAACCGTCAAAAATAGAATAAATCAAAAACTTTATCAGATTAAAGTTTTATTAATTCAATTTAATGGATTGGTTATTTACCCGGATCGAGGTTAAGTTTAACCCTCCATCACATAACGCACAATTTTAAAGCATTGAAATTGTAAACATGGTTACGGTTGAACCATTTCTATTGACTTCCTATTCACGCCAACAACGTACATTAGACCCACACAGAAAACCCCACGCGCATGCATCCATCGTCATTGGACCATATATTATATCACCATTTCTTATGATATATTTACCTAGTCCATCATGTGCTTCGGTTCAACAAATACCACCACCTCCTACGGCAAGACCCTCCCCCTGCATAAATTGCTTTCTGTTCCACCTCATTGCCTTTAATTTTCTTTCTCCTTTTCATGGGTAATTACTTCAGTGCTTTCATCTGCAGTTCATCTCATACTACCGGTGCCGGGAAAGTAATTCTCTTGGATGGTTCGGTCCAGGAGTTCAGCTCGCCGTTGAGGGCGGCGGAGCTGATGCTAGAGCATCCGCAACAGGTGGTGGCGGAGTTCCACACGGCGGTTAATGGCAAGAAGCCGATTCCATTGCCGGCCGACCAGAAACTGGACGAGAAAAAGGTTTACGTAATGCTGCCATTTAATCGAGGGAAACCGACCACGTTTTCATCGGATGGTGCTCGTCGCGTACTAGTGAGTGCTAACTCTGTGTTGAGATCGAAGCGGCTTGTATCGTCTTCTAGACTCTTTCCTTTGCTTGCCAGGATTTGCCCCGCAAATCATATGCGAGAGATGGAACAAAAATCACCGTTGCAGGAGAAGGGAAACGTCGGCGAAAGGGCGGAAGAAGTCGGTTGTTCGATGGAGTTAGTGCCGGAGAGTATGGAAGGTTTAGGAGAGTATTTGAAGCGGCAATATTCAGGCAAGGGATGGAAACCAAGCTTGGACACGATAAAAGAGAAGAAGATTGAGAGAAAGGTATCCCATTGGTTGTATTAATTGCGTCATCCATTTCCATTGTTTTCCTTTTTTAATGGCATTGTAATACAAAGACAAAGGGACTTTGCAGTAACCATGTAATGGAAACATCATCCGTGGTTGCTCAATTTCTATGCAAATATGAATGTTTTAATCCTACAGGTTTCAAGTTAGATGAATTTATTAGAGTTAATTGCATCATATGTCCTCAAACTATGACCTTCATTTTAAATTATTCCCTAATCTTTTAAATGTTCCAATTTCATCCCTAAGTTATGAATACGATTCTAAATTAGTCCTCAAACTTTTGAACATTTCAATTTCATCCCCAAACTATGACCTTCATTCTAAATTGATCCCCAAACTATTTTGATCATTCCATTTTCAATACAAGCTATATGTATATACTCATCACATCCCTTGTTAATAAAATCGTTGGGCCAAATTATTTTATTATATATTTGAAAAAAAAAACAAAATTTTTGTTTAACTATGGTTGAAACTAATTACGTATTTGGATAAAATTGGAATATTCAAAAGTTTGGGGATCAATTTAGAAAGATGATCATAGATTAGGGATGAAACTTTAAAGACTAATTTAGAAGGAGAGTCATAGTTTCATGATGAAACTGGAACATTCAAAAGTTAAGGGACCAATTTAAAATGAGGGTCATAGTTTGAGGACATATGATGCAATTAACTCAATTTATTAGGATAGTAAATATTTATGAAATGTCTTAACTGAAAATTGTTAATTAATACCGGCAGGTTAGTGGGATTTATTCTTTTACATTAACTTAGACAATTTTAATTTTATGTTTTTAAAATTTTAAAATTGATATAAATAGTAAAAAAATTAAAATGATCAAAGAATAGAATAAAAAATTAAATCTACAAATGCAAATTTAACGAAATTGAGGTGTAGTCTAAATTAAAATGAAAATGGTAAAAGCAAACTATCAAGAGAAGAAAGAAAGTAAATATGGATCCAAAGCAGTCCAGCTCCACAACATTTAGAATACAATCTCCAAACAAAGACGGGTCCTATACGAGATTGGGGCATTTAGCTAATCAATCCCGAGCAAAAGAAATGGCCCAAATAAGAAATGAACAAGAAGAAACTGAGATGCAAGCATCGTGTAGCATATTTGGTCTATGGGCAGATTTTTTATGTCCTTCAAGGGGGGCCTTTTATGGAGTATCTTTCGTTTCTGTAATTGGTTCTAGAACAAGTTAGTGAAGTTGAGAGATAAGGCTGTTGATTCGATTACGGAAGATTAGTTGCTACCTGGCAAGTATCAGGTTAAAAAAGTCTGGCAAGAGGTTCCAAGGCATCAGGAGAGAGTGCCTTGGGCTAAATTTATTTGGTACCCTTTCCATGGTCCTCGGTATGCCATTGTGATCTGATAAGTTGGCAACAAAGGATCGACTGTTGGGATGGGGTTTAGCGGTTGATGACAATTATTGTTTCTGCTCTAGTGGTTTGGAATCAACAAGTCACTTGTTTTCTGTGGTTGCGAGTTCACCAAAAAGATGTGGAAGGAGGTTTTAATTTCGTGTCCATTGCGAAGGACAGTGGGGACTTGGAATTAACAAGTTCCATGGGCTGTTTCTTCGATTTTGGAATCAACAAGTCACTTCTTTTTTATCTTCGATTTTGTTTTATAATAAATATTTAGGAATTATAATTGTTGTTAAAGAAAATAACAGATATAAATAATAATAATAATAATAATATAAATGATAAACATTATTAACACTAATAAAAAAAAGGATAAAAGGGTAGGTTAGCTTTTCGTGTTTGAACTTGCTTGCGGAATGAATGTTGTTTTGCGAAGTGTAACCTCTCTTCAAAGCGAAGCTATTCGCAACTCACTGGTAATTATGTAAAATCAACGATTAACATCACCAATTTATGACTGCATATTTTTTTCTTTTTTTTTACATTTTATTTTCTTAGTTGCTTTTTTAAAGTACAAAATATAATTACACGTACAAGTAATATATTTAAATAGATTCGTTATAATATATAATAAAATAATAAACATTTAAAACGATTTAAATAATAAAATTAGATAAAATTTAATTTTAATTATAATGAGTACATAATTTATATATATAAATGTTTATCTGTCAGTAGTCACATGGACTTTTACAGTTCCAAAAATTTCACTCTCCCACCTTCCTCTGAAAAAGAAAATATTTATACCAAATATTCCTACTGCATATCAATCAACTCGATCTTAATGTCTTAGGAGGGTGCCCACTAAAGGAATTCAGAATTAAATATAAAAAATATACAAGTAAAGTGGATTATTATTCAAATATACTGCCAAAATTAAGTGTTTTACTTTGAGAAGTTTGAAAAAAACGATATGGACGTGTCATGTAATGATCACGAGTTAGTTCCATTGCATCATAACCCCAAACTTTCACCTTTATAAATACTACACGCTCCTCCCTTATCCTTCATTCCAATCCGAACATAACTGCAAAAATGGGCGTTGCCACCCTCACTCCCATTACCCTCTTCCTTCTCTTTGTTGCTTTTGCGGATGCCATTGGTCCATTTGCTTGCGACCCCAAAGATTCAACGACGCCCGCCTTGCCGTTTTGCAAGGTCTCCATGCCGATATCGGAACGAGTGAATGACCTTGTAGGGAGGTTGACGTTGCAAGAGAAGGTTAGGCTGTTGATAAACGGTGCGGCGGCGGTTCCACGGCTGGGGATCAAAGGGTACGAGTGGTGGTCCGAGGCTCTTCATGGGGTGTCCGATGTGGGCCCGGGAACGAGGTTCGGTGGGGCATTCCCTGGGGCCACAAGCTTCCCTCAAGTAATCACCACCGCAGCTTCTTTCAATGCCACGTTATGGGAAGCCATCGGACGGGTGAGCTTTTTTCTTTTAAACCTTACTTGTTATCGTACCAGTAAAGATAAAACTATAATTTTGTGCCAAAGGACACCTATGAGAAGCTAACTTTTTAGGACATAGATACAGCCTTTAGTACTTCTTGTCTCTTAGATTTGTCTGCTTTGCTAAATGCCGGTTTGCAATTCCGTTCAATCCGTTGGTCGGTTTTCATACGGCTTAAAGGGTCCAATCTTATTGGGCTATCATTATATTTTATTAATGAATTAATTATAAATTCATGAAAAAAAATTAAATGCATTAAATATTATCCAAAAAGTTACAACCATTATCCATATATGTCAATCTTCGTTATAATTATATTATATAATTATCACACGCATAACTAATTAATAATTGAAAAACTTCTCTTTATTTGCTGTACACCAATTGTTAACCATGGCTTTATACTAAATGAGATTTAAAAGTCTAAAAGCTCCCCCATAGCTTGATGCTTTTCTTTAAATCCAAGACAAGACAAATATATGGTCATTTTATTTTTCACATAGTTCTATGATTGGTTCAGACAATAAAAACCAACTTGCAAGTAGAATCATTATCACTGGACACAATTCCACGCGACATGCAAATATAATTTTTCACCAAATCTAACAAATGTATGGGAACGAAATGGGCGGTGGCAGGTCGTGTCGGATGAGGCCAGGGCCATGTACAACGGGGGAACGGCTGGACTCACGTACTGGAGCCCAAATGTCAACATATTTCGGGACCCACGGTGGGGACGTGGACAGGAGACTCCCGGTGAAGATCCGGTTCTCGCCGGCACATATGCAGCGTTCTACGTGAGGGGATTACAGGGAGGTGACGGTGATAGGTTAAAGGTGGCGGCTTGTTGTAAGCATTTCACGGCATATGACCTCGATAACTGGCATGGTGTCGATAGGTTCCACTTTAATGCCAAGGTTAGTTCCATTTTTAATAATGTAGGACCAATAGCTTTTTTTAATATAAATAATTATTTAAATATAATTCAGTAATCTATTTTATATTTTCTTTGTCCTATTACACCTATCTATATTAATTTTTTTAATTTTAACTCATTATTATTTAAAATTTATTATTGATAAAAATATTAAATCAAGTAATTTTTAAATATATCTTTTATAAAATTAATTATTTAAATTATTTAAAATAATCATATTCAAAATTTAATAATGGCCACAGGGATAATTTTTTTATGATTTTGATGAGCGTTGTGCAATTATGGATAATAATATTACATTCTCATTTCTTTCGTGATAAGATAATATTAGAAAAAGCAGCTGTATAGCCTGTACTTTTCAATGTATAGGTGATTGCAACTTGGAATTTTATATCAGAAAAAGCTGGAATAATCAAACCACTCTGCTCCTTCAGAAATTTTCCATGACATATTTTAAGTATTTCTTTGAGTTATTATAGTTTAACTTGAATGGTTGTATTTAAATTAATTATATTTTATTAATTAATTAATTACAATGATTTAAATTAATTTATAATAAATCGAACGAACATGTTACATTTTTTTAATAAAGAATGCTAAATGTGGACCGCAAAGATTACAGATTCTCGAGTTTCGAAATTATATGGTTGTCGGATTTCATTCGGTATATTAAAACTCTATATCCAAAATGCTCTGCTTTTTCTTTTTTAAAAAGCAGGCCCATATCATTCTCACGTGGCTGTTTCACACGTTTGTGCAGGTAAGCAAACAGGACATCGAGGACACATTCGATGTACCCTTCAAAATGTGTGTACAAGATGGCAACGTAGCCAGCGTTATGTGCTCTTACAACGAAGTCAATGGCATTCCCACCTGCGCCGATCCCAATCTACTACGTAACACAGTTCGAGGTCAATGGAAACTGGATGGGTAACCACTTAAGATGATCATCTCACTTTGGTTCAATGATCTTGCATTTTTATTCTCCATGTAACCGCTGGTTATCTTTGGTGTGATCTGCAGGTATATTGTTTCGGATTGTGATTCGGTCGGGGTCTTTTACAATACCCAACATTACACGGCGACGCCAGAACAAGCGGCCGCCAGTGCCATCAAAGCAGGCTAGTGAACTTTTAGTTGATGTAATTGTAGCTTGTTGAATGTGTCATTAACGTGTAATCGTGAAAATTGCAGGTTTGGACTTGGATTGTGGGCCTTTCTTGGCTCAACACAGTGAAGATGCGGTAAAACAAGGGTTGTTGAAGGAGGTTGACATTAACAATGCATTAGTTAATACACTCAGAGTTCAAATGAGACTCGGCATGTTCGACGGGGAGCCATCTGCACAACCGTATGGGAACTTAGGGCCGAAAGATGTTTGCAGCCCATCGAACCAAGAGCTCGCACTTGAAGCCGCAAGACAGGGCATTGTTCTGCTTAAAAACCGGGGTCCTTCATTGCCTTTGTCCCATCTACATCACCAAACAGTCGCTGTAATCGGGCCTAACTCCGATGCCACGGTTAGCATGATCGGAAACTATGCTGGTAAGTCCCATGATGATGGTTTTTCATTTCTTTTATTGGTGATTGGATGTTAACAACGAAAGTTATTTCTTGTTTGTTGATTAGGTGTTGCTTGTGGATACACATCACCTTTGCAAGGAATAGGGAAGTACGCAAAAACAATTCACCAAATCGGATGTGCCGATGTTGCTTGCCGAGATGACATGTTATTTGGTGCCGCAATCGATGCTGCAGGTCGAGCAGACGCAACAATTCTAGTAATGGGGCTCGACCAATCCATCGAAGCAGAATTCAGAGACAGGAAAGGGTTGTATTTGCCAGGGCGTCAAGAAGAACTTGTTTCTAAAGTAGCCAAGGCTTCCCGGGGTCCAACTATACTGGTTTTAATGTCTGGCGGGCCTATCGATGTTTCTTTCGCTAAGAACGACCCTCGTATTGCCACCATTTTGTGGGCTGGATACCCGGGACAAGCAGGAGGAGCCGCAATAGCCGATGTATTGTATGGGACAACCAACCCTGGGGGCAAGTTGCCTATGACATGGTACCCACAAGAGTATGTTTCGAATTTGGCAATGACAAACATGGCCATGCGTTCGAGCCTGAGGAGAAATTATCCAGGAAGAACCTACAGGTTCTACAAAGGACCCGTAGTGTACCCTTTCGGCCACGGATTGAGTTACACCAACTTCGTTCATAACATTGTTGGTGCACCCAATGTCGTTACCGTCCCTCTATATGGCCACCGTCGTTCAGGAAACACAACTGTTTTAGGCAAGGCAATCAAAGTTAATCATGCAAGATGCAACAAGCTGTCAGTAGGCCTTCAAGTAAACGTGAAGAATACGGGATCGAAAGATGGTACTCATACGATGCTAGTGTTTTCGACTCCACCTGCTGGTCATTGGGCTCCACATAAACAGCTGATAGCCTTTGCAAAAGTGCATGTTCCGGCAGGGATGGAACAACAAGTTGGAATCAGCATCCATGTGTGCAAGTTCCTGAGCGTCGTGGACGTGTCAGGGGTCCGAAGAATTCCAATAGGAGTACATCATCTCCACATTGATAACATTAAGCATCCCGTATCCCTTCAAGCAGAAACATTAGGGGTGATCAAATCATAGAGGGGGAAACGAGTATGCCATTGCTATACAAATAGCAAAATTCATTTTCTTTGTCAATTTGCAAGTGTTTACTCAAGTTGTATAAGGAAGAAGTACACCAAAACTGGTTGCTTCTACCATTAAAGTAATTAATTAAATCAAATTTAAAAATATTTTAGTAATACATATTCAAATTATTTTGAATTTGAATTAGTTTTCGATTTAGATTATGGTATCATTTTTTTATATATTCGTGCTATCAACCGACCAAGTTACATTTTAGGCTACAAAACAAATAGCCTTTCGGACACTCATTGTGATGCTTTGAATTCAATTCAACAGCACTTTCATTGTTAGTGAGTTGGACAGTATTGGTTCATGTCAATTCACATGAGCTGGTAACTTGGTGAATGATCAGATAAAAGAACCAAGTGGTTCATGTCAAAGTCTATACTACATGTTTTTTCTGTAATTGGAAAGATTTGACCAAAAAGGGTAATGTAATCCTCTTTTGGCCCTAGAGGAGGCCCTGCAAACAATCGTGCTCCATGTGCATTGTGCTCACAATGACTAGTTCTGCCACATTATATTGGTGACATTATATTCAAGGGTTTATAACAAAAGTGGTCCTTAAAACCCATCCATCCTATTTGTCCAATCTTCAACTTTGTCCAATCCAATTATTTGTTTTACCATTCAACAATTCGTAATATATAAAAAGTTTATGTATGATACTGTTTTACCATTCAATTTGAAATCTAGTTTTTCATTGCACCGGTTGTCCTTTTACCTATCTCTGTTGGTCAGCGGAAATATCAGTTTTAACGTTAATCATCAACTATTAGTATTTTCTATTTTTACTCACTATTTATATCAGATCTTTATTTTTTCTTATTCTTTTATTTTTTAATAATTTTATTTCAATTGTACGTTTTTCTCTGTCTGTATGGTATGTTTTTGTTTGTCTTTTGACACGTTTTTAGTTTTTTTATCAGTCATTTGACCATTCTCATGGTTAAATTTGATGTCACTCCAACTGGTCCAGATAACGTTTATTTGTTATTCTATTGATCTTCTTCGCTTTGCACCCTCTGATTAGATTTAGATATTTGATATACGTTCAGAGATAGTTTTTTTTTCCTGATACTTAACTCCGATTTGTGATTTTCGATGGTCTTTTAAATTTAGTAGCTTGATCATATGTTGTTGTTCGTTTACCGATACATTTAAAACTACTCGTATTTATATTTTGTTCGAGTTTTTCGATGAAGTTTTAACATTTTCCTTGTATAGTCATTCTATGATATTAAGTTGTTATTTTATGTATAAATGGTTATAGGAAACGTCCTAATCATGTGTTTAGTTTGCGGTTATAATTGTAAATTTTTATTATAATTTTAGATTTTTTAATAAAATTAACTATATAAAAAATAAAATTTTATTTATAGTAAATAAAATAATTGTATAACAACTGAAATTTCAAAAGATTATTAGCCTCAAGTCAACAGCCATATACAATGCATTCAAATCTAAATAATTTGAGATTACATCAGCGATAATATTCAATAATAATAACTAAAAAGCTCAAGATTACTTTTGTCTTTTGTAGTAGATCTTATTTATCTCTTTTGTCCCCATGGTATTTTCACATCAATTTAACCTTCGAAATTATTTAGCAGAATCATCCTAGCCTTCAAAGTTTAACTAACATAACCGTTAGTTTTCTGTGTATGTGGATGCCAATAATTTTCATGTCAACCAATATTACTGATGTGACTTGATGATAAAGTGATATTTATTAAAGAATGAATAATAAAATATTTAAAATATTTATTAAATACAATAGTTAGAAAAAATCCCCATAATTGTAACTTAATTCCTTAGTCTCACTGAAATAAATAATAAAATTTCGGGGGGGGGAGAATTTTCTAACAATTGTGTTTAGTAAAAATTTTAACTTAATCCCTTAATCCAAATACGCAGAAGACTCACTATTATGTTAGTCAAAACGGTCAACTGACTTCGAGGCATAAGATGATACCTTTAAACAACTTCGTTATTTAGATTGATGTGGAAATAATTTACGTGTACAACAGTGATAAAGTAACAATTAAACCTAACTAAAGTATTATAAAAATGTTTTATAAAATAATAATTTATTTGAGATAAAAGTAATCTATTAATGAATTTATTAAAAATATGAAAATATAAATAATTCAATTATTTAATTACAATATCATAATTTTAAGTTGTAATTTTATTTCACTAAATCAATGAATTGTAGAAAGAGGTTTTATAAAATCTGAAACCAAAACGACAGACCATATGAGCAAACATGTATCAAATTATAGCAACAACTAAACCTAAAACTTTACCTCCCACTTTTCACCTTCGAATCTGTTGTTTTCTTTCTTTTTACCCTATCCTAACGCGAACAAATCTGCTAAAATCACGGCCCCAAATCACACCCAAAATTCTGCAATCAATGAACAGCCTTGAGAGGGTGATTTATACAATCAATGAACAAATCTGCACTTAATCCGACTTTTCTCAAAATTTGGTCATCTACTACTATTACTCTGTTTAATTCCACGCCAACAAACAACATTGACTTGTCCCGAAGTTGGTGGCATGGCAAATCGACGAATACTTTGTAAAAAAAAAGGTTTTAGAAAAGAATCATATATGATTTTGAACGTGGATTATGATCTAATTATTATAATAAAGGGTTATAATTATGATTAATTATGTAATACAATAAGGCCAGCCGGTTGCTTAACCTACTAATTTTCTATATTTAATTAATTAGTTGCAGGTGTTGAAACGGGTTAGCATTTCGAAATTCGAACTCTGTATTTTTTGCCCTTTGTTTTCTGACAGTGGAGCGTTGGAGCTGGCGGAGGAAATGGATGGATCAACAGTTTAGATTCATGAATTATTTTCTGGGATTCTTTAAGATAATGGATAAGAAGCTATAGATTATGCATTTAAAAAAACTGTGCTTTTGCCCACTTAAATTATTGTTAATGTGAGACATGCCAAGGAATTATTCCTCATGACAAGTACAGATTCGTTAAACTAAAATTATCAAGTTATTTATTGTACACCAACTATCTATTGGTCTGTAAGATGTTAAATTTATTATGTTATAAATATCTTTTTCGTTAGTCAAAATATCAGATTAATTTTTTTAAAATTTAAGAATCATATTAAGCATAAAATAAATTAAGCTGGCTTATTTTGGCCATTTTAATCCGATAACGAGCTTGGCACTATAGCAAAGCTGCTGGAATTTGCACATGGAATTATCATCCCACGTGATGTTCTATCTACAAGACACGTGCGCCCCACAGTTGCCGGCCAAAAAGTCTGATTTCTGGCAGAACTTCGAGTACCCAAAACGCCACTTCCAACAAAGAGCCCCCTTGCTTCTGATGAACATAAAAAGATCCCTACGATTACTTTCAATATTAAGATTATAATATTTAGTTCGTAATCTAAAATTATAAGCATCATATAATATAATGACCATCCACCTCAGTTAATAGAGCACAAGGTTCTTAATCTTGAGATCGTGGGATCGAGTCCCATGGAGGACATTTCATAATTTGGAGGTCTCATACGGAAGCTGCTCTCAACCTAATGTTGGGGGCAGCTTACTATCTTACCTCTCCCTTTCCCCATTACATATGAAAATAAGGGACAACCATATAATATAAGGTGTAATATATGGCATCACCATTCTGTCAGCGTATCCTAATTTATATACCAATTTCATATTTGTATATATTAAAAAAATCAAAATATTATATATTTAAATAAATTTTAATTCAAAAATAATTTATCCAAGCAAAAGCCAAATGATATGTTGTTATTCTTTGATGTTTCAGGTTCGAGTACCATGAATATCAAAAGTACGAGCGTTCAATGTCAATTATTGAGAGTTTTTTATTGAACAGTTATTACCTTATACATATACCAGATTAATAAAAAGAACTTATGCAATGATAAAGTTTGTTACTTCAATTTAGACACACAAATAGTCTGGTAAAGGCATTAATTAGAGAATATGTTGCAATTCTAAAACAAACAAACTGCCCAACTATAACGTGGAATATAGATTTGTAGGTGAAGATAAGTAATTGTGAATACATGAATTAAAAAGGAAGTAATTACATGTTTATTATGTAGACCCAAATAAGAGAGTAGGAGGGATCCACCATGAATATTAGCACCATTTATTATGCAGTTTTATGATCAAGACTGTTGTAGTTTACATGAATTTGTCTAAGCAAACAAATAGGAAGGCAAAAGCATTTAAAAGGGCTGAGACATAGCATGTGTATTTCCATAGAGTATAAATGGCTACATGATAAGTTGGTCTCCCTATGTTTTCTAACTAAAAAATAAAAAATGGAGATGAATAAGACGATGATATAATTTTTCAAAAAATTTAAATTATTTAATTTCATTTCAAAAAATTGTTATCATCTTGTTTATTAAAGATTTTGTATAAAAAATCTTATTGGATAAAGATACATAGAACTATACAATATATTAAATAATAACCATTTACGAATAAACACATTTGGCCGGTTGACTAAACTATTTATCTTTGTTCCCTCATATTCCTTTAGTTAGTGAGTTATAGGTCGTATAAGAGTACTACCATTCCTTCCCCTCCTCTTTAGGTAGATTAGAATTAGATTTAGAATTTATTAAAAGATACGAATCATTTATAAATACTATTTATAAATGAATAATGGATGTCAATTTATGTTTAAAGGTACCCATAATTTTTTAAAATAGAATTATTTTATTTTATTTTTAATTACTTTTTATTAAATCTATAAAAAAAACTTATTTTTCAAAAAAAATGACACCCCTTCTAAAACACCGACTCCATGAGTGATATAAAATCAGATCGAGTCAAAATTTATCATATTCGAATATTTTAGTTTTCTCTAATATTCGGTAAAAGCTAATCCATAGTGTGTAGTGTTTGAAACGCATACGTAGGGTAGAGATTCATCGATGTACTGGAAAGTTTTGAAGGAGACATCCAATCCAAGAAGAAGATGAAACTGTATAAGATGGGTGATCAGGCAAAGAAGAAAAAAACAGCGGAAAGTGGACCCTCTAAATTGGTCCATTGTGGTTTGGCTATAGGCTCGACTTGTACAAGCTGGAATTCCCTTTAGCTGTATAAGAGGTGCAGCTATGATCTTGAAAGGGACCAACACCGCCCTTTGTAGACCCTCACTTGTCCCATGGTGGGTCCATTTCATATGGTCCCCAAGCTTATCGGACCAACGTCAATGGAAGATGATAAAAAAGAAGAAGAAAACATATGTTGATGTTCATCCAATAATTCGTAAAGGAACACTGCCAAATTGTTTTTAAAAATTTTAAACTATTCAATATTTATTTAAACCTGTGTGTATATATGTATTGACGTTACAAGTTACATATTATGTTATGTATGGAGTTGTTTATACTAAAATGAAAATAATGACGGTAATTAGAGTTTGTCAATTTGTTATACTGGTATAATATCATTTTAGGTACTTATTAGTTTAAAATCGAGTTAAAATAATCTTGGATAAATTGTAATTTTCATCTTTTAACTTTTTTATCATTTCTATTTTGATCATTAAAATTTAAAAAAGCGTAATTTATTTATTAAATATCTAATTTACATCTATTTTGATCCTTCAATGTTAATGCACAACATATATTAATAATTAGATCAGTTAATGATAATGTACAATATAAAGGCATACAAATTGATAATCAAAAGATTTTAAGTTATTCGAGTTGACGAGTCATATTTTACAACTCGAACTTGAGTTAAAAAAATTTCGAATTGAGTCTAGTTTTCAAGTTTTTGTTTAAATTTAATTGTAAATATTTATAATAATATGATATTATTTTTTATTCTAATTTGAATAAGTTTTTATAAACATACACGATACACATATATTTTTTCATATATTTTTATATATAATATACATATATCATACAGTATCGAGGGGATCGACTCATACTCAATTTGAACGTAAAATTTTTCGAATCGAGTCGAATTTTAATAATCCGTTGTGGAAATAATGATGGGAGTTCACAATTCAAACATTTTTTAGATTAATTATTGGAAGCATTAAAATCGTTGAAGCTATAATACAGTCATAGTGGGGGTATCGACTCTTGCTGATCCGGCAGCCAAGTAATATGGGATCCACTCTAATGTAGATCGAACGAACGTGGTGAATCCATCGATGGATGGACGGTCAGGGATGCTCCAGTTTGCAGGAACTGCTTGGTTTATAAAGCAAGTGAATGTGGAGTGGAGCCAGAGGAATGATAAGTTCAAGATGCTCTTATATAATGTTAGTTTTTTAGTTTTGAAGTTCAAATATTGAATTATTATTAGTTGAAAATATTATTTTTATTATCTTTGGTGGAAATTTGATTAATCTTAGTATAAACTACATGTTTAGTATTTAAATTATTATTTTTTGTTCTGTTTTAGTATTCAAACTAAATGTTTAATTTAGGTTTTAATTTGATATCTCGCCATTAAAAAATTAATAAAACTGTTGACATTGCATTTTTTTAATTTTTTTAATAATGATGTGATATTATTTTATGGTGTCAACTTCACCGTTAAATTTTTGATAGTGGCATAACAAAATAAAACATAAAATAAATATTAGGTATAATTTAAAAAAAATAAAGTTTAGATACCAAAACGAAAAAAAATTATAGTTTAGATGCTAAACATGTAATTTACCCTCGATCTTAATGATTTTCTTAAATATGATTTGTGATTAAATGCACTAAATTTCTTATATAACTTAATTTGTAGTTTAGCCGAGCTTTTAATACATGTTTAGAAAAAGGAAAAAGGGAAAGTTAAGAGTTAGGGTTAAGAAAAATAAAGCCATGCATCCGGCCATGTGGCACATATATCCATCTTCATGTGCCAATGTTATTGGTATTATCACATCTCCCTTATTTGTGTCATTATCGTTATATAAGTACAATTATTTTATATACTTTGAACTCATAAAAGCATGAGACGAACATGATGATTGATAGTTTGATAAACATCTCAAGTGATGTTTCCATATTATCATATAATGCAGTAGAAAATTTACCAAACATATAAGGCTCCCATTTATACTAAAAAATGTATAGAGATAAAATAATAGTAAATTTAAACATAAGGATTAAATTATATATTTGAGTATAGAAGAAAGACGAAACACAAAATATTGACTATTTTTATAAGTACGCTATAGAGTATTTATTTAGGAAGGTCTGGGTCGTAGTGTCATAGGCCACATAGCATAGTGGAAGAGAGAGAACCTAAAATAGTGTGATGCCAGGTTCAACATCCCATTTTCCCATCCCTTATTTATCAGAGGGAGTGAAAAGGAAAATGTGCATTCTTTGAGTGCAAGGAAGGAAAACGGGGTTAATGGTTGATTGAGTTTTGATTCTTCCTCAACAAAGATTATATAGCTACGAAGAAGAAAATACAACCCCATGGCTTGTTTGAGTGGACATGATCAAAAGAAACACTGGTGGCTTACCAATCGAAAGGTAAAAAAATGCAGAACCTTTGATCTTTGATTGTCTCTGTTCAAGTTTCCATTTTCTTTTTTTCTCATGTTTCTGCATTGATCTGTGCAGGTTGTTGATAAGTACATTAAGTGTGCGAGGAGCCTCATTGCGACGCAAGACCAGAACGAGATCGTTTCGGCTCTGAATCTCCTCGATGCAGCGTTGGCTCTGTCGCCTCGTCTGGAGATTGCCCTTGAACTCAAAGCGAGATCTTTATTGTACCTGAGGCGTTTCAGGGAAGTCGCTGACATGCTCCAACACTATATTCCGAGTCTCAAAATGTCCAGCGACGACTCTGGCTCGGTTTCCTCGGATAACTTGTCTCAACGCTTGTCGAGGGAGCGAGTCAAGCTTCTCCCTTCCGATAACTCCTCGTCCGACTCACCTGGCCGTGACCCGTCTTTCAAGCGTTTCTCTATTTCGGAATTGAAGAAGAAAGTCATGGCTGGATTGTGGAAAAACTGCGAGAAAGAAGGCCAATGGAGGTAATTTTTTCACTCTTAATTCCCCTGATTTTTTTCAAGCATTTATGGGTAACAAGTTTCCAAATTGATTGAGGTCAAACTCACTGGAAACTCAATTTTGAAACAGGTACTTGGTTCTAGGCCAAGCATGTTGTCACCTAGGCCTAATGGAGGACGCCATGGTTCTCCTTCAAACCGGCAAGCGCCTCACTTCCGCCGCATTCCGCCGCAAGAGCTTTTCCTTGTCCGAAGACAGCTTCTCCCTTCCCAGCACTATCCCCGCATCCGACATCTCCTCCGCCACCACGACGCCTCCTTCCACGCCGCCACGCAATTCCACTCCATTCTCTGAATCTGAAAACATATGTCAGCTTCTATCACATATCAAACTCCTCATCCGCCGTCGGACTGCTGCCATTGCTGCATTGGATGCAGGCTTACACTCCGAAGCCATCCGCCATTTCTCCAAAATTGTTGACGGGCGACGCCCAGCCCCTCAAGGCTTCCTTGCAGAGTGTTATATGCAACGAGCCTCGGCTTACAGGGCTGCTGGACGCATTGCCGAGTCGATCTCAGATTGCAACAAAACTCTTGCACTTGATCCATTTTGCATCCAAGCTCTCGACACCAGGGCGTCACTTTTCGAAACAATACGATGTTTGCCGGACAGTTTACATGACCTCGAACACTTGAAACTGCTTTACAATACCATTTCGATAGACAGGAAGCTTCCAGGACCTGTCTGGAAGCGTCATTATGTGTGTTACCGGGAGATTCCCGGGAAGCTTTGTGCATTAACGACTAAAATTCAACAATTGAAGCAAAGGGTTGCTTCTGGTGAGACTGGAAATGTTGATTACTATGCATTGATTGGCTTAAGGCGAGGGTGTTCAAGGTCTGAATTAGACAGAGCTCATTTGTTACTATCTCTGAGGCACAAACCGGATAAAGCTACCAATTTTATTGAACGATGTGAATTCGCCGATGAGCGTGATCTCGACTCGGTTAAAGACCGAGCCAAGATGTCGGCATTGCTTCTTTACCGATTACTTCAAAAGGGTTATTCCAGCATGATGGCTACCATTATCGAAGAAGAAGCGGCCGAGAAGCAAAGGAAGAAAGCCGCGGCCGCATTACAAGCAGCACAGGCAGCAATTCAAGTTCAGCAGACCTATTATTCCAGCAGTAAACAGGAACCCGAAACCAGCCCTACTTCGACAACAAATTCATCGAACGTTTCTAGCTGCAAAACCAGGGTTAAATCCAGTGAAAACGAAGCCAAAACAACTAGTTCCGATGCGAATGTGTTCCAAGGTGTATTTTGCAGGGATCTCACCGTTGTTGGGATTTTGCGATCACAAGTTGGGTTTAATCGACCACTCCCAGTGAAATACGAGGCACTAAGCTGCTGACTTTGTCATTGGAAATCGATTAAAAAAACACAAGTTTTCTCCAGATATTTTTACCGGCCGTGGAATCTCTGCTTCACTGTCTCCCATTTGTACAAATATGATTAAATTGTCTGCCGGCAAATTTTGTCGCCCTATTTCTTTAATGTCAACCACTACCCTGTACATTACTTCCATTATTGAAAATTTTCTACTTTCGGGTACATTCCCCCCCCCCCCAGATTTTGCTTATTGCTTTGCGTATTTGCATTTCATTTGCCTGAAACTTTAATTTTCCGTATAGTTTTCAATTTCAATTGAATTTTTTTTTTCTTGTTTGATTGGGACCAAATGTACTGTCATGGCCAGGAAACAAAAAGATAGACAGAAGCTACTGTGGTTTGGATTCTTATAATTTGTCTTGTGTGTTACCATTTAAATTTTCTCTGCTTTGTTATCCATGAACTGGCTTTATCTGACATTCTGCTAGATTGCATTTTGCTATTTCCACCACCCAACGTTTTTCAAAATGTATTTTTCATAATAATATTTATTTGAAACCCATTTAATTATAATATTCATTAGGAATGCTGAATATTGGGAGAAGGGATGTGATTGGCATTGGAGGACACCCAAACACTTTGATCGAGTTATGTGGGCACATCGTGGCATTGAGTGCCAGCGTAATTATTATTGAATTAATAAATAAGAGGGCAGTGTGAAGTCGCTTAACAGAGAGGGAAAGCGTGTGCACTTTTCAGGTCCCTCTGTGCCTGCCTAATACAACCAAAAGGGGTCTAAATCCAACACTCAATACAATAAAACCAATTGATTTAGAAAGGCTGATGTCATTCCAATGCTTACAGCTTTGCATCATTTGGGCATAGATTTTCATGCAAGAACCACCACATAATTGCATTTCATGAGTTGGTCGCATGCTAGTTTTGTTGTACAACCTAATCATTTTCGGCTAAAAAATGATAAAATTAAATGCAATCGAATAAATTACTAAAATTGAATGAAATGCAAAACAATTAAATCACTTAACCAAAATTGAATATTTAAACGACATGATTAAACCAAATCTTCCAAGACTGACGTTTAATTTTATTTTATATAGACTTTATAGGATTGATTATTAAACCAATATTTTATTTTTAAAAACATGGAATATCTTATACAACTTTTAAAGACGTGTAATCGAAAAAATCTCAATTATACGGATGGAAAAAAGAAAGAAATTTATTCATAATATTTGACGCCTGAATTTTTTATAGGTATTAAATTTATTATGATTGGATTGATCAGACATTGGTGTATCATTTGTGTACGTATATACTTATTTTTGGTACTTCATAGAAAAGTGGAATACCAAATGTTCTAAATGTATAATGATGTCGTGGACATAACATATTATATACAAATATTTCTGGTGCTTATTCACAATATTTAAACTCTATATAATTAAAAATATCAACACAACAGAAAGCCATATTAGCAAAAGAAAACAAACATATAGCATCTTAAGGTTTTAACCACCAGAGAAGAACATTTAAACTGCCTAATAGATTAGCATATAATTATATACAAATAAATCATACTAATAGCAACATGAAATGTAGATGAATGAAAAAAGGGAAAAAGAAAGAGGGAAAGCATTAAGAATTGACATAAGAAGAAGAGGAAGAAAGAACTCATCGACATAACATACAATGCAGAAAATATTGACAAGAGAAATAAGATCCTTATAGAGTCCTAACATTGAGAAGTTTATTTTAGCAGCCCTATGATAAAGAAAACAGAGAAAACTCCACCTTCAAATTTATAGCATACTAGATGAGTGACTTTGCTTGCAACCAGAGGTTTAGAAAATTGAGCACCCATCAAGCTAACCATTGTCTGCAAACACATACGTAAAACCACATAACATTTTTATTTGTTTTACAAACAAATAAAGCAACCCATAATAGAGAAAGATAGCATACCATGATGTCATCTCGATCTTTCCTCTGGTATCCAGTCAAGCATAAAATTAAACTTTTAGCACCAGGAATTCCATTTAAGTCCCTAAGAGGTATGTACATAATCTGTCCAAAGGAAAAAGAAAATTTATCAAACTCACAAATTTACATAGGTGATAAGAATAAAGTCTAGTTTTATTATAGAAAAAAAATAAAAATCATAAGAAATCTGGACCCAAAAACAAGTGAAGTTAAAAAAAATGTATGCATGAGAAATTATCTATGGAGTAATCAAACAGGTGGCTTTTATTTCATCATGTCAGTGCTAATGTGCTACACCAACTGAATTCATTGAACAAAAATTCCAAATAATAAACAGAATATAAAAATCAATGTAATTCGATAATGGCGAGCATTGGCAACTAACCGAAGTAGCATCGACAGGTATCCCAGCATCAAAACTATGATCAACCCATAATCCAGTGACAACTGTTTTGCCATCAGTTCGAGCAGCAACACATAGGGGATCATCCTAAATAACATGTAAAAGCAAGATTTTCAGCATCCAAATTTTTGAAAATTTTAAAACAAGCAACAATGCTTTCAAAGACATACGTAGACAATCTTATCAACAATCAAATGAGTGCAATTCTGGCTATACTTACCGACACCAACGCCGCCACCGTCAATGAGCTTTACTCGAACCTTCACGAAAATTTAACAACTAAGCAAATATAATGGATTTTCCATCACATTTTTCTATTTCTTTCTCAAATAATTACTTCAACGAAACAAAGATTAAATAGCATAGAGCAAGGGGGGGCCGATAACGAAAAACCTAATGGTCGTTGACGGGATCGAAGCCGTAGAAACAGAAAAGAACGCCGAGAAACGTTTTTGAAGAAGCGTCGGATTCCAGCATTGAATCGAAAACTAGCCTTTACAGAGAATAACAAAATAGGGTAACTGGAACAAGGTGGACAATTTTGATTCTTTGAAAACAGAGACGAATCGACGTAAATACAATTCTAGGAGAAACTAATTTAATCCATTGAGTTTGAGAATTAAATGTGAAAGTGAGGAACAAAGGGGGAGTTTTTCGATTTTTCCTTACAAAACTTGTCGAGGAAAGAGTGAGAATTATTATCTTTGAGGGGCCGATGCGCCTGCGGGAGGGAAAATGAATTTTCATTTTCTTTTATGTACGGGCGGGCAATGAAAATTTTGTGATTGAACATGGTGCCTCCACGTGGCAGAGTTAAGGGATAATGCTTCTACACGTGTAGTTCTTAGGCCTTATGCTGGGCTGATACCACTGGTTTAGAGGAAATCTTTTAAAGAAAAATTAATGAATTTTAAATTATGTTTTTAAATTTAAATATTTATCGTAGGTTAAATGATAATAAAAATATTATTAAAATAAAATTATTTACAGAAAATGATATTTTGATAAATTTTTAACTAAAAATTATGCGTAAAAGGCAGAGTGTAAATGCTATTCAAGCCATTATGGCGCCAAGCCCAACAGTTAGCATTAGGGGTATGGATCGCAGTCAAAGATTGATTCAGCACTAAAATCTTTGATTAAGAACTTGATTAGATTGGAGTTTCGAATTGATACCACGATCCTGTTAGATAATACTCTTTCTTAATAGTTTATCTTCATTTTAACCTTAAATAATTTTTTTTATTTCTGTTTTTAAACATTTACCTATCTATGAGATATAATGAAAAAAAAAATTAAAATAGGATAAATTACGCAAATGATCACTAATATTTGAGTAAATTTTTATTTTTATTATTGATGTTTCAAAAGTCACAAATTGATCGTTAACGTTATCTTGAGTTACAAACTGATCACAAATTAGTCATTAACGTTATCATTTGTTACAAATTAGTCACAAATCGATCACTAATGTTATTATTTGTTTAAAACTAACATAACGGTTAACTACTGATTTCACACGGATTGACCATTATTTTGAAATATCCTTCTCTTATATCTCTTATCTCTATTCTTCTTTTCAACTCAAAACCACAATTTTTATTTTTCTTTCTTTTTCGATCTTCATCTTCACGATATGTTGCCATAGAAAAAGAAGAAAAAAACCATCCCACGGCTCCCTTTGTCTCGTTCAGATTTTACTCCTCGTAGTAATTAATACCTCTGTTCATCAGAGTTTTAGTGAGAGGAAGAAGAAAATGGTCATGACATAGCTTGGTAATATTGTTGTGCAGAAGCCATTTAAGTCTTTGCAGCGTTGCCTTCCAAGTTTGGTTTCATGCAGTAGTTTTAGTGAGAGGAAGAAGAAGATGGCCAAGCCAAAGATGTTAACGATAAGCCTTAATTTTCTCATGTTTTCTGACTGTTAACGATAATGCGTCCATCATATGGCTTCAAGTCTGCAGTCTGTAAATCAAAAACTGCTTCACTGCCGCCGAACCTACTAAGGTTTGATATTTTAGCATTCTTCAATGGCAGAGAAAGAGCTATCGTCGGAGCCCAACCCACCAACTGAAGACATGGATATCGAAACCCTTGATTCATCCGCCCAAAACCCCAATGCCAAGGACGACGCCAACGGTGACTCCAAATCGAAGCGCGAGAGAGAAGAAGACGGCGAAGAAACCGAGGATGCATCCAAAAAGTAGAAGCTAGAGAAGTCTGTAAAGGAGGAAAGGCTTGAGAAGAAGTCGGACTTACCCGAGTCGGGTCCTGTCCAGCTCGGTCCGAAAGATTTCGGGTCGTTTGCGGAGATGTTCGATTACTTTTTCTATTTGCTTCATCATTGGGGTACTAAACTGAACTTCAACAAGTATGAACATTGGCATTTTTGGACTTGCTTATAAAAGGCCATCTAGAGCCTGAGAGGAAGATTGGTGGAGGGATCAAAGCTTTCCAAATCCTAAATCATCCAGTGCGGAATAGTAAATGTTTCTTTGTGATCAGGGAGGATGAAACTGTTGATGATTTTAGCTTCCGAAAATGTATTGATCGTATACTCCCCTTACCTGATGATATGAAGATAAAACGCAACAAAAACAGGGCATCACACGGTGGTGGTTGGAAAGTACGTGGTGGAAAAAGAGATGGACGAGGCCGTGGGAAAGATGGTAAGCCTAGATATTACGGCAATAGTTGTTAAAATTAAAGTTGGATTAAATTCTTTTGTTGGATTAAAACTGCTTTGTTTTGCTTTTATATCTGACCTTATGTTGTTGATGTTTTCTGAAAGTTATTGATATTGATAACAGTTTGTACTGCCTTTCTGTTCATGTTCCTTTCTCGCTAATGAAAGTAGATCTAGCGATATTAGAGGGCAAAGCAATTATAGGTGAGACCGACATGCTTAGACAATGCAGAAGGATGTATTTCACCAAACCGCAAAGGCTTTCGACATCTTCAAAGCCACTAAATCAACCGATATAACCCAATTTATATATAAAATGGTGAGGGCTCTAAGCTATGGTTTACAGGAACATGATATGAGGCATCAAATTCGTTTGACCCATGGCTGCTTAAAAAAAGAAAAGAAGAAACGAACTTTAGAAGAAAAAAAAGGCATGGATTTTGCATATAATTTTCAGAACCTTTTCAATTTATACAGGAAGGAAATGGTAGGAGATGAGAAAGTGGAGATGGAAGAGACAGGTAAGACAAAATAATGGTTAAATGGTGTCAAATAAATAATTAACTTGCCATGTTTGCTTTCAGTCACCTACCGCAATAGTTAACATCGAGTGATTAATTTGTAATAAATAATAATATTAGTTATCAGCTTGTGACTTTTGAAATATGAGTGAAAAAACGAAATTTTACTTAAATATTAGTAAACATTTGGGTAGTTTACCCTTTAAAACATAAAGAGAAATAAGATTGTAATTGATTCAATTACAAGGAACACCAATGAGCTAAGATGCGTGCCCTTGACGAGCCTCTCGACGGCAGCGAACGCTAAGACTGCATTCTTCAATCAAGGCAAACGTGGCCTAATACATCACCATAGATAGATACATCCCTATAACGTAGCCCACCAACAAGACAAAACCTCGGCTCTCTTTCAATCTCTTCAGCATATATTTTCAACTCTCACTTGTTACATCAATCCAATCTTTCTTATTACAAAATTGAAAATCCCCGAAGATTAAATCTTTTGCCTTGCTCTGTTGTTCCTAATAAAAACAGTATATAATCACAGCACTCCCGTAGTCAAACTGCTAACCTGTTCATTCGTTCATTTTGGCCCTTATCTCCGCCTTTGCTGCCGGACATGGGGAGGGTGCCTTGTTGTGTAAAGGTAGGGTTGAAGAAGGGAAGGTGGACGGCAGAAGAGGATGAGCTTTTGACCAAGTATGTTCAAGCCAATGGAGAAGGCTCCTGGAAATCATTGCCCGAGAAAGCAGGTAAAATCACTTTTCGTTTTTGCATGATTTGATCATTTTTTTTGTGTGTTGATCGGTGTACGGTTATGGCGTTTGAAGGGTTACTAAGGTGCGGGAAGAGTTGCAGATTGAGATGGATTAACTACTTGAGAGCCGACTTAAAGAAGGGAAACATTACTGCTGAAGAGGAACAAATCATCGTTAAGTTGCATGCTACCTTGGGAAATAGGTTATTTTCATTTTTTTTTCCATGTTCAATCTCCATAGCCATAGCCACACAGCCATCAAGAAAACAAACTGTCATAATTTTCTTTTTCGCTCGTGCAATCATGCAGGTGGTCTTTGATTGCCGGCCAGTTACCCGGAAGAACAGACAACGAGATAAAGAACTACTGGAACTCTCATTTGAGTAAAAAAATACATAGCTTTAAAATCTCATCAAGTCAAAGTTTTCCCCTGATAATGGAGTCCAAGGAGGAAAAAAACAAACGCTGCTGTACCCAGAAAGACGCCGCAAGTTCTTCAAATTATAAACCTATGAAAAACGTGTCTATTAATGAGGTCGTGCCATTGCCAGGCACTCCAATACTACAAAAGGAAACCTTGTCCGCTACGGCCATTGAAGATCGAATGGCTCTGAATCCTTACGAGACAGATAAACCGATTCTTAGCCCTGCAGGTGGCGGAAAAACCATGGAGGATCCGATCCTAAGCACTACCGGTAACGTTGAAAAAAGGATGGATACTTTAGGCGCGTTCGAAGGGTTTAATGAAATCAAAGTCAAGGATGAATTGCTACAACCAAATGCCGATATGAGTCCAAACAAGACGGCGGCCATTGATGAAAGTGGGGACTCTAATGAAGGAGCTGTTTGGGACTTGATTTCCTGGTGTTCAATAAATACGAGCTCCATCGGTGATGGTGCTGTTGATAATCTTGATTTGGAGTATTGGGATTGGGACGATGACACAGTCGGAAAACGATTTTGAGTGATCATTCCATGGTTAAATTGATCTCTCTCATCTATCTAGCCGTTTCCTTTTCCTTTCCTTTATCATCTTTCTGTGTTTACTTTGAGTTTTTAGCTAGACAGCATCAATCTGTGTTGTTTTCTTTGACATCTCGTGACGTTACCGTTGTATTATAGCTGAATATTCCCACGTAGATACGACTGTACGGTTTATACCCCCTTGAATCAAAATAAATTTTTTAGAAATAAAATTAAACAATAATTACGAAATAAATATGTATTATTTAAATTATTGATAGAATGGGTTGTTGACATTAATTGCCAGCCGTTTGGTTAGGCAAGGTACTTGAGCTACTTTTAGTGGCTTGAATTTAGTTATAGAGGACCACTAAATTAGCATTGGTATTATTCCATTGTAGGTGTAAGATTAAGATTTTCTTTTTAATATTTCAAAACAACTGCATTTGATTCATTACAATACCTACCATTACACTATGTTGTAATTATATAATCTACTAATTATAATAATTATTTGAATATATCTCACATATACATAATTTTAAAAATCAATTTATTCTTTCATTCTATGAAACATAGTCGCACATAAAAGATTAAATAAATATATTCAAACGATTTGGAAAAAATAAAAAATATATCTATGATTACTATCTATAATGAAAAATGAAAACGTTGACAATTAGTTCGATCTCAACTTAACACAAATTTGAAGTGACTGTAACATCTATCAAGATGAAAGTCTAAATCATATGTCAGATCAACAAAAGAATGGAATATTTATTGACACGAATAACGATAATAACTCTAACCTTTTAACATATAAAAAGATTATAAAAATAAAATATTTTTTATACTAGACAAAATAACTTTTATTATAAAGAAAGAAAAGGATGTACTAAATAAATAAAAATAAAAATCTCATGTTTATAAAATAAAGCATAAATCTAAAAAAAATATGAACGATACTCAAATCATATATGTTGACGTTGACCAAATTAAAAATAAGAGGTAAATAAGCATGTGAAGATATATAATAATTAATTATGTTGCGGAAGACAGCTATCAGATAGAGTAAAAACGTAATTGATAATTTGAGAAAATAAAAATTAAAGATAAAAGAGACACAAAATTTTTTGTAAAACCTCTAAATAATATAGGGTAAAAACCACGAGCAACAGTAGAAGAATTTTACTATGAGAAAATAGGAATTACAACTTCTATCAATCTACCAAGGAGAAAACAATGATAATTCTCTCTTGATAAAAAGGAGAAAACAACTCTCAAGAAACTCTCTAAATTCTCTAGTATTGGAAGAAAGCTAGAATGCTTTGGGATGGTTTTGAAGCTAAATGAGCTAAGATATTTATAGTATAAGCTTTAAGGACTAATATTGAAAATCCCCTAAATTACAATAACTAAATGTGAGATTTTGCCATGTCATTTTTCAATCATTATTAGTGTCAACTATGAACCATTATTGTTGCCAACTTACAATGCATTATGAACCATTATTATGCATTATACAACTATTATTAGTTGTATGACAACTAATAACTTTGTTTGACAACTAATAAATTATACAAAATAAACTAATGAATAGAAAACAAATAGAAAAACAAAAAGTGAGAAGAAATATGGTGCGTGCGTGAGTGAGAGAGAGAGATATTAATAAAGATTAAAAAGAACACTAAATTTTTAATTAAAATTAAAGATTCTTTTTGAATAATTCGAGATAATTATAAGATAATATTTTTAATTTTTTTAGTCAATTGATAATTTATAGATATTGCAAGTATAATCATTTTTTTGAATGAAATAAGAAATAAGTAAAAAGATTAGTAGTCTTTATTTTACATTGGAGCTTGACAGATCTCCTCTCGGACTATTTTGAAAACTTCCATCGGACTGTTTGAAAAATTTATAGTCCTGCCGGTTGTGACCATGCTAATATCGAATATCATCTCGCCATGATATCCGATATCTTATTCCTCTCCCTCTTCGGGTCTCGCATCAGTTGGTGGGATTATCATAGACTGCAATGGTAACTGACTCGTCGGTTTCCAAAAACAAGTGGCATTGTGAATGCCCTTCATGCAGAGCTATGGGCTCTCATCTTAGATTTACAAGTTGCTTGGTCAAACAGATTTTAACTCCTTCAGGTCCACTCTGATTGCATGGAAGCCACTAAACTTGTTCAAAACGCTGAGACTACTCCAAGCTCGCTGCTACTGGTTCGTTGGATCCAACGCCTAAGAGAACGCTGCGGGTTTCTCTTATCATCTGGATCCCTCGTGATTGTAACATGCTCGCCGATGGTCTAGTTAAGCTACCATTCCCGTCGTCTTTCACCACTCATCTTTTCGACTCACCCCCTCCTGATCTTATAGCTATTTTCTATAGGGATATCTTCAGCCCTTCTTACCGTAAGATTGTGCCCGACTAATTTTCAAGGCTTCTGCCTCTTACTAAAAAAAAAGAACGAAAAATGACTACGGTGGCTGCGTACCTAAGTTCTCGACTTCAGTCTAGCCAACTACAGCATGCCATGTCATTATAAACACGTCATTGGGCATGTGCTTTACCAATAGGCATGGCGCGTCTCATCTTGCCACGCATATACCAAACGTGATTTTAGGTTCAACAACTAAAAATGCGCCACGTCATCATCAAATTAGATATTTGTTGTCCTTGCACACACTCGTTACGATGAAAGACTTGAAAAGCCTGGGAGATGAATAATAAAGAAACCAGAGATTAAAACTGGGGAAGCAGAAGAAAATACGAATACTAACAAAAATGAAGTCTCAAATCTGGTTAGCCTTTGGAACTTTAGCCTTGTTATTAGCATCAGCTTTGGCCGAGGACGTCTTCGTACTAACCGAAGAGAACTTCGACAAAGAAGTTGGTGAAGATAGAGGGGATCTCGTCGAGTTCTATGCTCCTTGGTAATAATTTCTCCATTGCTCTCGTTTTTCTTATTAATTAGTTAGATTAGAGTTTATATTTCATCTTTTATATGTTTAAGACTAGATCCTCGTTAATTACCGTTAGATCTACCCTCAGCAGATCATAGGAGAACATCGGTTGTTTTCTCAATTTTTTTGCTTTGTTTTTCATGGTTCTAGATCACTGAATTGTTGCTAAAGATGTTACTCTTCAGCCGTATTTATTGTTATTTTTTTGGGATTAAGAGCTTGAATTTGTTATATGTTGTTTTTTTAATGACATTTCAGTTCAATGATCTCAATTCTGGATGCGTGGATTTAAAATAGTCGTTTGTTTTTTGGTTTTCTAATGGAAAAACTTAAGTTCGAGCTAGTTTTATTGTGATTATATAATTTTTTTCCGATCACAGGTGTGGACACTGTAAGAAGCTAGCTTCGGAGTACGAGATGCTCGGGCCAAGTTTTAAGAAGGCTAAGTCTGTCTTTATAGGAAAGGTTAGCGATTTATAATCACACAGTTTTGCTTGTTAATGCATGAATTATTAACCATCAGGGCATTGGAATTGTGATTTTTTTTTACTAATATGAAGTTATTCTTGCTTGTAGGTGGATTGTGATGAACATAAGAGTCTATGCAGCATATGGTGTTCAAGGCTAGCCAACTATTCAGTGGTTTCCTAAATGCTCTTTGGAACCCAAAAAGTGAGTACCGATTAACATGTAGAAACAGCTGCTTTATGTTAGGTTTGTTTTAATCATACCAAAAATTTATTTGAAGCATGCTCTTAGTTGATCAAAATTGTTTTACCTAGGTATGAAGGACCACGCACTGCTGAGGCATTGGCCGCATATGCGAACAATGAAGGAGGTGCATATATCCTTTTACTTTGTAGAATTTTCTTGATGTAGTTCGCTAAATATGGGAGATTCTACCATTACTTCTGTCATATGTGTAGTTAACTTTCTGAATGTACATTGGTCAAAACTTTCTAGGATTTTGCTAAGCTGATGTATTGTTAACAGGGACTAATGTGAAGATCGCCACTTTGCCATCCAATGTTGCGATGCTTAATGCCGATAATTTTGATGAGATTGTCCTTGATGAAACCAAAGATGTGTTGGTTGAGTTTTATGCACCTTGGTAAGCATGTGCTTTTTTTCCCGTCTTTTCTTTTTCACTTTGTTTTGACCAAGTTATGGGTTGGTTTTCTGCCAGGTGTGGCAATTTCCAAAACCTTGCTCCTGTAAGCAATCTATATCTTTGCTTAATAACGTTGGCATGATTATTTTGGGGCAAATGGTGATCTGAATTCTAAGCCTATGTTTTTGTCTCTACAAACCTATGAAAAGGTAGCAACAACATTTAAATAAGAAGAAAATGTAGTGATAGCTAATCTAGATGTTGACAAATATAGGGATCTAGCTGAAAAGTAAGCATGGATTTGTCCAATAAGCTCAGTTTTCTTTTATAAAGTGTGTTAACAGTCAGGGAGTGTATCGATCGGTTTTAAGGCCTACGCTGTATGTGCAGGTATGGAATTAGTGGGTTTCCTACATTGAAATTCTTCCCAAAGGGCAACAAAGCTGGTGAAGACTACGATGGTGGCAGGGATTTAGATGGCTTTGTTACTTTCATCAATGAGAAATGTGCCACCAGTCGTGATGTTAAAGGGCAACTAACTTCAAAGGTTAGTAGTTGTAGAAATCAGAGTAATTCTATATATTTTCGTATTATTTTCAATAGGATATATTACATATTTATATACAAATTATCTCTCTAAAGTAGGAAACACTTAAGAAAAGAAAAATACTAATCCTAGGATGTGATCCCTTAAAATAAGGGATTATATAAATATATGTACAAAATCCCTTAATTAAAAAAATGATATCAAATCATAACAAATCATATCTCTATAATTCGTACACTCCCCCTCAAGCTAGAGAATATACATTGTATAATCCCAGCTTGAATAGGAATTTATTGAAAACAGACTTTGGCAAAACCTTAGTAAGAATGTCTGCAACTTGTTCTTCTGAAGGAATGTATGAAAGTGTGACTGCCTTTTTGTTAACTTGATCAGCTATAAAATGCCTATCAATCTCAACATGCTTTGTCCGATCATGTTGAACTGGGTTCTTGGCAATTTGAATAGCAGATTGATTATCACACAAGACTTTAAAGTGATCCTCTTGATTAGTGCCAAGTTCTTTCAATAGTTTAAGTAGCCAAATTCCTTCGCATATTCTCAATGCTAGTGCTCTGAATTCAGCTTCAACACTACTTCTTGAAACGACAAATTGTTTTTTACTTCTCCAAGTTGTAAGGTTACCCCAAACAAATATGCAGTAGCCACTAGTGGATCTTCTTTCAGCAAAGTTTCCGGCCCAACTAGAGTCTGTAAAAATTTTAACAGTTCTGGCTTGTGTCTTCTTAAACAATAAGCCGTGTCCTGGAGTTTTCTTCAAGTACTTGAGAATTTTATTTGCTGCTGCCATATGCTCTTCAGTAGGATAAATCATGTGTTGACTTATCACATTTACGGAAAAGGTTATATTTGGCCTTGTCATGGATAAATAAATTAGTTTCCCAACCAATCTTTGAAATTTCTCTTTGTTTACTAAGGACCCATCTTTTTTGCTAAATTTCAAGCTTGCCTCCATTGGTGTATCAATCGGCTTACAACCAAGAAAACCAGTTTCTTTGAATAAATCAAGTACATATTTTCTTTGGTTGATTACAAGTCCTTTTGACCTTGCCACCTCCATTGTTAGGAAATACCTTAGCTTTCCCTAGTCCTTGGTTTCGAATTCCTCATTTAACTTCTTCAAATTGCAAATCTCTTCTTCATCATCTCCGGTAAAAATTATGTCGTTCACGTACACAATAAGGATAGCTTTCTTATTTGTAGAAGTTACATTAATGAAAAGAGTATGATCGGCGAGGGACTGCTTGTAGCCGTTTTTCATAATGACTTTAGTGAACCTCTTGAACCAAGCTCTGGGTGATTGTTTTAATCCGTATAGAGACTTGTTGAGCTCGCACACCTTGCTACTTTCTTTAACAGACTTTAAGCCAGGTGACAACTTCATATAGATTTCTTCTTCTAGCTTGCCATTAATAAAAACGTTTTTTTACATCAAGTTAGTTTAATTTCCAATCGCAATTTACAACCAAACTTAGGATTACTCGAACAGTATTCAGTTTCGCCACATGTGCAAAAGTTTCTGTGAAATCTATCCCATATGTTTGCGTAAAGCCTCTAACCACTAGTCTAGCTTTGTATCGTTGAATACTACCATTGGAGTTATATTTTACAGCAAAGATCCATTTACATCCAACAATCTTTTTTCCTTGAGGAAGGTCCTTAACGGTCCAAGTAGCATTTTTCTCTAGTGCACAAATTTCCTCTTGAACAACCCTTTTCCATTTTGAATCCTTTAGGGCTTCAGCTATGCTTGTGGGAACCTGTTCTTTATCCAAGTTTGCTGTAAATGCTTGAAAAGACGGCATCAATGAATTATAACCAACAAATTTTTCAATAGGATGCTTGGTGCACTGTCTAACCCATTTCTAATAGCAATAGGGAAGTCATCTAGAGTATGAGAAGTAAACTTACTGATTTCTTCTTCTATTTCGACAGCTGGACCCAAATCTAATTCTCGGCAAGCATCAGATTGCAAAACAGCCTCAGGAATATGTTTGTCCAATAATTAACATATTATCAACATAGAGTATAAGTATTAGAAAGTCGCCACTTGCATACCTTTTTGTGAAGACAAAATGATCGTTTTCTGTCTTCTTGAAATCATGTTCTGCCATGAAAGAGTCGAACTTTTTGTACCATTGCCTTGGTGCTTGCTTAAGCCCGTGGACTCTTAGTCAGACGTCACACTAGATTTTGTTTGCCTTGAACTTTGAATCCCTCAGGCTGCTCCATGTAGATTTTTTTCCTCTAGATCGTCATGTAAGATTATTGTCTTGACATCGAGCTGTTTAATCTCCAAATCTTGCACGACTGCCAAGTCAATGACCATTCAGATGGATTACATCCTTACTACGGGAGAGAACATTTCATCAAAATCTATATTTTTTCTTGTCTGAATCCTTTGACGACTAACTGAGCTTTATAGCGAGGCTTTGAGCTGCTATCTTCAGTCTTGATCCGATATACCCACTTATTCTTCAGGTCTCTTCTCCTTTTTGGTAGCTCCACAAGTTCATAAGTATGATTCTCATGCAAGGATTGCATGGCTCTTCTCCACTATTCTTTATAACTATCGTTGATTGCTTCTTTATAACTATCATTGATTGCTTCTTTATATCTTTGAGGCCCCCTCATCAGTGAGCATAATGTACTCATTTGTATTATACCGAGTGGATAGTCTTTTATCTCTCGAAGATCATCTCGCTGTTGTGCTGTTGGAGAGTTAGATTGAGGATCTTCATGTGTTGGTTTATAATGAGTCTCCTGGTTGCTTTGCTCTAACATAGGTTCATGATCTTCAGTGTCATTGTTTTCTTGTGTATTATTATCATCACATCGAACTGGAGTACGTTCGGTGTTCTTGTAGCTTCTCAATCTTGACCTCTCTGAATATTTGATATATTTGATTGTTTAGTCTTCGATGAATACAACATCTCTGCTGCGGACAACCTTCTTATTGATTGGATCCTAAAGCCGATAACCAAATTTATCCTTAGGTGAACGAAGGTAGATGCATTGCTTCGTTTTTGCGTCAAGAAATAATACATCTACCTTTGTTCACCTTAGGATGAATTCGGTTATCGGCTTTGGGATCCAGTCAATGAGAAGGTTGTCCGCAACAGAGATGTTGTATTCTTCGAAGACCAAACAATCAAATATATCAAAAATTCAGAGAGACCATAATTGGGAAGCTACAAGAACACCGAACCTACTTCAGTTCGACGTAAGGATAATAATATAAAAGAAAAATTAAATGATACTGAAGATCATGAACCAATGTTAGATAAAATCAACCAATAAACTCATGATGAACCAGTACAAGAATAACCTCAATCCAGCTCTCCAACAGTACCAGAGCCGAGACGATCCTCGAGAGATAAAAGATCATCCACTCGGTATAATACGATGCTCACTGATGAGGGGGACTCAAAGCTATAAAGAAGCAATTAGTGATAGTCGTGGAGAAGAGTCATAGAAAAAGATATGCAATCCTTGCATGAGAATCATACTTGTGGAGCTACCAAAAGGGAGAAGAGCCTTAAGAATAAGTGGGTGTATCAGATCAATATTGAAGATAGCAGCTCAAAGCCTCGTTATAAAGCTCGGTTGGTAGTCAAATGATTCGGACAAGAAAAATGATTTAGAGGAAGAAATCTACATAGAGCAACCTGAGGGATTCAAAGTTCAAGACAAAGAAAATCTAGTGTGTCGTCTGACTAAGAGTCTATACGAGATTAAGAAAGCACCAAAGCAATGGTATAAAAAGTTCGACTCTTTCATGGCAGAACATGATTTCAAGAAGACGGAAAGCGATCATTGTGTCTTCACAAAAAGGTATGCAAGTGGCGACTTTTTCATTCTTATTCTCTATGTTGACCATATGTTAATTATTGGACAAGATCGCATGAAGATAGTTGCATTAAAGAAAGAACTAAGCAAGAGTTTCGTCATAAAATATTTGGGACCGACTAATCAAATTATTGGGATGTGAATAACTCGTGATAGATCAAAGAGACTGTTATGGCTATCCCAAGAGAGATACATTGAGAAGGTGTTGGTAAGATTCAACATGCACAAATCAAAGCCGGTTAACACACCACTTGTTGGACACTTCAAGCTGAGCTCGAAGCAGTGTCCCACAAGTGAGAACGAAATGGAGGAAATAAAGAAAATTACATACTCATCTGTAGTAGGCAGTCTCATGTATGCAATGATATGCAGAAGACTAGATATCACCTATGCTGTAACACCCCTAACTCATATTCGACCCGAATACAAGTCTGATATATCACATTGACTTTTCAAACTTTGATTCTTAAAGTAAAATCTTGGGAATTTAAAACTTTCATTAAAACAAAATACTTTAATTTACATAAAAGAGACCATTTAATACAAAATCGATCAGAACATTCGTAATTAACCACTTATTACATACCAACACTTTATACACAACAAAATACATACTTTGTCAATTACTTCTGATCTAATTTCTTAGTAATGTTGATGTCCGTGCCACTTCTATTCTGAATCTTCTTATTTCTTGGTACCTACGTGTAAATCACTTACACGCTAAGTCATAGACTTAGTGAGGCAATAAATGAATATGCAACAATATCTTCATGAATATGCATTCTTACCATTTCCTTCATGACATTTCAATATGCATGTATCTATTACACAATAACATATATAATCATATCATGCATGTACAAAACTTACCTTCTTGTACCACTTTCACTTTACTTTGTATTTCAATTGCCCATGAATATTATTGAGAATAGAGGTATGTGAGTACATTGAGGTTGTGCACTAATACTGTCACCACAGCTCGTATCAATTCCCTCATGGGGCACCGAACCTTAGTTCAGTATTCGTCCCGAAAGACTGTCATATATGTCCCGTAGGACCACTACATCCGAAGGACTACGTGACTGTTATGGCTATCCCAAGAGAGATACATTGAGAAGGTGTTGGTAAGATTCAAAATGCACAAATCAAAGTCGGTTAACACACTATTTGTTGGACACTTCAAGCTGAGTTCGAAGCAGTGTCCCACAAGTGAGAACGAAATGGAGGAAATAAAGAAAATTACATACTCATCTGTAGTAGACAGTCTCATGTATGCAATGATATGCAGAATACCAGATATCGCCTATGCTGTAATACCCCTAACTTATATTCGACTCGAATACAAGTCCGAGATGTCATATTGACTTTTCAAACTTTAATTCTTAAAGTAAAATCTCGGGAATTTAAAACTTTCATTAAAACAAAATACTTTAATTTACATAAAAGAGACCACTTAATACAAAATTGATCAGAGCATTCGTAATTAACCACTTATTACATACCAACACTTTATACACAACAAAATATCTACTTTGTCAATTACTTCTGATCTGATTTCTTATTAATGTTGATGTCCGTGCCACTTCTATTCTGAATCTTCTTATTTCTTGGTACCTACGTGTAAATCACTTACACGCTAAGTCATAGACTTAGTGAGGCAATAAATGAATATGCAACAATATCTTTATGAATATGCATTCTTACCATTTCCTTCATGACATTTCAATATGCATGTATCTATTACACAATAACATATATAATCATATCATGCATGTACAAAACTTACCTTCTTGTATCACCTTCACTTTACTTTGTATTTCAATTGCCCATGTATATTATTGAGAATAGAGGTATGTGAGTACATTGAGGTTGTGCACTAATACTGTCACCACAGCTCGTATCAATTCCCTCATGGAGCACCGAACCTTAGTTTAGTATTCGTCCCGAAGGACTGTCATATATGTCCCGTAGGACCACTACATCCCGAAGGACTACGTGACTGTTATGGTTATCCCAAGAGAGATACATTGAGAAGGTGTTGGTAAGATTTAACATGCACAAATCAAAGACGGTTAACACACCACTTGTTGGACACTTCAAGCTGAGTTCGAAGCAGTGTCCCACAAGTGAGAACGAAATGGAGGAAATAAAGAAAATTACATACTCATCTGTAGTAGACAGTCTCATGTATGCAATGATATATAGAAGACCAGATATCGCCTATGCTGTAACACCCTAACTCAAATTCGACCCGAATACAAGCCCAAGATGTCACATTGGCTTTTCAAACTTTGATTCTTAAAGTAAAATCCCGGGAATTTAAAACTTTCATTAAAACAAAATAATTTAATTTACATAAAAAAGACCACTTAATACAAAATCGATCAGAGCATTCGTACCATTTCTTTCATGACATTTCTATTCTGATCTGATTTCTTAGTAATGTTGTTGTCCGTGCCACTTCTATTCTGAATCTTCTTATTTTTTGGTACCTACGTGTAAATCACTTACACGTTAAGTCATAGACTTAGCGAGGCAATAAATGAATATGCAACAATATCTTCATGAATATGCATTCTTACCATTTCTTTCATGACATTTTAATATGCATGTATTTATTACACAATAACATATATAATCATATCATGCATGTACAAAACTTACTTTTTTGTACCACTTTCACTTTACTTTGTATTTCAATTGCCCATGTATATTATTGAGAATAGAGGTATTTGAGTACATTGAGGTTGTGCACTAATGTTGTCACCACAGCTCGTATCAATTCCCTCATGAGGTACCGAACCTTAGTTCAGTATTCGTCCCGAAGGACTGTCATATATGTCCCGTAGGACCACTACATCCCGAAGGACTACGTCCCGAAAGACTATTATACCATCAACTCTTGGCATGCCAATTACACCTATAGCTCTCATATCGTATACTATGAGCCTTATTCTTATATTTCATATGTTTATGTACTTATGTCATTTCTCTTGTGTGATCATGTAGTTCATGTCATTTCTCTTGTGATCATGTAGCTCATGTCATTTATCTTGTGATCATGTAGCTCATGTCATGTTCTCATATCACATATCATATCACATGTGTATTTGAATCTATTCATATATATACATCATTTATCCAATCACATGAACATATATATGCCTTATGCATGTATTACAATAATTATCATGTATGCATGTTCATAACCATTGTATTATGAAAATCAATATATGAATTAGACTTATCACAAGTCTTATTCCATTATACTATATATATATTATGCACTCACCTTAGCTTTGCTTTGATTCGATTCTAATCTTTTGATCGTTTCGGAATAAGCTTACTTTTAGTATCTACATAATCACACATGGATCTATATCAATATTATAGCTAATATACTCTAATGGTTCACTCTTTAGATTAAGATAAATGCCAATTTCCTCTTTTAATGAAGGTATGCATCGATGCACTACTTGTACATCAGTGCATAAAATGCATTCGATGTTTTATCATTAATGGGATACATCGATGCATGCCTTATGCATCGATGCACTAATTGCATTCGATGTTTTTATTTAAAAGAGTGCATCGATGCACTACTTGTGCATCGATACGCCTTCAAACAATTTCTGGGTTTTAACCTTGATGCATCGATGCACTATGAATATGCATCGATGCACTATGAATATGCATCGATGCACTCTGCCCAGAATCCTCTTTTTGAACCCGAAAATTCATTCATTCTAGATTAAATCCTTCATGTTTAATCCTTTTTTTCATTCTTAACTATAGTATACATCCTTGAACCAATTTATACTCATTTATTTCATCTTAAACCTTCAAATCCTATCCTTCATATGTAATTCAAGAATTACATCAATAATTCAACATGTTTGAATTCTACTTTTAAAACTTCGTATATCTTAACTAGATTGATGGTAAGTCAAATTTAACTTTCAATTCTAGTTATGAACTCTATTCCAAGATTTCATTTAAGAACTTCAAATCTTAAATCTCTCCTAACTCCATCATCCTTTGATGTTATGATAACTTAAGCTTTCCTTAAGCTTAGTTATCATCTAATAATCAAAAACCAATCTTAAATTTAACAAGAAACTCAATAATCAGAAATCTTACCTTTGTTTTGGTTCACACGCACAAGGAAGAAAGAAGAAGAATAGAACTCTGGAAGCCTTGGGTGTTTTCTCCCCTTCCACCCACGTGTATCCTTATATCTATACTTATCATTTCTTTAATTATTTTTCCTTGCAATTACTCTATTGTCCTTTCATTCCTTCTTCCTTTCAATTCCATCTTACACAATAATTTACAAGTAAATCTTTATACTATTCATTCATTTTATTTTAACCACCAAATTCTGAGACTTTACAATTTGGTCACTAACCCGGTATTGAGGATGTTACATATGCAGTTGGAGTCGTGAGTCGTTTCATGGCCAATCCAAGGAATGAACATTGGGTTGCAGCCAAATGGATTCTTCGATATCTACGAGGAACTTCCAAAAAATGTTTATGCTTTGGGAAAGGAAAACCTGTGTTGGAAGGATACACAAATGTAGACTTGGTCGGTGATATTAATTCAAGAAAAATAACATCGGGATCAATATCACCGGCATACCTAACTACTTTTGCAAGGGTTGTCTCGTGGCAATCAAAGTGTGTTGCATTGTCCACTACTGAGGCAGAGTACATCGCAGTTACTGAAGCTTGCAAGGAGATGTTGTGGATGAAGAATTTTTTACTGTAGCTGGGAGTAGATCAAGAAAGGTACGAATCAAAGTACAATTTATCTGGCTAAGAATTCAACATTTCATTCCCACATATAGACTCTGGATATCATTGGATCTGAGAAGTTCTCGAAGAAAAATAAATACATATTAACAAGGTTCACTCATATGAAAATTGGTCAAACATGATAACCAAGGTAATACCGACAAAGAAGTTCGAAGATTACTGTCAATGTTTCAGCTTGTTACTACCTCTAAATTAAGTCGAGAGAGTGAGATTTGTTGGATACCTCCTTAATTGGAGAGGTTCTAGAAAATTCTAGAGCTTTCTGAAGAAGTGTAGAGTTTTCTAGAACATTTTAGAGTACTCTAGAGAAGTGTAGAACTCTCTAGAAGCTTGCAGAAGAGTGTGAAATCCTTTGGAGATATGTGGAACCTTATGGAAGGGAGTGGAAGATAGTAGAGCTTCTTAAAGTGTGTGGAGCATTCTAGATAATTAACCTCCACCCTTGGATGCAAGTAATCTCTACCATTCATTGTGGAGGTGGAGTAGTATAAATAGGGGAGAGAGACTTCATTCATAACCATCCAAGAACACTAAGAGAGTCCACTTCTTAGAGTGAGAAACTAGAGGATTAGAGAGCATCTTTGAGAGAGAAGAGAGATAGCTTGGGAAGTTTTTATCCTCAAGCTTGAGTGAGCTACCAAATGTGGGTCAAATTTTGTGAACACATCCTTGTAATCATACTATTCTTTTATATAGTGGAAGAATCTCCAAATTGGAGAATTATACTCTTGTGCCCTCTTTATTATCTTTTAATCTCTAAGTGCATATCTTAACTTTACGAAGTGGAAAATACTGTTATTCACAAGTTTGGATGCATTAGTGAAGGAGTTTGTGTCTGGTAGTAACGATGAGAAGAAAACAATCTTCTCCAAGATTTAAGAGGAAGTAGAGAAGCTCACAGGTTCAACTGCGAGGTTTTCGATCGTTTAATTCCTCAATATTCAAATTTCGGCTGTAAAGGAGAACTTGTCAATTTGGAGATTCCTGCATCTGAGGAAAACTATTATATATGTAACTATTCATCTCTCTGGTTGTTAGGTATGGAAAGATATACTTGAAAGCTGGTAAAAGCTATTTAGAGAAATGTGTTGATTATCCCAAGAAGGAAATTTAGCGGCTGCATCGTATTCTTGAGAAGGTAAGATTTTTCTTTATCTTCAAATAGTACAACTTACTATTGTAATAGAAGTACATTGGATTGTGCCCCGAGTCATCTTTTCCGTATCTATGATGTTTGACAGTAAATCATAAACGAAATTATATTACTGACGGTAAAATTATTTTGTCGCTTTTTTATGCTCATGTAAACTCATGCTGGAACTATGATAAGAGCTTCTTAACCATGAGCTTTTTGCTTGTTCTTGATGCAGTCAAGAAGCCTAACAAAAGCTGATGAATTCATGTTGAAGAATAACATCCTATCAACATTTGCATCTTCCTAGATCATCGTATGTCCGTGTAGTGCTGTAGCGGCATGGTAAAGTTTCGTTGACATTTTTGAGGACTAGTTTTGCTCCTGGTGGTGGGATTATCATAGTGTTTAATGTTTAAGCTTTTGAGGATCTTTCAACAGTAAATTGTTGGACCATGACTTGAGTTGAGCACATATGCGTGTAGCGGCAACAGTAACTAGTAAAGAGCTTATGTTATTTTTCTCTTTTTATCTAGTTAGAACAATGATTTTATTCGACATTTCGTTGCATTGGTGCCCCAGTTTTCCAATTACATAGATTTTATGAACACTTAAACACACGCGCTCTTTCTTGAGCCTCCTGTGAACGTTAATTATAGCCTTATTTCCATGTTGCTTACATCTTATTTAACGTCCTATTTTTCGTTGAGAAAAAAAAAACCTCTTAAAATAGTAAAATTATATACATTTTATTTTTAAAAATTTTATAAGTATACATTAATATGATATAATTATATTTTAACATCTCGAAAAGCAAAATAAAATTTGAAAAATAGTAAATAACTAAATAATTGAATTTTAAATTTGTTTACAAATAAAAACTCCTCAATAAAATAGATATATTAAAAATACACCAAAGATTATATACTAGTTTATATATATATATATATATATATATATATATATATATATATATATATATATATATATATATATATATATATATTACGAATAATACGCATTCTATTAGAGTGATATAGAATTATACTCTATTACGAAAATGATATTGTTTTCCTGATTTAAATTCAACACGGTCTAATTATATGTATAATATATTAAATTTATTAAATTCAATAACACACAAGTATCTATGAAAATTAAGCATATTAAACACCTTGTTAATAGTGATATGATCCTATACGATAATAAAATACTTGGGTATCTGATATATAGTAACCTGCTTCGCCGGTGTATGGAAAGATGGTGGGTCACATGTTTCGTCTCTTGACCCGTGTTAATGTTGGAGTGTTAGAATCTTGATCAATTTTCTATCTGTTTATAATTTTAAGGTTGTCTTTGGCTTTCGGACAATGAGATATGCAAGAATAAGATTGGTTATTGCAAACCTTCTGCTTTTGGTACGTAAACCTACTAATAATATAATTAAAAATTCATTTTTATTTATTTTAGTCTAATAACATAAGATATTAAATGTTTTTTTAATAAAGTTTAAATTTTGATAACTTAAATATAAATGAAAGTCGTTTGATTATCAAATAGTAAAAAAATATACACACTCAAATCCTCAGGAAGTTAAAAAAGGAATCGGAGATTCGAGTAATTAATAACTGGCTCCTCTTCTAAGCATTTCACTGTATTCCAAATCAGAAGTTTGTCGTTGTAACTTCATTTCCTCAAAGAACTTTGCTATAAATTTCTCCGCCTTCGAATCGATCCCTTCTTCCTCTACCGGAAACGGACTTTTCTCATCACAACCTTCATATCCCCACTCTTCCTCTTCTCCTTCGTCTTCCACAATATTCGAACATGTCGAGCAACTCTTGGTGCTTCCACTATCACGCCTATAAATCCCATCATCATATTCATCCATGGCCAAATCATCTTATCGATCGAAGTCTACCGCCTCGGCACTAACGCAAGAGAGAAGAAACCGCATCGAAGCGGAGCGGTGCACGGTCTTGACGAAGATAATCGGCGTCTCGTTCAAAGAAAACTGGCGTTCCTTGTAATGGAGACGGTCGCCACAAGCATGAGACGCCATAGTTGAATGTCCGAGACCCTTTAGGAACTTGGGCACCAAGCGCAGCTCCATCATGAGCCGCCGCTTGAACACCCCACCTTTTCTTGCCCATAACAATGCTAGACGCAACAGTCCCCAAGCTCTCCGGCCAACACCGCCGTTCTTCTTCAGCTTCATAATTTGCAGCAAATAATAGGGTTTGTTTTGTTATTTTTTGTGAAATTGCTTGGCAGAAAGCTTGAAGTACTAAGTTTTCTTTTTTGCTGAATTGTGAGTGAAGATTGGCTATTTATATGTAATTATGTTGGTCCATTTAATTTAGGTACGCGGAGAGTAAGAAAAAAAATGGTTTTGGTAAAATTCTATAAAAAAGTCCTTGTATTATATACTTTTGACGGATTAGTCCCTCTCTCTTATAATTTGATATTTTTAATCCATCGAAATACGTTGAAGTGATAAATATACCTTAATCTTTTCATATAGTAGGACAAATATTATATTATATCTACAAGAAAACAAGAAGAAAAATGTAAGGCAAATGATTGAAGCGTAGGCCCCGGGACACGCGTTTTGTTGTGTTATTTATTTAAAGATTTTAATTAGGTTAATGATTTGAAGGAAAGAACGAACATCGTTGAGACTTGCGGAACGCTTGCCGTATTGTTTAATGGTACGTGCAAATAAAGAAATGGGAGAATCCCAAGCTCCAACAACTCATTATAAACACAGATTTTAACTTATTTCAAACGTCTGAATTCAATGTTCCGGGAAGCTGTGCTGCTAATCATATGATTAATTCTTTAATTAGGGATCAAACTGTAAGAAACTTCCTCTAATTTACTTTGAAAAGCCATGAAGATTTTCACACCAAATTATATATGGGAATAGTTCTACAGCGTCAACAATTGAGAAACTAAGTTCTGGAACGATGTATCCAAAATTGTTATATAATCCCTTTTAAAATTTTAGATTTACAAATTAATGTAATGGATTAATTACATTTTGAGTTTTTGACCTCCAAAATTTTGAATTTCAATCTTTGTCCCTGCAACCTGGTTACCTCTAGATAGGATAAAACATGTGGTCCCTGAATTTTGCAACTCTTGTATAATTTAATTCCTGGATATTTTTTCTTTGCCAACATTAGTTCTTAAACTCGACAATTTTTTTCTCAAATTGATATTCAATTTTTTTTATTCATGTTAGTCTCAAAAATTGATAATTTTTAATTTGGTCCTTGAACTTAGACTCCATTAAAACTAAAAAGCGTGAAGAAATCTAAATTTAGGAAGTAAATAAGGAAAAGTAGACAAAATTTAGAACTAATGCAGACCTTGATGATCAACAGATCAAGTGGAAAAGTTGACAAAAAAATTTAGGAACTAAGTTAAAAACATTGTTAAATTAAAGGACTAAATATTGTTTTACCCCTTTAAGATAAAAACCCTCACCCAACGACTGTTTTTAGATATTATAATTTCGGTCGTTGCTCCCAAGTTCCAACAGCTTGTTGGGAATATAATAGGGGTATAGGATAGCCACCTAAATGGAGTGGATTTGGTGCGGGGTCATTTCTGTGTTTTGGTTAAACTACAGAGTGCCCCACATGTTTCAGACTGTGGGGTTGGTTTCCTAGTTTACAGCTTGTCAATATGTCAACACAGATGAATGCCAGAAATGCATTGGTTTTTTTAATAAACTGAACGAAAAGCTTCACTTGGTAGGTAATCTGTTCAAGCAAGCCACCCAAGTCTATGTATGGACATAGGACACCAAACAACCCTACACCATTAGGGATGAATATTTGACTCAAACCCTACATATTTTGATCCAATTCAATATGATCAAGTCAATTTTTGTTGTTGTAGTTGTTGAAAATTTGAGTTTAAATCAGAATGATTTCAGATTTAGTGTAAAAAACTCGATCCACCTAAACAAGTATTGATTTTACTTAATAAATATATATATTTGATCCAATTCAATATATACATTTAGCCCTACGGATTTTGATCCAATTCAATCTAATCTCTTAACTTTTTTCAATTAAGTCTTTATTTTACTTAATAAATATATATATTTGAGTCAGATCGAATCATGTAAGAATTTTACCATAAAAAATACAGTTAGATATCAAGCGGGGTCGATTGGATGAGTTTAAATTTTGAGTGTGCCAAAAACCGAGTTAATCTGACTCATTAACATTCCTATATACCATGGCACTTTCTTCGCCCTTGGCCTAAGCTCCCTCCAAACTTTTGTCATTCCCTGCACAGGCCAGCGTCTAGCTGGTAAAAAATTGTAAAGCAGGTCGTGTTAAACTGACGAGCTTCAAATGTTGGCCTGAGATAATGAAACCTGCACTATGGATCTAATTTGATCCACTCCACCCACAAAGAATGATCAAAATTGCCCAAAAGTTGTGTTCCAACTAAGCAAGTCTATTAGCCCCAATCCTCCCTCCTGTTTGGGCCTGTCACGTGCACCATATGCACACTTTATCTTCCATGAAAACCTCATACAAATATGATTAATAACCCCGAGTGCTCATACAACTTGTCATTTCACCCCAACAATAAAATCTACCCTTCTCTTGACTAAAACCATCACAGATGTGTAAGCTTTAGGGATTAAATTGAATGACATTATGAGTTTCATCCTCAATCCAACAATCCTGAAAGTGCATTCATTGGAATAACAAACAAATTGTGAGACAATGGGTTATGGATCTCCTTGTCGGATCCCTTTCCTACCCTTAATATTAACCTTCCACACTACCATTTCACTTGAGGAAATCAAGCACCGGAGACTCTTCTCTGTTGGAAGCCCAATTATACTAAAGATGAGATTTGGACATTTGTAAGGATGAATTGCTCAAGCTACTCAGTCTATGATACAGTGCATTTTTCTTCCTCCTCTCATCGAAGCACTAATGCCCAAAATATCTGAAACTTAAATCAACCATACACTCAATAGCACTAACGCCAATGTTGTTCAAACAAATACATTGAAGCTTAAGTCAATCATCAATCTGTAGCATATATCATTAATATTAATGTTCTTAAGCAAATGCAACTTTCCTGTACCATTAATAGATATAATGAAGTTACAACAATATGATAATATTCCACATTGAAAAAGAAAAATTGTCATTCAACATTTAACAGCAACCCATAAATCAAACCCTATTCTCTAATGTTTTAGTAAGAGCAAAAGTAAAAGGAAAAACACTAGTTTTCAGAGAGAGAAATTCAATCTTATTCTAAAAAAACAAGGCTAAAATATTTATATAAATGTGCTATCTTCTTACTTACCAAGTTTTTGTTTTGTTTTGTTTTTAGCCCAAAAATGTCTAAACCGTCGATTTCATCGGGTCCCACTCTCCATCCGACGTGTACACAATCTGAGCCGTAGCTTCCGCCGCTTTTTAATATCCACGGACGATCTGCGAGCACTTGTTCTTGATCCAACGAAAACCTTTCCCCAAAGTAGCCTTCATTTTCCCTTCAACAGTGTAGACCTTGTACTTCGCTATCCTCTTCTTCCTCTTCATCTCGGGATCCGTAAAACCCCACGGCTTCGAGTTCGTCGACGCTTGACTCGTCCGAGCCGGAACGGGCGGTATCTGATTGGATGCAACGACACTCGTGTTCTTTCCGCTAACTATCTCCATCCGCCGATCCGCTCCGTACGGCCTTGAACCCGACCCGTAGCTCTCCATCGAGACAGCAAGACGAAAATGGGAAATGTGTGGGGTTAGGGTTTGGGGAACTCGAGCTTACTCTGTGAAATGATAATGAGAACAGTTTTTAAAGCATTTTTCTCTGCTTTTTTCTGGCTTAATTATGACGTGGTTTTAGTACGGGATGATTCTCTTTCCTGAAATTCGTCAAAAAGGAAAAACCAAAACAAATTATGGTTAAATCTGAAAATTAAAGATGCAGCCTCGAGTTTGGTGCTTCAGAACCTTGGGGCTGTCTCCTCTCTGATTATCGGAAAATGTTCTGCTCCGCTAACTTTCTGTATTAATTAATTAATTAATCAATTACATTGAATTAATTACGCGTGTTTAGGCCAAAAGTGTGATGATCATATTTAGGGCTGCTTAATGAGTTGATGAGCATCTCGTGTAGTTAATGAGTTGATGATCATATCAGATTGCCCTGATGTAAGGCAATCGCCTTTAAACGTGAGACACGGGACATGGGACACGACTCACGTTTATATACTATAATGAAATTTAACATAAAACATTAAAAAAATTATACCTTTCAATGAAATTACTAGTTACTTTCAGGAAAGACGGACGTATAATTTTATGTTATGATAAAAGAACTTATAAAATTTTAGAGGAGTCAAAACATATTCTCAATAAAAAGATATAAATATATAAAAAAACATATAATTATTTAGAAATTTTAAGAGGACTATCGCCCCTCTAAGTTCGTCCCTGATTTTCATAGCTTTGAGAATGACACATATAATTACGAACATTTGCTACGCTATTTGTTAACTGTCAAAGATGTAAATTTAGGTTTAAAACTAGTATAAAGTCATGAATACACGTGTTTTGAAGTGTTTAAAGGCTTAATGTCCAGGTTCCGGGTCTGTTGAAGGTATTTTCGAACTCAATCTTTGCGGTTTTGAATATCAACTTTAAAATCAAACTTCTTATTTTGAAGCTGAAATTTAAAAATATAAAACTAAGCTAAGAGTTTTGAAACCATCCTATTAATTTTGAAATTGATCCTCTGATTTTAAAATTGAGATCTTGATCTTGATTTTTCAAACAATTTCAATAACATATGGTTCAAATAGTTTATTTAGACCTAAAATAAATTATCCAACCTTTCAAAAATAAACTTTTATGTCTAGTTTGAAGTCATAAGTACTAAATTGACTATAATTCTTCTAAGTTTAATTTTGTATGTCTTGAAAATATAGGCATCGATAAAGGATCAAAGTACCCATAGTATTAAATATTTAGATGAGAGGGTTTAAATTGTTTGGAAGCATGTGATGATCTTTTATAAATTATTATCTGTATAAATATTTTTAAAATGACATTCTAATTTTAGACTGAAGTTATAAGTGCTAAATAACCAAAGTATTCATACGTGTGGAAATAACCAAATTACATTTAATACTTAATAAATGGGGTGAAGTCCTAAACTTTGGGGGAATTAAAATAACCACAAAGTCGATAAATTTTATTAAAGAATAGCTTTATTTTTTCTGAGTAATCGAAAAGATTGTGTTGAATCGATGACTAGAATAAACGCTTAATTTAATAAGCGACATAAATGGTAAAATAGAGTATTATTATTTTAGAAGTTTCGGATTTGAGTAGTTACGTAGCTTGAGGCAGCAAATGGGGTGAAGTCCTAAACTTTGGGGGAATTAAAATAACCACAAAGTCGATAAATTTTATTAAAGAATAGCTTTATTTTTTCTGAGTAATCGAAAAGATTGTGTTGAATCGATGACTAGTAAGAATAAACGCTTAATTTAATAAGCGACATAAATGGTAAAATAGAGTATTATTATTTTTAGAAGTTTCGGATTTGAGTAGTTACGTAGCTTGAGGCAGCTTGGGCTCTCACGAATATTGCTTCAGGGACATCAGAAAATACCAGAGTTGTAATTGATCATGGAGCTGTTCCTATATTTGTTAAACTCGTAGGATCTCCAGCCGATGATGTACGAGAACAGGTAAGAACTGCAGTTTGCAAGTGATCTTCTATTCGTTAACACGGTTTATTTGCACTTCTCTTATGCTTTTCCATTCTTTTGGAATTACAGGCTGTTTGGGCATTAGGAAATGTTGCTGGAGATTCTCCTAAATGCCGTGACCTGGTCCTTGGTGCCTTTGTTGGCACAATTTAATGAGCATGCAAAGCTCTCTATGCTGCGAAATGCTACCTGGAGTTTGTCAAACTTGTGCAGGGGAAAGCCACAACCTTCGTTTGAGCAGGTTAGACTTTCTTTTAATATGAATTGTTGGAGTTGTTATGTTTCTTTTGTTGGTGATGATTTTTTGCTAATAAATTGGGCTTTTGAAATTTAATAAGCAGACAAAACCTGCTTTGCCTGCTCTTGTGCTTCTTATCCATTCAAATGATGAGGAAGTTTTCGAAATTGATGTATTTGTTTTTCTTATGTTTATTTCTCTCTCATTCCCCTCGTGTTGTTAGTCATCCATCCCCAACAGTCCTCATTCCTGCTCTTCGCACAGTTGGAAATATTGTTTCAGGGGATGATACGCAGACTCAGGTATGGAATTCTTGACATTTATTACTTTCACAATTGTTATTCCAATAGTGTTCCCTCGAGATATGATTTTCAATGACTTTCTGAAGAGTTTAAAGCTTGACATTTTTAATAAAGATGTACTACTGTGAATTGTTTTGAAAACTTGAAACCTTTTACGTGGTTTTCACACTTGACATGCATATAGACAATTTTCTACGAATAACATTGTACTTCAAATATTTCCTTCTATAAGAATCTAGGAATGAGAAGATTTGTCATGTAAAGATTGTAGACCGTGCAAAAATTGTGCATCTTATCATGTCATTCATGCATAATTTGTTTGAGGTGAAATTTTTATTCTTGGTTAGTTTATATAAGTTGAAAATGTCATCTGCTTTTCTTTCAAATAGATTTTTTTTTTCTTTTTCATGTCACTGCTTTAGGTTGCCTCTTTCTCTAGTCCTCCGACTCTTTTTCTTGTTACCCCATTCAGTGCATTATTGGTCAGCAAGCCCTTCCATTCCTCTTGAACCTGCTAACAAATAACTACAAGAGGAGTATCAAGAAGGAAGCTTGCTGGACCATCTCAAACATCACTGCGGGAAATGTAGATCAGATACAGGTAAGCCAATTATATAGTATGACAAACCTATACTTTGATGGTCCACGGCATATGTTAGAAACTGGAAAGTTTAGTTTTCAATTGTGGCATTTTGTCCTACATGATTGTATATCCATTGGATCTTGAAATTTGAGAATCTTTTGCAGGCTGTAATTGAGTCTGGGATTTTTGCCCCTCTGGTCCATCTACTTCAAAATGCCGAGTTTGATATAAAGAAAGAAGCTGCTTGGGCAATTTCAAATGCTACATCTGGCGGTACCCATGAACAAATAAAGTATCTTCCCTTTGCCATTATCATTCTCTGGGTTCTTGTTAGAACAATTTGCCATAAATTATTAACTGTCTTGTTCACTAGGTTTTTGGTGAGCCAAGGATGCATTAAACCATTGTGTGATCTTCTGAACTGTCCCGACCCAAGAATTGTCACCGTTTGTTTAGAGGGTCTTGAGAACATTTTGAAGGTTGGTGAAGCAGAAAATAATCTGGGTCACACCGGAGACAACAATCTCTATGCTCAGTTCATTGATGATGCTGAGGGGTTGGAGAAGATTGAAAACATCCAAAGTCATGACAACTATGAAATATATGAGAAGGCAGTGAAGATTCTTGAAACATATTGGGTGGAAGAAGATGATGAGCCTTTACCCCCAGGCGACGCTTCACAATCTGGATTCCAGTTCGGAGGCAATCAACTTCCTGTTCCCTCTGGTGGATTCAATTTCTGTTTTCATTGTTAAATTTTATTATGTTGTGATTTGTCAGATCGAGTTAAATGTCATCTTGAAGTATGTAATTCTCGAATTAAGATGTAAACAACTAAAACATGATCCATACCCATCTATAATTCCGTGCTATTAGTAATTTATGATTTTTAAGTGAATTTCTAAATTAAAGAAATATTTCTTCAACCTACTTTATTATATTTAACTATAATTAAATATTCATTTTAGTTTAAATTGATTCATACAACTTGAATATATTTTTCATTTAATTTGATAAAATTTTAAATAAACTTTAATTAATACAATCGTACTTACCAACTCAACTTGCTCATAAATTTAACTCAATTTCACTGGACTCTATCAAATAATAAGCCTTATAATATTCTCTTAGATAATCATAATATTAATCTAATCCCAGTGAACTGGATTCCATAACGGCATATGAACGTTAGGGTTCCCCAAAATTCAAATTCAAATCAGTGGCACCATCGTTATTACCACTACGTTTAAGTCCGATTTCCGTAAAAAATAACAAAATAATTTCGACATAGAAAGTAATCCCAATAAAAGAAGAGGGAAAACCTCACTATAAAACAAAACAACAGTATCTCGCCTGACCGAAGTCCCGACGTATCCCGATCCAATAATCGAACCACTCTCTTTCCCCGTCATTTTCTCAGAACAATCTATCGCAGAGAATCGTAGCCTCCCCGTATTTCACCTGCAAATTAATCGGCGATTCAATCAGATTAACTGAAAAAGAACACGAAGATGTCTTTAAGACCGAGCGCGAGGACTGAGGTTCGACGGAACAGGTACAAGGTGGCGGTTGATGCGGAGGAAGGTCGGCGGAGGAGAGAAGACAACATGGTGGAGATCCGGAAGAACAAGAGAGAAGAGAATCTTCTAAAGAAGCGCCGCGAAGGACTTCTCGCTCAACAAACACAACCGCAGCTGCTCTCTTCTGGCGCCAGTTCTGAGAAAAAGGTATATTCTACTGATTAATCAATTTGATCCCTTGGATCGTGAATGATAGGCTGTGCATGATTTCCCGAGCTGATTGATGTTGCTTTATTTGGATTCGGTAGTGCTTTTTGCAGTGTTACAAATGTTATTAGGTAGCCGAAATTGTATTAATCAAACGGAGTGAAGTGTTTGTTTAATTTATTGATTGTACTTGACCTCAAGAAGTAAATATACGGTATTTTTACTTTTTTAATATTGAAATAAAATTGATTTTAATATTTTACATATCTAATTGCAGTTAGAAAGTCTTCCGGCTATGATTGCTGGTGTTTGGTCGGATGACAGGAATGCGCAGCTTGAGGCAACCACTCAATTCCGGAAGCTGCTATCAATAGGTTAATTTTTGTTTTGGTTGTTGTTATCATTTTTGTTGGAAATTTGAGGAATGCTCTTATTTTATCTGCAGAACGTTGTCCTCCAATCAACGAAGTTGTACAATCAGGTGTTGTTCCTCGCTTTGTTGAGTTCCTTGCTAGGGAGGACTTCTCTCAGCTTCAGGTCTGATATTTCGTTTCTGAAGTAACTAGGATTTTGCTCAACCTCTTTGTTATAACTTTTTTCTTGTTTCATTTTTTTTGTAGTTTGAGGCAGCTTGGGCTCTTACAAATATTGCTTCAGGGACATCAGAAAATACCAGAGTTGTAATTGATCATGGAGCTGTTCCTATATTTGTTAAACTCCTAGGCTCTCCAGCCGATGATGTACGAGAACAGGTAAGAACTGCAGTTTGCAAGTGATCTTCTATTTGTTAACACGGTTTATTTGCACTTATCTTATGCTTTTCCATTCTTTTTGGAATTACAGGCTGTTTGGGCATTAGGAAATGTTGCTGGAGATTCTCCTAAATGCCGTGACTTGGTCCTTGGGCATGGGGCCTTGGTGCCTTTGTTGGCACAATTTAATGAGCATGCAAAGCTCTCTATGCTGCGAAATGCTACCTGGAGTTTGTCAAACTTGTGCAGGGGCAAGCCACCACAACCTTCGTTTGAGCAGGTTGGACTTTCTTTTAATATGAATTGTTGGAGTTGTTATGTTTCTTTTATTGGTGATGAATTTTTTCTAATAAATTGGGTTTTTGAAATTTAATAAGCAGACAAAACCTGCTTTGCCCACTCTTGAGCGTCTTATCCATTCAAATGATGAGGAAGTCCTTACAGACGCATGCTGGGCCCTGTCATATCTCTCAGATGGTACTAATGACAAAATCCAAGCTGTTATTGAGGCTGGTGTCTGCCCTCGACTTGTTGAGCTCTTGCTGTAAGTGAAGACCTTCATTCCCTTTTTTAAATTGATGTATTTGTTTTTGTTATGTTTATTTCTTCTATTAATTGCATTTAAATTCTGGATGTATTGGATATTTTCTCATTCACTTGTTGTTAGTCATCCGTCCCCGACAGTCCTAATCCCTGCTCTTCGCACAGTTGGAAATATTGTTACAGGGGATGATACACAGACTCAGGTATTGGATATTTCATTGCATATGTATTACTTAACAGTTATCTGAATTGCACTCCCTTGAGATATGGTTAATAGTTATCCTTGTTCTTGTACACATCTTATTACTTTGAATTATCCTATTGCTTCTTTGTGCCTAAACCTTGTGGGTGCAGTTCTGATATTTTTATTAGGATTATTTTGACAGTCTCTACTCTGTTGTGCTAGATGCTTATATCTAACTTTTTTTTTTATAAATACTGCAAACATTATAATGTGGCTGTATTCATTGCAACTCTGATCTGGGTGCTGTGTCTTCACACGTGTTCATCCTATTTGATAATTTGGCCTTTTTACTGAAGATTACTTTTGAGTATTGGTCTGAGAGCTTGAAACCTCTTCATGGTTTTCAATTGACATTTGGCATGCTTTCCATCTGCTTTTCTTTCGAATACAATGTTTTTTCTTCATCATGTCACTGCTTTAGGTTGGTTCTTTCTTCAGTACTCTTATTCTTTATGTTGTTACCCTATTCAGTGCATTATTGGCCACCAAGCCCTTCCATGCCTGTTGAACCTGCTGACACATAACTACAAAAAGAGTATCAAGAAGGAAGCATGCTGGACCATCTCAAACATCACTGCTGGAAATGTAGATCAGATACAGGTAAGCAATTATATACTATGACAAGCCTATTGACTGTGATGGTCTACTGCATAAGTTCGAAAAGTAAGGTTTTTTTTATGTGTGTGTGTAGCTCCCCCCCCCCCCCCATTTGAATGGATATCTATTGGATCATGAATTTTGAAAACCTTTTGCAGGCTGTGATTGAGGCTGGGATTATTAGCCCTCTAGTCCATCTACTTCAAAATGCTGAGTTTGAGATCAAGAAAGAAGCTGCCTGGGCAATTTCAAATGCTACATCTGGTGGAACCCATGAACAAATAAAGTACACTCCCTTTGCCATTATCATTCTCTGGGTTCTTCTTGGAACCATTTCCTATAAATTATTAACTCTGTCTTGTTCTTCAGGTTTTTGGTGAGCCAAGGTTGCATTAAGCCACTGTGTGATCTTCTGAACTGCCCTGACCCAAGAATTGTCACTGTTTGTTTAGAAGGACTTGAGAATTTTTTGAAGGTTGGTGAAGCGGAGAAAAATCTGGGGCACACTGGAGATGCCAATCTCTATGCTCAGTTAATTGATGATGCCGAGGGATTGGAAAAGATTGAAAACCTCCAAAGTCACGACAACAATGAAATATATGAAAAGGCAGTGAAGATTCTTGAAACTTATTGGGTGGAAGAAGACGATGAGCCTTTACCCCCTGGTGATGCATCACAATCTGGGTTCCAGTTTGGAGGCAATCAATTTCCTGTTCCCTCTGGTGGATTCAATTTCAATTGAAGGTATGAATTTATACGTCTGATTTCACTGTTATATTGCAGTATTGGTTGCTCTAGTCCGGCAATTGCGTTTAGGCCTGAATTGCTCTCTTGGTATCTCTTCTCTATCGTTTACTTTACATGGGGACTATTTTAGAGAGTGAATTAAAAAAAACTTTGGACTGATCGGAGTCCCCACTGTTCTTATTGTGGAAGGTTTGTTAAAGTGAGCTTTCATCATATCAAGCTTAGATTGTGTTATATTGTGCTTTGCATCTGGAATTGATCACATGTGGCATGGCCCTTATTTGTAAAGCAATTTGGTTTTTGCTACTTCCGGGCCTAATTGCCTGTCCTGACTTATTTTTGAATTTGCAGGACGCGTGGTTGGAGTAGAATGAAGCTCAATGGTCATTATTTTCTTCTGGTTTATTGGATTTCATATATAGTCGAAACATTGCTAAATTATGTTCCAATAAAGACAAGGTCTATGACAAACCATGGTAGCAACGTCTGAAGAGTCCAATAGCCATACATATATTCTTTTTTCAGCATCCTTATTCCAGGATGCAAAGGTTGAGGCATGCAACTCCATGTTCCGTCTTCTGTTTTTGGCTCTTTGTATATCAGTCCCACCATATGCTCCTGCACATGTGAAAGATCCCTTTTTTGTGATAGTTGTGGAGTATTTTGACTGGTCTTCCCGATCAGTTTCAATGAGGAAAAATTATCTATCCCGATAATGTATGATTGTCAAAAATTGTCGAAAACCTGAAGGTTGTTTTGGAGTTGCAAGTTACAGAGTTAAACTTACGGTTTTTCTATATAGAATTCAATTTATTACCATATTTTTTGTTTTTTTTAATGCATTGCACTTGATCTGCATCTCCCATTGTATCCCGACAATGACTTTCTTAGATTCCCTAGTACAAAGAGACCTTCCATTTGTTGTACTTTCTTTGCATTACCAGTAGCACCTTTCCCTGCATATTAGAACAATTTTGCGGAAAGTGCGGTGGTGGGCAGATGCTTTCCATGTAAAAGCTATTTTGCAATTGCAAAACATGCCTTGCATGTGGCAAAGTTAACTTTATATTTCGTACATTTGAAATGAATGGTGCGAGCCAATGCTTGGGGATGAATGAACTGAGTTTAGACGAATGGGTATTTGTTATGTTTTGAAATTGCATTTATGTTTGTTTATTTAAAGTTATGTGTTTATATTTATTTATTTTTCAAACAAGAGTGTGTTCCAGTAGTTGTCAAACTAGAGTGTGCTTATATACGTGTGACATATTTGTGAGTGGTGAGAGCAATAATTACACATAATAAAAAAAGATATCAAAACACATTTGGTTGATTGGTCTAATTGTTTATCTTTAATTTCTTAAATTTTAAGTTATGAGTTTTATACTTATTAAAAAGACTTTTTTTAGGGTTTTTTGTTTCTCTCCCCTCTAAATAAGATTATGGTTAGATTTACAATTTATAAAAAAAATAAAAACATTTATAAAAATATATAATTACGTGAGCATGTAATTATTATCTAGTAAAATTTACCCCAAACAATGTCCTTGAGAAGCAAAGAAATGATTTCATTAGAAACATGATACTAGGAACTTTACAAATACAATGGCAAAAGTACCCATATAATAGCAATTATGAACAGTTTGTGACGAGGGTAATTCCGTCAGACCGACGACGGTTGGAACTTTCCTAAACCTGTATCATCATTTCATTAGGAAGGAACCTGGAAGTCGGACCACGAATCCAGACACATGAAAAGGATTGTACATGTTTGGATTGGGATTTGAAGCACTGTTTTGCGCAATGCCATCATCTCTTGATCACCTTAAAACTTATTCCCAACAGTACAAGTAAAGCCACAAACATCATCATCGAATTGCTTGGAGTCGACGAACATCGTAGGAACGGGTGATGAAAAGCCAAGTATCTTGCGTCGTAGATGAAGACGACTGCGAGTCGTGTAGGTTGGCGTATTGTTGGTGGAGAACGGCTGCGAAATTCGATGAATGCGTGAAGCTGACTCTGGACTTTCCCAACGTTTCCATCCTTACGCCTAGGCTCAGACTGCTTAGAGAACTGGAGAGACTGGCTTTGATTGCACCCGATGGACTAATCGAGCTTCGGCACAAGCTTATCGGGTATCGTTCGGGTGATTTCTGGGTACCCACAGGAGGGATCACCAAGGAAGACATGGACATTCCCCCGGTGAACACAATTCTCTTGGTCGGATTTTCGGGTTCAGGCAAGAGCTCGCTTATAAATCTCATGTACAGCATTCTCGGTCGCTCTGGCCTAATACCCTTTGCTCGAACATCATCAGGTAAGTTTCAATTGAATAATTTAGTAACTTCAGATGCAGAAAAAATTGATTTTATCTAAATTGAACTTTTCATTGTAGGAATTTCTGGTTATACAACAATGTACCTGGAAGAACACAATGTCCTAAGATCGATGCAAAGCGGCTTCTGCGTTTATGATTCGAGAGGGTTCGATTACAATAGAACGAGAGAGGCCTTGGATGAATTGTCATGTTGGATGAGTGAAGGGATTCATCATAATCAACCATGCTTTAGATATGATGACTGCAGGACGACGATGGTGGACGATGCGGAGAACATTGGCACGAGATCATCAGCGCAATTTGTGCAGAGACGAGTGAATTGTGTGATGGTTGTAGCTAACATAGCACACATTTACAAAGCTTTAAAAGCAGGAGACTTTAAGCCATTAGAAGCCATCAGACAGCTCTTCTGCTCCCCTGCCTTGCGTAAAAGCAGTAAGTTTTCTCTCCCAATACCGTCTTTAATGGCGTGAAAAGCAAATTGGAATTGTCCTTAATAGAAGTTTCCTGGTTCAGATCCTTGAATTATACGTTTCTCCACAGTGTGCATATGTCCTTATAAAGAAAATTGACATTTACACCTTCACCTAAGCTGTATATACGTATATATACATGTACATATATATGCATATACTTCTTTGTGAAAGCAAAAACCAAAGCAATTTTGTGAATAATCATGTCTCCATGTCTGCAGACGAAAACCCTATCCTGATCTTAACACATGGTGACTTATTATCGACAGAGGAGAGGATCGATGGCCGGCTGAAGATATGCGAAAGTCTCCGGATATCGGTGACGAATGGAGTTTACGACATACTATGCCTCAATGAGTATGGATTCGCGGTAGAAGAATCGGATCCCGTTTCGGCCTATGCGTTAACCGAAGCCGTGTACAGGGCAGTGCTGATCTCGGATAGAGGCCACTACCCAAAGAAGAAATTCTGGGACGTGGCGCTATTGATGCTGCTATGGCTGTTGCGGTTCATCGGCTTTTGCTTCGGCTTCCTGGCTGATGTATTTTCCAACCTTGGGAAACATAAACTGAAGATGTGATCCAAGTGGGTTTATTTTGTTGTAATAACGGCAGTGTTATGATCAGTGGTGTTTTAGGTTTAGGAGAGTGATATTTGAGAGAGACTAACCTACTTGACAATGACAGACCCTTAGTTTTAAATATCTTAACTCACCATCTGGTTTTTGCTTACTGATGTATTGATTAAATTCTCAACATAATGAAGAATAAAATGATTTTCTTTTGATGGCTTTATCTACTGGGGTGCTTAGGCCAGTTTTAAGGCTAAAGAGATGGTCTCATTTAGTTATATGAAGGGGCGGTAACAGGGCTTCAACTATAAAAGGAAATTCTAGAGTAGCCTCGAAGTTCAAAGCTAAATCCACTACCAAACTTCTCCGGCCTTCTAGGTGCCTCTGCACCATATACACGTAAGAGCAAACAAACAAAACCCCACCACGAGGCGTTATATATGGATGCCACCTCGTCTCACACTACACGCGTCCTCACAGATTCTTCTCTTTTCTTCGACCACCTTGTTCATTTCCATCAACTCCATCACACGCATAAACCAGAGACCCTCAACCCCAAAAAGCAAAGATGCAATCTAGATTGGCAACAACAGCATCGAGAACGTATTCGGCGCTGTATGCAGCCGGTAACCAGGCTCTCTTTCGAAGGTTTGCCTCTGGATCAGCCGTTAAAGGAAGAACAGCTGACCCTGAAATCCACTCCGGTGATCTCGAAGCCGGACCCGAAGTTCACACGGGTGAAGCTCAGGTATGAATTATAAAGTTACTAATCTTGTTTTTTGCTTCTTGTTGATTTGTTAAAGTGCTGACCTTTTTTTACGTTGCAGGGCATAGAAAACCATCCAGATGATGACCATAACTTTAATGACTTCCGGTCACAGAAAGAGGCCAAACCTGGTTACGAAACGGATCCGCTAAAACAACCCAAGCTGCCACATGAAAGTTCTCCGAGGCTCAAGAGTTCACCGGTGAACCATCCCGTGGAACCCAACGTTCAACAAAGGCGTACCAATGTCAGTGCTGCAGCCATAGAAGAAGTGAGCTGTGTAGGTATCGACGGTACGCCCTTGCCGGAGAGCAAAGAAAGGGAGCAAGGGGAAAAGAGAGAGCAAACGAAGGATGACAAGGAGTACTTCAAGGACCACAAGGCGTCTCCTTTGTCGGAGATTGAGGTGGCGGATACGAGGAAACCCATCACGAGAGCCACCGATGGGACTGCCACGGAGACGAAACAGAGTGGGGGAGATGTGATCGGGTGGAAGCCGGAGCAGCTTCTGACGGCTGAAGAGACGCTTTTGAGGGCATCGGAGATTTGGAAGGAGAATGCGATGCGTGGGATTCCCGAGCTTCCACATTCTCGTAGACTGAGAGAACTGCGTGGTGAATGGTTTTGATTGCAAAGTGAATGGTAACCCAAAGACAGGGAAACAAAAATCAAAAGTGGATGTCGAATCAATACTTGTGCATTCCCTTTATTTCTTCCAGCTTCATGTTGCTTCTTTTAGTTTGATGTAGCTTCTTTCTTGATTATCATACAGAAAAGTAGGTAGAACAAAGAAGATAAACATCAAGTATTCAAGGAGTTAAGATGAATGAAGTTATCAAGTAGGGATTTCATTCATTTACGACTTCAATATGTTTGAATTTGGACTTGGCATAACCAACTCATTATTGTGCAGCCCAATATCATCAGGCCTATGAAACCAAAGCAGATTACTAACAGATATAAAATAATATTTGATAATATAAAATTTTTATAGAGATCCTCGCATCTGTCTCTTGGTATAATATCTTTTTTATTTTTTAAAATGATATTTCAGATCATAAAAACTCAAGTTTGCAAGTAACAAATTGTCTTTACCTTTTATTTTATTTTCTCTTTGCACCAATACTTTGTACCCTGCGGTTTAATTCTCAAAATTATTCCATTTTATTGAAATAAAATATTTTATCTAATAAATTATATTTATAAAAGTAATTGAAGAATAATCATAAGTGAAAAAGATATTTACAGATATTTACCTTTTTATTTTTGTTAGCTCAATAATTAATAATAAAATTAACATTAGTCGGTGGAAGAGACAAATTCTTTAAATAAATAAATAAACAGTACATAAATTCCATACCAAAAGATTAAAATAAAAAGATTAAAATTTAAACTAATGTATGGGATTTGACATATTTAAACCTTCACACATAATTCTCTGTCTTCCACAATATATAATTCATTATTAATCATATAAATTTAAATTTATTAAATAGTTTCAACAAATAATATCGAGTTTCATAAACTTTTTAATTTTTATAAAATAAAAATGTCTTTTATTGACTTTTCAACAAATAAATTATACTCTCTCTGTCCATAAAAAAATTCTCTTATTGATTTTTTAAAATCAAACTTTTTAAACTTTAATCATAATATTTTTAAATAATTAAATTTTATAAAATATATATTTGAAAATTACTTGATTGAAGGTTTATAAAGTAATTATATTTTACATATTGAAGGTTTTTATGAGACAGGAGGAATATTATTTTTTAGATAAATTCCTCATATTATTATCCAAGAAGCAGTAGACAAAAATCACTGCTACAACAATTACAGACCACCCAAAACAAACAGAATTAGCCTTCTAGGAGAAGGTAATCCCCAAGTCTGGAAAAGTCTACAATTAACTATACTACTTTTAATCACAATTCTCGCTGCTTTCACCCTCACTACTTCTTTAATACAATTTACCACATTATCTATATCCCTACTCACTCCTCTAAACTGTCTATACTTCCTCTCCATCCATATACAGTAAACATAAGCATACCAAGCAATTCTAAGTATAAACACAGGGAAAGTTTTACCTTTGAACCTATTAACAGCCCAATTCAACTCCTCATCCTAGGTCCCTACAGCCTAGGTCCCTACAGCCCTGTTAACATTGCACAGTCATACAATCCCCTCCCACACAGCCTTCGAAAACAAACATTCAAAGAACAAATGGATGCGAGTCTCAGGCACAGCTTCACATAGTCTGCGCTTGTCATCCACCTCAATCCTCATGCGAGCCAACCTATTAGCAGTTGGCAGCCTATCAAGTATAGTCATCCAGGTAATAAGGGAGTGCTTCGGTATGTGCATAGGAAACCAGACTATCCTGTGCCATTCAACTTTCACTCTTCTCTCCCTAATCTCCTGCCAAATCCAACGAGCATTCACTTTGTCCCAGTCTGTTGTCCCTGAGAACAAAGGTTGCAAATCTTCCCTTGTTTTCATAATTTTCCTCATACTCCAGCTGAATGAAGCTTTACTTTCAATGGACTAGAAATCAGCCCCTTTAAGGACATAAGACCTCACCCAAACTACCCACAGAGAACCCTCAACAAAGAGTAACTCCTTTACCAGAAGCATAGTACATGCTTTATTCCAGCATTTTAGATGTTTAAGGCCTAACCACCCCTCAGACTTAGGGGAACAAATCAAATCCCAGCTCACACGAGCACCTTTAGCTGGGATATCACCTCTATTCTAAAAGAACATGGCACAAAGTTGGTCAACCCTCCTTACAACAGCAGCAGGTAAAATAAGTTGTCTGCACCAGAAATTAGTTATGCTAAATAGAACAACCTTCACCAGTTGTAACCTACTAGCATAACTCAGCCATTTGTTGGACTAATGTCCCAACTTAGCTTTGATTTTCTCCACTAAGCTAGCACAGTCTTTCTCAGTCAGTTTCCTGGGGACAAGAGGTACCCTTAGGTATCTCACTGGGAGACAGCCAATAGTAAATCCAGTAGTCTATTGAATCAAAGTCCTCTGCCTTTCATTTATACCAGTAATGTATATTTCAGTCTTAGAGGCATTAAGCCTTAGCCCAAACATCACATAAAACTTATCCAAAACACATTTAACCCCAACAATTGAATCCAATCTACCTTTGTAAAAAATAAGCAAATCATCAGCAAAGCACAAGTGAGTTAGATTCACTCTTTTGCACTTAGGATGAAACTGAAATTTTTTTTCTGAGGCAGTAACATCAAGCAGTTTGGACAGGATGTTTATAGTAATGAGAAATAAGTAAGGGGATAAAGGGTCCCCCTGCCTAACCCCTCTTCTCCTTCTAAAATATCCCACAAGGCTACCATTCAGAACAATGGAGAATCTGGAGTCCATAACATAAGCCTCAATCCAACCCCTAAACTGAGTTGGCAGCCCTAACCCCTTCAAGATAACAAGTAGAAACTTCCAACTTAAAGTATCAAAGCCTTTCTGCAAATCAACTTTAATAGCACATCTAGGGGGAATATAACTTCTTCCATACCCTCTGACAAGCTCTCGAGCCAAGAGAGTATTGCTTTCAATGTTTCTCCCCCTCACAAAGGTTGACTGGTTAGGAGTAATCATCTCAGGAAGGTATCCAACCAATCTACTCACCAGTATCATAGTGACAGTCTTATAAAATACAGAGCATCAGGATATGGGTCTAAAATCCAGAGCAGAATGAATATTATTTAGAGAAAATAACCTCAGTAACCAAAAATCCCAGATAATATACGATTTTGACCAACTTTTTTTGGATTTGCGAAAATGACCAACAAAATCGCATTGCGATCTCCACTATCGCAAATTCGCGTTGCATTTCGCGTTGCGATTTTTCATTTCGCGTTGCGATAGTCTACAATGTCGTTGCGATTTTCCAAATTCGTTGCGATAGTTAAAAAAAGATTTTTTTTCTTAAGAATTTTCTCTAAAAAGATAGTATCCGCGCGGATGTGTCGAAGACACGTATTACCACGACCACGACCACGACCACGACCACGACCCGAGACGGACGGCGGCGGCGGCGCGCGAGAGTCCCTCTTGTTCTCTATCACTCAACAAGGAAGTGGGAAAGCCAAGCCTTAAATACTATTCCCAATAGTGTTTCCAATACTATGTGGGATTTGAGCATTACCAACACTTGTTCCCAATACTATGTGGGATTGAGCCTTAAATAATGATATTGTTTTTGAATGTTTTGCTTAAAATTGCAATAATCGCGATTGATTGTAGATTGACTTTTAATTATGACATATTTAATCGTATAATACTAATGCAATTGGTTGCTGATTCAGTTGTTTTAAGGTGCATGATTGTTAATTGTTTCCTGAATAATCACATTGTATTGGAAACAAGTGTTGGTAATGCTCAATCCCACATAGTATTGGAAACACTATTGAGAATGGTATTTAAGGCTTGGCTTTCCTACTTCCTTGTTGAGTGATAGAGAACAAGGGGGACTCTCGCGCGCCGCCGTCGCCGTCCGTCTCGTCTCGAGTCGGGTCGGGTCGTGTCGTGTCGTGGTCGTGGTCGTGGTAATACGTGTCTTCGGCACGTCCGCGCAGATATTATCTTTTTAGAGAAAATTCTTAAGAAACAAAATCTTTTTTTTTAACTATCACAACGAATTTTCGCAACAAATTTGGAAAATCGCAACGACAACTGTAGACTATCGCAACGCGATTTTCAACTATCACAACGCGAAATGAAAAATCGCAACGCGATTTTCGCAACGAATTTGGAAAATCGCAACGACAACTGTAGACTATCGTAACGAATTTGGAAAATCGCAATGATAACTGTAGACTATCGCAACGCGAACTGAAAAATCGCAACACGAAATGAAAAATCGCAACGCGATTTTCAACTATCGCAACGCGAACTGGAAAATCGCAACGCGATTTTCAACTATCGCAACGCGATTTTCAATTATCGCAACGCGAAATGCAACGCGAATTTGCGATAGTGGAGATCGCAATGCGAATTAGAGATCGCATTGCGATTTTGTTAGTCATTTTCGCAAATTCAGTTAAATAATACTTATTATAATTTTTAAAAAAGAGAAAATAACCTCTGTGACAAAAAATCCCAGATAATATACGATTTTGACCAATTTTTTTTGGATTTGCGAAAATGACAACAAAATCGCAATGCGATATCTAATTCGCATTGCGATCTCCAGTATCGCAAATTCGCATTGCATTTCGCGTTGCGATAGTTGAAAATCGCGTTGCGATAGTTGAAAATCGCATTGCGATAGTCTACAGTTGTCGTTGCGATTTTCCAAATTCGTTGCGATAGTTAAAAAAAAAGATTTTGTTTCTTAAGAATTTTCTCTAAAAAGATAGTATTCGCGCGGATGTGTCGAAGACACGTATTACCACAACCACGACCACGACCATGACCCGATACGAGACGGCGGCGGCGGCGGCGCGCGAGAGTCTCCCTTGTTCTCTTTTACTCAACAAGGAAGTGCAAAATCCAAGCCTTAAATACCATTCCTAATAGTATTTCTAATACTGTGTGGGATTGAGCATTACCAATCTTATTGTGAAGATTGTTGCTTGAAGAGTTAAATAACGTTCATTGCCACAAGCGTTGCATGATTGGTTCTGGTGGAGGTTCTGTCGGGTTTGTATTCTTATACTTGAAGAAATGATGATAACCTATGCTACTTAAATTAAGCACATGATATCTACGTATATTACTCTTAAGAATGTAAGTTGCTATATATGCAAGCAAAGTCATCAAATTAAAGGACTACTTTTACTTGTTTCAAAACATTGTTAAAAGTAAAAAATTAGAAAAAGTGGGGTAATGCTCAATCCCACATAATATTGAAAATACTATTGGGAATGGTATTTAAGGTTTGGATTTTGCACTTCCTTGTTGAGTGAAAGAGAATAAGGGGGACTCTCGCGCGCCGCCACCGCCGCTCGGGTCGGGTCGGGTCGTGGTCGTGGTAATGGTAATACGTGTCTTCGACACGTCTGCGCGGATATTATCTTTTTAGAGAAAATTCTTAAGAAACAAAATTTTTTTTTTAACTATCGCAACGAATTTGGAAAATCGCAACGACAACTGTAGACTATCGCAACGCGAAATAGATAATTCTCAAATCCAAAAAAAATTGGTCAAAATCGTATATTATCTGAGATTTTTGGTCACTGAGGTTATTTTCTCTTTAAAAAATTCTCATTAGATAATTAATAATAAAAATAATATTACTAAATTTATTAATTAAATATCGATTAAACTGAAAACTTATTATAATTTCAACGTTATAATTAATTTTTTTTACTTACATTTTCCACATTTAAAATTGTTTATATAAATATTATATGTTTTTTATGATATTTTTTCACTCGTCATTATATTTAAAAATTTATAATGTAAACATTAAAAATTTATAATGTAAACATTAAAAATTGAGTAATATAAACCTCCCAAAACTATTTTAATGATTAAAGAGATTATTGTTTTTAAAAGATTATACTTAAACACGTATGTCTACAAGATATATATGTATAGTTAACAATTAAAAAAAGTAAATAGATACTACCTTAATTACCATAAACTAATAAAAATAAAAGAATTGAGAGATGCAATTAGAAAAATCCACATGCATGTGTGAAATGGCTGTGTAGGTGTAGCTAAGTAGCTCATTCTTCCTCAGCTTCCGACCTTCAAATAGTAAGTTATAACCTACCTTACAATCGCCATGGAAAATCCCTTTCATCCCCCTTTCATGATTTGATATTTTACCTCTATCAAACGTCACTTACTTAAATATAATAATAATTCCAATTTAACAATAACAATTTAAGTTAGCCCTCACATCGGGCAATTAAAAGTTCTATTTTTAATTTGACACCCGAGAAGAATCCCATGGATGATCAAACGATACGACGACTACAATGTGACACGTGGAATGACCACACACATTTAATTCATTTGCGCCTCTCGCATTTACCACCGCCACCCTCTATCTACTCTATGATATATTGATTTATACATGTATATATATCATATATGTGTATACGTATCTTCTTCAATCTCCCCCCACTTTCTTCTCTCTCTGGAGAAATACGAATATTCAGAAACGGTGATGGAGGGTGTTTCTACGACCATGTACAAGCGTTTGGGAGGGTACTGGAAGAGGAGAGGCTATGTAAAGCTAAACGGTGGTACGAGAGGAGGAGCACGGAGGAGCAGAGTGGAGCTTGGCGGCTCCTCGCGGCGGAGGCCGTTCTGGAAGATCAGGGTCAGGGCAAAGGTGAGATTACCTTCGCCGAAGAAGTTCTTTGTTTGGCTACGGGATGCGTACGTGAAGATGATGCTGGGGTTAGCCAACTCCAGGGCGGTTACCGGGTACGGCGGAGCCATGGGGGATCATGGGGTATCGGCCTTTGGGAAGCGTCCGATTAAAGAGTACGACGAGAAAATGATCGTCGAGATCTACAAATCGTTGGTGATGGCGCAAGGTCAGCTGGTGCCGAGAGAAGCAGGGAAGCTAAGCTCTGCCGTTATTTGTAAACGGTGACGACGTGGTTTATTTTCATGCATCCGACTGTACGTTTTCGCCACAAAAACCCAGCGGCGCAAAAGGAATTAGTTCATGGAAACATTAGAGGTATCGATTCTCAAAGATAAACAAGAAGAAAAAGAAACTTACAATCCTCTGTTGTTCAAAATGATTTGACGTTGTTTTTCTAATCTTGCGATTGAAACCCAATAAACTGTTCAGTTTGGCCTACCAAATTAATCATCTGGGACCAGATATGGCTGCTCAAAATTCATTAAATTTTTAATTAACGACAATTAATTTTTTTTTGGATACCATAATCCAGTACACGACTGAACTCCCAACTAAAAGATTCAATGTTGGTGGGGGCTCTGGAGCTGAATGAAGGTAACTATAAAAAGTAAAAACCATTGACTAATGGGAAAAGCAAGCGAAGCTCATTCCACATCAATATCATTCATGTGCGTCAAACCTTGCCATTCATCTTACCTTTCATAATTATTATAATTCAAGCATTAAATTCAGACTTATTTATTTCTAAAGAATTTTTTTAATTTTGTTTTATTTAAAAATTATATAAAAATATTATAGATACTATATATATATTTTATAATATAAGGTAAGTACAATGTAATATCTATTTAAAAATAACTCTCAATCATTTGATATTAGACGTTCGATATTTCTGATACTCGAACCTAAAATCTTAAGAAATATGTTTTAGATGTTAGAACATAAAATCTTTTTTTAAGTTAATATAAAATCTTTCTTAACATACTATTATATAATAATTATTATTAAAATCAATTGTTTTTCTATTATTTAATCATTATTATATAAAATATAATTTTATTTATGTTCGTTTATGTTCATTTATTGTGTTCGTTTACATTTATTCGTTTGTGTTTGTTTACGTTCATTTATTGTGTTCGCTGATATTTGTTTACATCCGTTTGTTTGTGTTTGTTTACGTTCGTTTACATTTTTTCGTTTATATTCGTTCATTTGTATTCGTTTATCATTTAAATGAACAAACATAAACGAATACGAACAAGTTACATTCATTAACGAATAAACACGAATAATAAATTTTTTATTCGTTCATTTATTTAATTAAATATAAACGAACAAATATAAATATACTCTTATTAATGTTCGTTCGATTTATTTACAGCCTTACGTAAATATGGAATATATAATGTACGCTAGCTACCATCAGTCCGCCCCTCGTAAAATGCGCAAGGGAACCCAACCCCACACGTTTAATTAAATGAACCCCAACTTTAATTAATTATTGCACTCTTCCAACTCTCTTCTTCAGATGGCATCTACACTCACAGGAGCTCTTCCAGATTGCTTAGATTCTTTCCACCTAACCTATCAATTTAACTACCATCGGTTTTTATTATACTTTTATTTTTATTTAGTAATATATTATAATAATAAAAACATTGATGCTTTTGAAATCATTTTAAAAAATTACGGTTTTTTTATAATATTTGATAAAATCGTTTTAAGTGAATATGGTTTTATCAAACATGATATCTAAAAAAATTATGAACTCGTGTAATCTCGGTAGTAAATAAATTATTATTATTTTTTTAGATACGAGTTCGAGCATCGATAATGTCAGAGGTACGAACGTTCAATATCAAATGATTGAGAGTTATCTTTAAAAATATATTATCTTTTTGTACTTACCCCATGTTAATAAAAAAATATCACTAAAAGTTGGTATTAAGCTAGATTAATAAGCCTTCATATGTCTCATTTATTATTAAAACTGAATTGAATAAACTTAACAATTACTTGACTCGATACCAAAGTCATTGTTAATAATAATAATTTCGCATATAATGGTATGGAGGTTCAGCCGAAACTATAAAGGATTTAGTCCAATTGGACCATTTGATTCATCGTTAGTTTCAGCCTATGCCTAACCCATAAACGATTAGGTCCAAAAAACTTGCTTCCCTTACCTATAGCCCACTTAAGATTATTGTACTGCAACCGTTCATGAAATGTGGCAACGAATAGGTGTTAAATCAACAGGGCACCCTAGTGTTTTTCTAGCCCTGTTTTTGTAATGTGGCAACTATCATGGTATTTTGTATTCATTTGAAGAAACCTGTAGGTTTCATTTCAAAACATGTTCTACCATTTCCTTAATTGCTGCATTTAGTACGAAGAATGTTAAAACATTTTACACAAGACGTCATTAAAGTATTACTTAGATTCTAAATTAATTTGTATACTTTAAAACATCATAATCAAGTCCTAAAAGTACCTGCGTCCATAAAGATCAGAAAATAAATTTTTAATATTAGAATGGAACACAAACATCATTTGAACATATTACCAAAGTTATTGGAGGTTCGTGACTGATAACTTAACAAACGATATTTTGAATACTTATCTTGAAAGAGTCGAAAATCTCCTCCAACAAAGAGAAGTACCGATTTAAAACTTGAATCATAGTTTTGGAGCATGTAGTGGAATTGACGTAAAGTTTTTAGACAAATTTGTTTTTAGTTAAAATAATAAGAGATATATCGTCTAGACAAAATGAAATAAGTTTATAAATAAGTTTATAAATAAGTTTATCAGTATATGGTGATTAATCAACATCCACTAATGTCTAATATCATCTCATCGATCCCGCATCAAATACCATAAATTTATATAATAATATTTTTAATAACAAAATCTCTGCCGACAATTACCAACATATGCAATTTTAAGGCTAGATTACTTACTGGTCACAAGAAGTCTGTGCTATAAAAATCATGACTTAAAGAGGCAACCGTGTAGTTTGGATCCGACCCGGACACTTTTGATTTTGATTGGGCTCATCGTTGAACGGTTGATGGGTTAATTACATTAGATGTCTTTGAACAATCTTCTATATTTTATATCAATTTACAAATTTTAAAATATTTTAATTATGTCCTCATTATATCATGTTTTTTCAATCAAATTTAATTTGTTGATCAAATTAAATCTTCTATAAAAATCCAAGTTGAGCTAATATTTCACCCTAAAGCTAATGACAAGACTGATAAAACGAGCTAATTAATTTAGTTCTGATGCTTTGAAGATTCAATTAGAATGTCTTGAAATTCGTTAACTTATAATTTAGGCAATAATTTGCGGGTCTCTGATAAAATTAACTCATTGTAAAACTAAAAATGAGTTAATTACACCAAGTGTCTCAAAAATATAGCTCAAATTCTAAATTAGACCCTACACTTTGAAACATTTTAAATTAATCTATAAACTATAAAAATCATTTCAAACACATCAATATGTTAGTTTTCCAAACTATTCAAGCATTAAGTGGCAATTTAGATATGATGTGAAGGAAATTTAAAACATGTGCATCAAAATTTAAATATTATATATTATTGTATGAACACTTTAAATATAATGTTAAAGATAATTATATCAAATTTTAATAATAATTAAATTTATACATGACAGATCTTAATTATTTATACAATATATACAAATGTATTTAAAATTTAATTAAAAAAATTTAAATATGCTCTATATCAAACTTAAATTGACATTAATACTCAAATAATTTACTAAACTAACAGAAACACATATTTCAAATGATAATAGTAATTTATAATGCCTCAAAATTTGACTAATATAAGATCTAAGCATGATTTGAGGACGCTTAGTGCAATTAATCATTAAAACTGATTAAAAGAATCCAACAAAAAGGGGTGGGTGATTCGTACAAAAATCCAATTGTTGTGTTGTGTTGTTGTTGTACGTGCAGGCTTTATATTTGAATCAATAGTATTCTGTTACTAAAATTATGGTAGGCCGTCGATTTCTACGGTGGAAAACGCCAAGCTAAGAGAAAATTTGAAACTTTTATCATCTCCTTCTCTCTCTAGTCTCTGCCTCTTATCCCTCTATTGTGCTGCCATCAGTTTCTTTGCATAGAGTGAGAGGAGGGGACAGAGAGAGGGAGAAGTGAAAGGGAGTCAGAGCGTTACGCCGCCGGCGCACGGTAGCACTGGACTCTGCCTCTTTTTTCACCGATTCTGAGCTTTGGATTCTTACTCCAGATTCATTATTGTGAGCTATGGCGGACCTAAAAGGAATCTTATCGTTCTTCCAGTCCTCACTGTCTACTCTCTTAGCAGATCGGCTCGATTTCAAATATAAAAAGAAGAGGAAGGGGATTTACAGTAGTAAGATGCTTTGGGCAATGCGATTTTCAGGGTTCTTTTCAGCCGCAATATTGATGATCATTCTCTCACCATCACTCCAGTCGTTTCCTCCCGCTGAAGCCATAAGATCGTCTCATCTAGACAGCTATATCTGGTTACCGTATCAGGCGTCTACATCACAACACTCATCGAAGGATGAGTTTTATTTTCGGAAAGCCACCGGGTTTCGTAATGCAGACGAATGTGGCTCCACCGACAACAAAATCACAGGCGTCTGCGATCGTTCTTTAGTCCACGTGGCCGTCACTCTCGACGTGGTCTACCTCCGTGGGTCAATCGCCGCTGTTCACTCCATTCTCCGGCATTCATTGTGCCCGGAGAACATTTTCTTCCATTTCCTCGTATCGGAGCCCAGTCTGGATACCCTCGTTCGGTCAACGATCCCCCAGTTGAAGTTCAAGGTCTACTATTTCAATCCCGAGATTGTACGGAACCTGATATCGTCTTCCGTTAGGCAAGCGCTTGAACAGCCGTTAAATTATGCTAGGAATTACTTAGCTGATCTTCTAGAGCCATGCGTACGGAGAGTGATTTATTTGGACTCTGATCTAGTCGTCGTTGACGATATCTCTAAGCTGTGGAGCACCAATCTGGGTCCACGTACAATCGGGGCACCTGAATATTGCCACGCGAATTTCACGAAATATTTCACGGGCGGTTTCTGGTCGGACCAAAGGTTCTCGGGGATTTTCAGAGGGAGGAAGCCGTGTTATTTCAACACGGGAGTGATGGTGATTGATCTGGTGAAATGGAGGCGGGTCGGGTACACGAAGCGGATAGAAAGATGGATGGAGATTCAGAAACATCACCGGATCTACGAGCTTGGTTCGTTACCGCCCTTCTTGCTGGTTTTTGCGGGACGCGTGGCGCCCATCGAGCATAGATGGAACCAACACGGGTTGGGTGGGGACAATGTGAAGGGAAGCTGTCGAGACTTGCATCCCGGTCCGGTTAGCCTCTTGCATTGGTCCGGTAGCGGTAAGCCGTGGCTAAGGTTGGACTCCGATCGGCCGTGTCCACTGGACGCATTGTGGGCGCCTTATGACTTGTACGGGCACGCGAGTTAAAATCAAAGTTGAGGGATATAGTCGCCGGTTTCGGAATAACCATGGGGCTGTAAATATTTTGTTTAGTCGGTGGCAGCGGATGAAGACCTGCGTGAACTTCCTCTGCACATTGTTCCTTTCGGGACATGTGTCAAGCCAGGCAATAACCTTTATGGTTTTCATACTGCAAATAATTTGATACATACGACCATACGTACATTTGATTCATAATGTTTATTTTTTTTTATCTCAACCAGACTATTTGTGTGTAATGGGTAGGGGACCCAGATGTCATTCTAGTGTATGGATATGTTCAAAGAAGGAATGGGACCCGATTCTTTTTTGGCCCTGAGCCAGTTGTTTGATTATTATCTGTAAAATATAACGAGTTCTATATCTTACAGTTAATGTGCATCATATTTCCTATATACCATACCTTAATTAATCAATTAAAATTATAGAAACTTACCGACATGCTAACAGTTGCTGAACCTACATAGATTTGGTGGTGAAATCGTACAAGATCGGTCTGATGTTGATAGATTTCCATCTCAATTATTCTAATCATATCTTAATCCAATTGTTTATAATCATTTGGATGATTCTAGGAGGGCCGAGCAATAGCATGGCATCCTCTGGTTGAAGTATATATAAATGAAGAGGGGGCCATTACTTGTAGTGCCAAAATGTTGCATTTGACAATGATTTCTGTAACGCGTTGTTGTTAGTTACGAAGAATTATCCGACCCTTAAAAGCCAATCGCCATCGATTGGTCCCGGACATTTACTTGTTCAACAATACAAACTTGGTCTTATATCGTTAATCGCTCTACTGAATGTCGACAGCGATTTTCATGGCTCTGCTAGATATTAGAAACGTTGGCACGCAAGCCAAGACCAAGTAAATTTTGGCTCTTGGAAACCTTATATATTCTTTTCTCCCACCATGGGGAGGAAAGCAGAGACATGTTTGGTTTCTGGTCCTAACATGGCCACTGATTGTTTGGTTATGGTCGTATGAAGTTTATGTTCTTAAAATCTTAATCTTAATACAGAGTCACCTGAGGATCTCATCCGCATTAAAAATATTTATGTAGTCATCGTGGAAAATTCGAGTTCAGTGTGCTTTTTGGGAGAGAACCGTGATTGTAGATCGAACCACGTTACTACTACAAATTATGTTATTGGCAGGATGTATAGGGGTGGTGGATTTTTTTAATAAATTTTCAATTGAAAATATATTTTCGTCAATTAAAATTTTATAAATTTATTCTCTTTTAAAATTTTAAAATCCACCCTATTATAAATATCCGTACTGATTATAGAATGCACATTCTACTTTATTCTCCCTCGACTATTTGAGGAGGATAAAATAAGAAGAAAAAACAACTTTTTAAGATTATCATTATTTTACCAAATAAAAAAAAAGTCCTTGACAACCTTTTACTGCTAGAAACATCTATTAGGTTAATATAACATTAATTGGTCCCCCTGCTCCTAAAGTGGGGCACATCTTGTACTTAAAAAACTCCATTGCGATTCGAACGAAGGTAGAAACTTGAACAACTCATCCTACAGGAATCTAATTGGCGGTGTTTAGTTTTGAACTTACCGAGGAGTCCAAGTAAGGTAAAAATTTCGTTGTTTTGGGTCCAGAAAGTCAGAAAGCAAGTAACAAACAACAAAGTAACCCCAAAGAACAGGGACTTGAAGCAAGGTGAAAGTTTCTCTGTTTGGGTCCGAAGAGGCAGTAACAAACAACGAACCAACCCCATTAACTGGGTTTAATTCACTGTCTAAACCACTCTCAACTGCTGGGACCGTTCAAAGATTTAAGAGACCTTATACAATTTACGAATAAAACAAAAGTTACCTTAATATCAAAAACATTTTTAAACTAACCTCTTGAGCAATAAAATAAATTTACGAATAAAAAGATAAAAATTTATCACTCATATTGCGTCGTCTCCGTCTTCTTCTGGGGTGGCGGATTTGGAAGTTAATGTGAAAGAGGTGTCTATTCCTGCTATGACCTTTAGAAGTCATTGTAGCACTGATGCAGGATGGGCACTGGTTCCACCAATCAACCCAAACTGTTCAATTTGCCACCACTGGTGAAGAGTGATTCCTGACCATTTGATTTCGAGGATAGCAAGCAGGCACAAAGCGATTATGATGGCCAACAAGAATATGAAGGTCAAACTGAGAGCTTGCACGATGAACTGGCCCGGGAATAGAGAAACTGCAGGTAAAATGCAGTAGACTAGGAGAAACATAGCAGTGAAAGGGTACATTCCCACATTCAGATATGTCACTATCTGCAAGAACTTCATTCTTCTAGTAGCACTGCAAGAGAACCCGCTGGTCCAACATGGTTTTCCTTTCCTTGCACATCCTGAAGCAGCCTTCCTTGGTATTCTGCAACAGGGATTGACGCTGCCAGAGAAGTTGAGTTCCCAAATCCCTTAGGAAGAAGCAAAGATTCGATATGATCTGCATCATCATCGTCGTCGTGTTCCGCATTAATAGACAATGCTTTAACATCTTCTGCTTTGTTTGTCACCTTGGGTTTCCTAAAAAATAACTTGACTTCCCTTCTACAAAACCACCCATGATGTCCAGTGGCTCTAGGAGGACCAAATACATAGAGTGTAGTTCTCCTGAAAGTGCAACCTGTACCTACATTACATACATTGGCCCCTGTAACCCATCACGAGCTCTCACGTTCTCATCAAAGAACACAGTATTATGATCTGAGTATCGGTCATTCAGGTCAATCCCCCGAAACCTTAATAGAGACAATGAAAATTTGAGAATTTAATATATGTATAGACACACATATTTTCATATAAAGCAATTAATCTTTCCAGTTGCTTCAAGTCTGAAGATCTACAGCAGTCCAAAGCTTTTCCTTCTTAGTTGTTTCCGAGACATGTCTATGTATTACTGTACATGTATATTCACTTGAAAGTAATACATAGAAATTGGAAGTCACTTTTTTCTTTAAAACAAATGTAATGTAGATGAATGGGAAATGATGAAAACTTAATCACCAGAAGTAGCCTTTTTGGATCTGCATTCTTCTAGCGGTATTTCTGCACCGCTGATTCTAGCCACTTCACGTAAGCCTAATGATCGAATAAAATTAGATTTAAGTTGGGAATACAAGTAATATAATGAAACGTTTATTAATGGGTTAGTGCAAATAATTGCAAGTTGCTAGCCTCTAAGTTACCTTCTTTTGTTCAAATGCACGAGCAGCTGCCTCTCTGTTTCTGATTATAATTAATTCCTTCCTTTAATAAGCTTCCAGAGTACCCTTAGAAATCCTCTTTCTCGTATTCGATTTCTCCATCAGTTCACCATTGTCTATATAGTCGGCGGCCACTATGGTGGTACTGCCATGGCTGCCACTAGGACCACCACCTTCATGTAACTGTCCCTCGTCTAGTATCACCATCAGTTCGTCGAAATCAATGATTTCGTTGAGGTTCATGGGATTGTAGTCGTTGTAGGTTGTGGAAAAGAACACATTTTCGAAAGAATTATCATTGTCAAGCTTTTGGGTGCTTTCTCCACAGAAATTGTCTTCATAGTGTTCAATTCTTAGTTGGAAAAGCTTGAGTTTAGAGCTTGATGAAACTAGAAAAGAAAAAGCTTCGTTCAGTCATTTGAACTTGAATAGTATTATTTAAATGCTTCAGCTCAAAGGAGTGGAGAACTAGAAGCAGTACTTGACTACTTTCACGATTGTTGGATGAGTTCCTCTAATTTGAATTATACCATTAAATAAATTATTAAATTTATTTTTAATTGACGACTTCCTCTAATTTGAGTGTTATTGAAATATTTCGGTTACACTTAATTTTTTATTTATTATGAAAAAACATGAGAAGTAATAATTACAAATTTAGTTATAATGCTTTTTAAAATTGTATTTTATTTTATTTAATAAATTGGGTGGGTATTGATATAAGTGTTGTGAGTGACGAAATGAAGATTGAAATAAAATTAGATTTGTCATAGGTGATATAATAGACGTTAATATAATTTTATAGTTCAATCTCGACTCATCCAATATATAAAATAAGCGTATTATAAAAAAATATTTACTAAAATTAATTTTAGTAATACATGTGTTTCATGTATTTTATTATCTAAAAATTAAATATTTTTTATAATTACTCTGCGCAGTTCTACCACAACCTTAATGAATAAATTAAGTATATTATATTAAAATCCTAATGAAATCTTGCCATTGGAATTGGATGCAATTGCAAGGTAGAAGATGGGCCACAAATGGTTTACTAGCGTGGACCACAGCATTTTTGCAGCCAGGGGTTGTGAAGGACGCATTCTCGTGGCTGCTCACCGGTTGCTCGTCATATCATGTGGCCAACAATCTCCACCTTTAACATATATGTCTTCAACGTACACCAGATATATCTCTCACAGTTCCCTTTCGACCGAACCCTCTCGAAGTTTCTCCAAAGTCCCATCCTTCTGCTTTTAATCACAACGTCAAACTCTTTTTTCAAGTGCCGAACTCTAAAACCAAACTACCCGCGTGCATGTTATAATTGCGTTCCTCTGTTTTCGATAGTCCCATTGGTGGTGGTGTTGAAAATGTCGAAAGCTGGAACCTGGTATTATTCAGTGCTGGGAGTTTGTAAACAAGCTTCTGCTTCTGAGATTCGTGACGCTTATCGAAGGCAGGCTTTGGTATACTATAATAACTTTTCTTGATTCATCGTTTGAAACTCTTTTTATACACATGCTAAATGGGTTGTTTTTCTTTTGTTAATTTGTGAACGGTTTTGAAAGAAATGGCATCCCGACAGATGGATGAAGAACCCCGAAGAATCGGGAGAAGCTAAGAAACGATTCCAAAAGATTCAGGAGGCTTACTCGGTTTTGTGAGATAAAGGAAAGAGAAAGATTTATGATGCTGGGTTGTTGGGTCTGCTTACGGACGAAGACGATGAAGTGAGTCGTTGTTAATGTACAATTCTCATGTGAGAACTGAGATCATTGTATTATGGTGTACTAATGGTTTTTTTTTATTTATGGAAACAGGGATTTGTTAATTTCATGCAAGAAATGGTTTTGATGATGCAAAATGTGCGCTCACAGGAAGGAAACAGTCTTGAGGATCATCAAGGATCGTTAATGGACATGATGGCTGAAGATGAAAGGCGCAAATTAGGGTTTGACTGGGAATCTAGTGCCAGGAAGAGAGCACGTTTTTGCTGATCATGGCGTTGGCCTCGAAGGTTGTTACATTTTTCTTGGCAAATCATGGCCTCGACAGTCAGGGGGATGCAAAAGGAGGCAATAATATTCCTAGATTGCATGGAATTGCTCTTGGGGCATGATTTGTGGAGGAAAGCAAGAATTTGATGAAACCAACCATCGGTATTTGAGGTGTTATGTAAATTAAGTTATTAAGATAGTAATGAACTAATAGTAGTGAAAAGAAGATAATCACTTCGGTAACCTTTAGAATTTGTTTACAATTTCTTTTAATATATATATATATATATATTTGTTCAAATTCAAATTCAAATTCTTGAAGAAGAACATTTCTTTTTATAACTAATGTATCTTATTTGGTAAATTTAAATATATTTTAATATAATTGTTTCCTAATTAACAACGGAAAACGTTAAATAGATAATTTAAAGATTTTCATTTACACTTAAAAAGGATAAAATACATCATAGGTCACTAAACTATTCAAATAATCATTTTGGTCACTTAATGTTTAAAAATTATAAGATAGTCATTAAATTTATCAAACGATTGTTAAATGTTAATTAAATTTATCAAAATTCTACTCTTATTATAATATCAAAGTGATCATTTTATAATAATTTGATAAATTTAATGATTTGTAAAAAATTAATAACAAAAACAATCATATGAATATAGTTGAATGACTTATGATTTACTTTAGCCTTAAAATATAGAAATCTACTTTTGGGCCGCACCCTTATCAAATTCATCCGCACAGTTTGCGGATCAGTAGTGACGCACTTTGTTAAGCCCTTTGTATCAGCCTCAGATCCACACAATAATTTTAAAGTTTGAGTCTGTTAGTTCATTGATTTTTTTTTTATTTTTTTGTAAAATAAATTATATTTTTTAAAATATGTTGTTTAAATAATTTTTCATTAATTGATAATTTTTTAGAAAATATTTATTGCAAATATGAACTATAATAAATAGTATTATTTATTATAAAAATTTAATATTATTATTTTTAAAAATATTAGAATAATTTATTTAATATTATTTTTAATAATATTATTAAAATATTATTTTTAAAATTTTATAAATAAAAATATCAGCACTAATATATTCTATTAAAATAAAAATATAATATCATATATTATTATAATATAATTAAGTATATTATTAAATATTAAAAATTATAATATTATACTATTAAAATTATTAATAAATATATTTTAAATATTTAAACAATTAATTTTTTTATTAAAATGATACTAAAATATTATATTAATATTAAATATATAAAATAATATTATTCTGAATATTTATGTTTTGAATAAAAAAATTAAAAAAAAAGGACTTACAAAAATTTAGACCTTAAGTCGTCTTTCAAAAAATAAAAAAAATATTAAAAAAATATTTTACATTGATTAATCTATTTTTTTAACCAACTATTAAAAAATAAAAAAATTGTTTTTAAAAGGTTTTTTTTACGTGAAACAAACATACCACTTTCATTAGTTTACATAATTAAGAATAGGAATTATCAAATCAAATGTCACATCCAAATAGGTATATATATATATATATATATATATATATATATATATATATATATATATATATATTTACAGAGAGACGGTTGCATAATGTTCTAACGAAACATGATTAAATATTTGAAGGACTTCTCCATAATCCAAATGCATTGAACTTGGCATATTTACGTGGTCCCACCCCCATCCCATGATGTTTTCTATTTCTTCTTTTATAAAAAGATGTAATGTAGAATCGTTGGACTTCCAATTGGAAGGACAAGACCCAACACGAAGTCATGTGGGGTTACAAATCATCAATCACTCACTATTATATGTTCATTTCATTTTGCCTCAATATGTTGCTTTCAACCTTACCCTTTCGGAACCAGACCCAGCAAAAGAGTATGCCTATCTCATTGGTATTTGTACCTAATATCTACATTCTTTGGTTACACGAATGGAGAGTGATGGGTCTAGTTAAATTGAAAATTTTACTTATTTAAATTCAATTGGAGTATGATGTTCATCATTTTTCTTATTTGAATTTAAAGTAACTCTGAAAAAATAATTTGATTTTAGAATAAAAATATATATTCGATATGACGTGATATAAATATATATATATATATATAATTTTTAATTTTATTTGATAAAATAAAATTCTAATTAAAAGAAGTATTATAATAATTTTATATCCAATCTGATGTGATATAAACATTATTATTCTTGGTTAGAGTATTTTTACTCTAGATCTAAACTCGATTTGATTTGATAATATCTTTCAAAATCATCAACCCAACATGAACTTAAATTTAAAAATATGATCCTAACAAATCAGACTGAGTTAGAGCCTATCGAGTTAGGATCAATATTCATCCCTAATTCTATTTCTATGAGATATAAAATTTAAATTTTAACATTAAATAAAACTAAAATAAGATAAGTTGATTTTTTTTAAAAAAATTATAATAATTATTTATAATTTATTTTTAAAATTTTTATTCTATCTTCATTGTAAATAAAACTAAAATTTATATATCAAATATCACAAAATCCCAACATATAATATTAGGATTGAATTTAAGCTTAAATTGGTACTATAAATGGTGGTCACATACCAATCAGGTGGGTTGACCTTCATTGTCATTTTATTGATGGCAATTTGTTTTTAATGACAATGCTTGAGTAGCATCTAATCTAAATCACCATCTCAACAAGCGGCGTGCATTGGAACTTTTACATTTCGATGAGCCATACAGCACCGTTCTCCGCCCCTTCCAAAGTTGCGGAAATTTGTGTACACGCCTTTCAAAAATTATACATAAATAATAAAAATTACTTTAAATATTAATATCATGCGTATATATTAAAGTTTTTTTTCTTTCTAAAACGAGTATATATTACAGTTAAAAATTATATTTAACACATGAATACCGAATAAATTTACATATTATTAAAAATATTAAATTCTATGATTTAAATTTTATTTTAATTATATTTAAAATTAAAATTAAAAAATTACGATGAATCTGAAAAGTCACAAGTTTGAGTAAATTAAAGATAGAAAATTTAATTTAAAAAATTTATTATTGTGTAAATTATTTAAAATAACTGTTATTTTAAATAAATATTAGAAGTTAAAATTAATTGTAGGTTGAACCAAGCTTGAAAGTTGTATATAGTTTTAATCTTCTTGTACTTTTATTATTTTTTTTATATTGATAAATATTTTCTATGTGGTTCCTTTTATTTAAATATTTTATGTAAAAATTTATGTTTTATTTTATTGTATAATCTATAATATAGTAGATAAATAAAATGATAAAAAGTTACTCAAATTTTTATAATTAAATTTATATAAAATTATTTTTTGAGTATAGTATTCAATTCATCAATCATAGATAAAATTATAATCTCAATCGCATATGAATTATATAAATACTACATTTCTAGTATATTTTGTGCCTTTGTTCACCTAAATGAACTCACACGTGCGAGTAAGATCGTAAAAGAAAATAAATTACTGAAAAGGAAAATCCAGCTAGGTGCCTCACGTGTAATATCTCCATTTTGAATTCGTTCGTCGCCTTCCCTTGTCCGTGAAGCCTTTTCCCTTGATACATTTGCCAGCCTCTCCACTTTATTACGCAGTTTCCCACCTCACCCTTTTCATTTTATTTTATTTTACTGGTTCTTCCTTCTTCTTTCTCAGTTGCAAGTTTAATAGTATCAAGCAAAGAAGCTCAAAATTGACCAAAAGAAAAACCTCATTAGTGGACGGATGGATCAGGCGCCTGGCGTCCGCAGCTGATAGCTTGCCGTCGATCCTCCTCTTCTGTCTTCACTAGCATTGGTAATCCATTTACATTTCCATTATTTTTAATTCTTTTTATTGGTTTGTATTTCTGTTTAGATCAGCTTTTTTTCTTCCATTTTTTATTTACTGTCGATCATGTTTTGCTTAATGAGTTCAGAACTGGATTGTTCGGTGCGTTCTTTTTTTATTATCCTGTGTTTCGAGTGGCTTTTTCTTGTTTTTTAAAAGTCGTGTTTGGTTCGAGAGAAAATGTTTTAATGAAAAAGGAAAAAAACTTTTCTTTCTCGAGAAAGATTAGTTCCATTGAATCGATTCCGTATCACTAATTTATTGACGTGATCACTGATTAGCTATGTCATCTGTTAGAAAGACTTTTAAGAACAAATTCTCTTCGAAAGGCTAGATGTTGAATCGCTGCCTGGCTATTATATTTTTATGTATAAAGATGGAAAAGCGACGAAGAATATTTGTAGGAAAAAGCACTTCAAAATGTTTTAATGGAATCTTATGCTATGTTTCGTAGGAAAATATAAATCTTCTAATGGAATCTTATCGTTTCATAGTTTTTTCTCTCTCTCTATTGATTTGGTGCAATATTCTGTCAAATATGAAAGCATAAATTTGAACAAACATCTTAATAAGATATGAACATCTGTCAAGATATAACCGACCCAATGAAGTTTCGCATTTTAGTTCATTGATGGCTTTTTCTTCTTGATTTTTTTGTTTAGATTTGGCGCCGTTTTTTCACATAATGGAGACTTGTGATTGTATTGACTCACTGTGGCCACCTGAAGAATTGCTTGTTAAATATCAGTACATATCAGATGTTCTAATCGCCCTTGCATATTTCTCAATTCCCCTCGAGCTTATTTATTTTGTTAAAAAATCTGCATTCTTCCCATATCGATGGGTGCTTATGCAATTCGGTGCTTTTATCATTCTTTGCGGCGCAACACACTTTATAAACCTTTGGACATTCACTATGCATTCGAAAGTCGTTGCTATGGTGATGACCATTGCTAAGGTCGCATGTGCTATTGTATCGTGTGCAACTGCTTTGATGCTTGTGCACATTATTCCCGACCTGTTGAGTGTTAAAACTCGGGAATTATTTCTGAGGAACAAAGCCGAAGAGCTTGACAGAGAAATGGGCCTTATTCTCACTCAAGAAGAAACTGGACGGCATGTCAGGATGCTAACTCATGAAATTAGAAGCACACTCGACAGGCACACGATATTGAAGACTACCCTTGTTGAATTGGGTAGGACCTTGGGCCTGGAGGAATGTGCCCTGTGGATGCCGTCAAGGACTGGTATAAATCTGCAACTTTCACATACACTAAATTACCAAATACAAGTTGGATCTATTGTGCCAATAAATCTTCCTATTGTCAACGAAGTCTTCAATAATGCTCAAGCAGTGCGTATACCCTATACCTGTCCACTAGCCAAGATCAGGCCTCTAGTGGGAAGATATGTGCCACCAGAGGTTGTTGCTGTTAGGGTACCCCTTCTACATCTCTCAAATTTCCAAATTAATGACTGGCCTGAGCTCTCTGCGAAAAGCTATGCAGTCATGGTTCTTATTCTCCCCACGGACAGTGCCAGAAAATGGCGAGACCATGAATTGGAACTTGTCGAAGTTGTGGCAGACCAGGTCATCTTATGATTTATGTTTTATGTTCTTTCTTTCATTGGCTGCCTCTTTGATGTCTTAATGAAATGCTCACCTTCAGTTTTAATTTGCACTAGGCTGTAAGTTTATGAATTCATTTTTGAAAAGTTTCAGTGACTTCATTTGATGTTCTTGCTCCTTATTCTAGTTGGAAAACAGGAGACTTTGATTCTTATAATGGTGATATATGTACAGGTTGCCGTTGCTCTTTCGCATGCCGCTATTCTGGAGGAATCCATGCGTGCACGTGATCAGCTTATGGAGCAAAATGTTGCTTTAGACTTGGCTCGTCGAGAGGCTGAGAAGGCAATTCATGCACGAAACGATTTCCTAGCTGTAATGAACCATGAGATGCGCACACCAATGCATGCAATCATTGCTTTGTGCTCGCTTCTTTTAGAGACTGAACTAACTCCAGAACAAAGAGTTATGATAGAGACGGTGCTGAAGAGTAGCAACCTTTTGGCAACACTAATCAATGATGTTCTCGATCTTTCAAGACTTGAAGATGGCAGCCTAGAATTAGACTTTGGGGTGTTTACTCTTCATGGACTCTTCAAAGAGGTAACCAACGGTGATTTTGTACATTTTTTTAGCATAGAAATTGCAATAATTTTGCTTTTCCAGTTTAAGTTTAGTAATCATTTTTATATTTCTATAATTTTAGGTTATTAATCTGATCAAGCCCATTGCATCCCTAAAGAAGTTATCTATGACTATGATCCTGGCACCTGATTTGCCAAAGTATGCTGTTGGCGATGAGAAACGGCTTATGCAAACCATTTTAAATATCATGGGGAATGCTGTGAAGTTCACAAAGGAAGGTAATGTTTCAATTATAGCGTCAGTTGCAAAACCGGAGTCGTTAAGGGACTGGCGACCTCCAGAATTTTACCCAGTGTCAAGTCAAGGCCACTTCTACTTACGAGTGCAGGTTCTTGACTGCTTCAGTTAAACTTCATTTCATCTTGTTTTGCTTCTATTCTATTTAACTTTTAACTGCATGATCATAAAAGCATCTCCTGGTAATTCGAATTATGCTGTTTAGGATTTCCAATTGTAGTGTTCGTTTATGACGTACAATCCGATGAATAGCCATCCATGTATTGTTATGGAGACCATCGGATATTACTTGGATGCTGCACATGCCTATTACCTATCATCTACTCTGTGGCAGGTTAAGGATTCTGGTTGTGGTGTTCTGCCACAAGATATACCACTTCTTTTTACCAAATTTGCACAGCCGCGTAGTGGATCCAGTCAAAATAGTGGTGGAGGTGCTGGACTTGGACTTGCCATTTGTAGAAGGTAAAACAAAAATCCCCGAGTATCCTCTGCACAAGAAATATTTGGTCTTTACCCTTATAATCGGACAATTCACAGTAGCTATAAAAAATGCTTATGCTATGCTTGTCAAAATCGGACCGGACTGCCTGATTAAACTTGTATGATAAGGTAAAAAATTGTACGTACGATTAAAATCTGTTATCGAATCGATAGTTCAACTGGCCGAACAGGTTGAGTAAAAAAAACCTGTGATTCGATCAACAATCTGCAGATTTGTAGGACGTTGAGTTGTACGTTATTAAATGTTGAATCACAGGTTTGTGAATCTGATGGGAGGCCACATATGGATGGAGAGTGAAGGCCTTAACAAAGGTAGCATAGCAACATTCCTCGTCAAACTCGGGATCTGTAATAACCCGAATGATTCATCTATCCATCATCAAGTTTCACCCCAAGTTAGAGCTCATCATGGAAGTGCAGATCTGACCGGACAGAAACCTACCTTAAGAGACACCGATAGGAGTGTTTCATCTATTGCGCGATATCAAAGAAGCCTTTAGATGATTGTGGGGGCCGAAGTTGCGACGGGCAAATGTTCTGATTTTCCATTTTCTTCTTATTGATCTATGTTAAAGTTGAGAAATGCTGTTTAAATTAATGAAATAATTTACCCTGATAAAAGCTGCTAGAAGCTATCCCGTTAACGAGGTAAGAGCACAGTTAAGTTTGATTAGAAACAGTGAAACACAATGAAGATATGGTTCAAAGGTTTACACCAAAGCTCACTTGACCGTTTTACAGATTTATTCCTAGTGATTAAGAAAATGACTATGCTTTTTGCTTTAAGTACATATACTATATTTAGTCGAAACAAATCCCTACTAATCCCTCAACTATTAATTATAACTACTCTTAAGTGTTGCATTTTTTCAGATATAACATCCTTTCGACCAATGAGATATACAAATTCTTTCAGATATATTTATGTACTTAGGCTACATATAATAGTTTAGGGACTTGTTTTGGCAAAAAAAAAATTAGTTTAGGTACTTAAATACAAGACATAGTTTAACAACTTTTTTAGTTTAAACCTTCGAAAATCAACAAAACCACGGATGTAACTGGCTTAATCCACCTAAAAGAACAAAGTTCATATCGACCAAAAAACACGAAACACTGGCTCGACAAAATTACTTGGACACACTAATATCTAAAGCCACGGTCTATCACTCATCTTGAGTACATAACCTTCTTACTTCTTGGACTTCTTGGAAACCCTGAAAGATTAAAAAAAAAGGAAAAATAAATTTATATTTACTTAAAAACACTTATCCTTTAACAAAAGAAATTCAAATCAAAGATACACTTACACGGCAGGTTGAGCAGCTGCCGCAGGTGGTGATGCAACTGGCTTATCTCTTCCACCAGGTCCCTAAACAGATTTAAGGGGGAAAATAAAACATAAAAACCCAAGTCATAACTTCAGAAGGAAAATAACTATCCGCATATCTATTCCACATAAAGCATCCCATTATGCTCGTTGCATGCCCAAAGAACCACAAGATACAAATGTTATTACCTGGGCCAAACGCTCCTCTCTCCTGGCGAATTTTCTTTCCCTGCTTGCCTTATTCTTAGCCCTTTTCGCTTCAAACTGGTCAGCCAATGTCTTCTCTCTGGCCTTTTCAGCCTTGGATTTGTGGATGCTCTCCATGAGAACTCTCTTGTTCTTAAACACATTACCCTTGACTTTCATGTACATGTCATGGTACATGTGCTTGTCAATCTTCTTTGATTCCCTGCATTTGCGAAGCAAGCGTCTCAGAACACGCATCCTCCTCATCCACAAGATCTTTGTGGGCAACCTTGCCTCCCTTGTACCCTTGCGCTTACCTAAAATCAGAATAAAAATATTAAACCCAGCTAATCGATATATGCATAAATTACTCAATATGAATCACAGTCTTTGATGGCTAACAAATGATTCCTCTCAGAATTAAGCATCTCCACATTACTGCATCTCATCTTTAATAAAATGATTCTGACATCATAACTTTGGAAACAAGATGTTTAATCAAGGTTCAAGTATATAATCTGATACAGAATCTGTAAGCATGTCAACCTTCTCTCCACCGACAAATAACATCAAATCCAGCAAATCTAAGAACCATAGTGTACAAAGAAAAGCGTACCATATCCAGAGTGACGTCCCTTTCTCTTGGCTTCCTTCATGCGACGTGCGCGTGATCGAGAGTGAATCTTGGTTGGCTTCCTGATGATGAAACCATCTTTAACTAGCTTCCTTATATTCTGGCCTGTAACTCCCATTCATGATCAAAATTGAACATTAAAATAACAAACTCTTGTGCTAAGCTACAGACAGATAAACAACTCCATATACTATCCAATTCTATTACGACTATGACATAACATCAGCTTGAACTTACTATTAATAGTTCACAACTTCAGATGAAAAATTTCTTATTTATCAGTGGAGCAAACAAGGAACTTTTAAAAACAATTAAATTTATACAACTCCAGTAGCACTCTATTACTAACGTGAAAATTTGACTTTCTACAGCAGGAAATCTCTGGTCAATTGGTGTAGCTTTTGCAGTACGTTTTAGCTGAAAATATTTTAATTTTTATCAACAAGTTAATAAACAAACAATAGAATAATCAGAATCTGAATTGTAAAAATGCTAAAGCTCATCTGAGAAGATGTATATAACGCTCTACCGTCATAAATCAGTAAAAGGGAAAAGGGCTTAAAAGTGAAATATATCAGCTATCACAGTTGACAGACTTAATTTCTAAAAAAATTAAAAACACTTGGCTTCATTTCCACAAACATCTGGCAACAAACGGTGCGATAATCAAGTTCAAGTCATATCTCAACTTAAAAGAAGATGAACATGAAAACTATAAATGTTAAGGCAATGATTAAAAAGGAGGAAAAAGAAAAGAGAAAACGTACGAGAGTTCGCCATGGAGATCTCGTTAACTTCATTCGGATCGAGCCAAACCTTTCCTTTTCCACACTTCAAAACGCTCGCTGAGAGCCGTTTCTGGAGCTTAAGCGAAACCATCTCTCTCTTCTTCTCGTCGGTGATACAGCTAACTGCTGTTAGCGAAGACGGATGAGAAGGAAGTGATAGCGGCTTATTTATATGAACGCCTTAACCCTAGGGTTTGGAGGGAGCTGCTTGTTTTTGATTTTGGATCGGGTTTTTAATATCTAGCGGTTGATTTTAGTACGCGTGTCCTTTTAGTTAATTTGGATATCTCTTCTTCAAGGTGTCCTAATTTCTTTTGATATATGATTCATTTGGATATCGTAAATCTTAATTATAAGAACGTTTTTTTTTTAATTCAGTTTGTTTTACTCATAATTTTAAAATTTAAATTTTATTTGAAAATTTATTAGAAGTATATTGAATATTAATATTCGAAGATTTGATTCATTTGCATAAATGTATAATAAGTTTAATTTATCAATTGAAGGGTATTATAATAATTATCTCTAAATATATAGAGAAAATCATACTATTATCTCGAATCATATTAGGTCAGATATTTTTTCACCTTAGACATAAATTTGATCCGACCTTATCCTTTGTAAAACTCGACTCAACTTTATAAGATCAAGTCAAAATCGTCGGATTCAAATCAAATTGTCATCCTAATTCTAATCGATCAACTAATAGATATATCAAATAAAATGAAATGATCAAATGCCAGCTATAATTATTGCACAAAGAATCAATTACAAATGTTGCCTCTATGTATAAAAAATTATAAAAACAGATTTGGGTTAGCTTAAATGATACTCAAACATTTTCAGAAAGTGGGTTCGTGCAAAGATTGGATTCAATCCACAGGGAAATATAAATGTAATACAAGTTAGTGGTACTCAAGTCTGCAGATGTTTCAGCATCATGCAACCAAATCATTCTAAAGCCAAATTCTTTTATTTCTTAATCCTTGGAGCATTACAGCAGACATTCCAATATATAAAGGACAATGAAGCTAATCCCTTGCACTTCATCCCATAATCTTTCTTCTCTTTGTGCTCGGTAGTTAACAGTTGGGAAAACCATGGGTATTGCCTGTCCCTTGTTGGCTGCCTCCTTGCTTTTATGTTCATTGCTTGCCATTGCTTCTGCCAATGACTATGGCGTTTATGATTCATCCAAAACACAAGCTTATGGTTATGGTACTGCAAAGCCAGTCAACCAACAACAGGTGGAAAAGGAAGAGAAGACTGATTATGGCAGTAAGTCGAATGTCTATAAATCACAGCCAGAAGAGAAGGGAAAGCCATTGTTAGAAGCAACAGCAAGTATCGGTTACGGCACAAAATCAGCTTACAAACCACAACCAGAAAAGCCTGATTATGGCACTAAGCCAAACTCCTATAAACCACAGCCAGATCAAGAGAAAGAGAAGCCAATGCCAGAAGAGACAGAAAATTCTGGTTATAGCACAAAACCAGAAAAGCCAGAGTCAAAACAGGAAGAAAAGCCAGAGTCAAAACAGGAAGAAAAGCCTGACTATGGCACCAAGCCAAATTACTATGAACCACAGCCAGATCAAGAGAAAGAGAAGCCAATTCCAGAAGAGACAGAAAAGTCTAGTTACAGCAAGAAACCAATCTACCAACCACAACCAGAAAAGCCAGAGTCAAAAGAGGAAGAAAAGCCTGATTATGGCACCAAGTCAAACTCCTATAAACCACAACCAGATCAAGAGAAAGAGAAGCCACTGCCAGAAGAGACAGAGAAGTCTGGTTACAGCACAAAACCAGTCTATCAACCACAACCAGAAAAGCCAGATTCAAAGCAGGAAGAAAAACCTGACTATGGAACCAAGCCAAATTACTATAAACCACAGCCAAGTCAAGAGAAAGAGAAGCCAATTCCAGAAGAGACAGAAAATTCTGGTTATAGCACAAAACCAGTTTATTATCAACCACAACCAGTAAAGCCAGAGTCAAAACAGGAAGAAAAGCCTGATTATGGCACCAAGCCAAACTACTATAAACCACAGCCAGAAGAGACTGAAAAGCCTACTTACACCACGAAACCAATCTACCAACCACAACCAGAAAATGAAGAAAAACCTGGTTATGACGCTAAAAATGACTTCAATCTGCAGCTACCAGAAGACAAAGAAAACCCAAAGTTAGAAAATGAAGAACACCCAAATTACAACGCAAACCCAGTCACGGATTTCTACAAACCAAAACCTGAAGTTCTTCCCGTTGGTGTTGAAGGGCTTGTTTTATGTAAATCAGGTCCCAAGCATTACCCAATTCGAGGTAAACTATTTAACACACACAGAATTTAATCATTCGTATTTATGTTTAAGACTCTCCCTAATTCAGCTCATTTTTTGGGTGATATTTGTTTCAATGAGCACAGGAGCTTTGACAAGGATAACGTGTCTAACTGTTGATGAAAATGGGCACGAGAAGACTCACTCGGTTTGCAGCGGAGAAACTGATGAACACGGTTACTTCTTGGCGAGATTGTCTCCTTCAGGCCATGACGACGTCGATCTGTGGAGCAAGCTCAGAGATTGCAAGGCGTTCCTTGAGAGCTCTCCGTTGGAGACCTGTAACGTTCCCGTGGATGTCAACAAAGGCATTAGTGGCGCTCCGCTTTCTGGTTTCCGTGTTCTCCATCATATGGGGATGAAGCTTTTCTCCGTGGGACCTTTCTTCTTCACCCCTCAACTTACTCCAGTCCCCAATGGCTATTAAACAGCTTAATTCTTTTATTTTTATTATAATTTATTTATCTGTCGTATGTTTTGGACCTTTTCGTTTTGAAGAAGGCGAGTATTTGATTTTTATAAAAATTGATTTGTTCTTGTAATGCGTATAGAGCCTATTTCGCTCTGTTAATAATTATTAAGATATTTGTTTTGGAGATTATTTGCAGAGATTTATTTATTTATACATGTTATATAAATTATTTTATCAATTACTCATCATTTTATAAATTTATTTTTTATGATAAATTATTTTATAAATTTATTTTTTATGATAAATTATTACTGTTATATAACATTATATCATATTATATCAATTACTCATCATTTTTAAAAGATATTTTTCAAATACTCTTTTTATCTTAAATTTTTATTTTCTTAAAATTAAATCAATTGATACTAGGGATTGTCAAAATACCTAAACCCGATTTGACTCTATAGGAGTGGGTTTTTTGTTTGTTTTAAATTTCGAGTTCGGAATGGGTTGGGACATATTATATAACAGAGAAAGTCAGGGTCAGGGTGAAATCGGGTTTAAGGTAAAAAATTATTGACCCGACTCTATTTAAATTACAAAAGTACCTTATATATAATATATATTTAAATTTTACCGCTTTAGGGTTTTGCCTTTTTTTAGTTTGCCTCTTACCTCTCATTCTTCTCGATTAGATCCAGTAAAGAAAAGAAGGCTGTAAAATTTACCTCTTCAATCTTCATTCTATTTTTATTTCAAATATTAGTTATCTTCTTTCATGAACTTTCCAAGATTAATTATTATTAGATTTTGTTCTTTTTCTTTAGTTCTTCATTTGATTTTTTTTTCCAATTTTTTCAGGATACTGCCATTAAAATCTGGTATTTGCATTTAACTTGTTCATTTATCTAGTTCAACTTCATCCTTCACTGCCATTCCATTTAAGAACAGGCGCCAGACTCACCATTTGCTGGAGAAACTGATGCTTGAAGTGTGAATGGTAGATGTGATTTTTTATTTGTTTTCTATTTGTTTTCCTTTCGTAGTAAAAAAAAGAAGAATTTCCAGCAATTAATTTAAATGCAACACACTGTTATAAGGTGTTAAAAATATTATGTGTTTAAAATACGTAAATTTGAAATCATCGAGTCGGGTCGGAGTTTTGTTCTAAAAACTGAGGCGGGAGAAAGGTTAATGATCATCGGAACGGGCGGGTTGAAATAATTTATTTTCGGGTCAGAATCAGGGCGGTCAAAAACTCACCCAGTCACGTGCCCATCCCTAATTGATATAAAAATATTAGACTTATTAAGTTAGGGGATAGGGATAGAAAAAGAAGAAAAAACATAAAATTTCAAATAGTACTTTTGATCGAAAAATTAATCTGATTTATTTCTAAGTTATTTTATATTTTTACCAATGTTGAACATTAACTATTTTTCTTTAGTATAAAAAAGTAAAAAATATTTAAAAATATCCAATATTTTAAAGAATTGTATATAAATAAAATAAATAAATTAAAATTACAAAAAATATAAACAAAAACTAGTAAGAAGATAAAATACTTTATGTTAGTTTAATTTTTTTTCTCTGGTTAATTCAATTATATAAAAAAATTAAAAGTTTGAGTAAAAAATAAAAACAATATATATTTTTAAAGTCGAGGACTAAATTTAACTTTTTACTTTGTAGTTTGTTTTAAACCATACTGTAATACATAGTAACACAAAAGAAAATGTTTTTTTAATAATAATTTCATTTACAATTGGATTTTCCAACTCTAGTCCAAGACCTCTGTGCATAGTGTACCAAAAGATGCAAGCTCTTATGAAAGATATGTAAGTATTCGATTTATGATTTAATTGAATTTATAATCATTTGATTTTTGAATCAATCGAGTTAATAAATCTATTATGATGAAATTAATAAATATTTAATTTATAGGTATGTAAGTAATATTAGTTAGTGGTGCTCAAGTCTATAGATGTTTATGACATCGTGCAACTAAATCATTGTAAAGACTGCTTCCTTCTTTGCTTAATCATTGGGGCATTACATCGCACCGAACTTCCTAATATATAAAGGACAATGAAGGTCACCCCTTGCGCTTCATCCCATCGTCTTTTCTTCTATTCGTGCTCGATAGTTGACAGTGGGAAACCATGGCGATCGCCTATTCCTTGTTGGCAGCTTCATTGCTGTTATGCTCATTGCTTGTCACTGCTTCTGCCAATGATTATGCTGCTTATGGAACTAAACCAAACTCCTATAAACCACAGCCAGAAGATGAGGAAAAGGCAATGCCAAAAGAGACGGAAAAGCCTGGTTACAGCACGGAACCAGTCTACCAAAAGCAGCCGGAAAAGGAAGAAAAGCCTGATCGTGGCACTGAAAATGACTTGTACCAACAGCAACCGGTAGAAAATCAAAAGCCGGAGTTCGAAAATGAAGCCAAGTCTGATTACCCAAACATCAACAAGCCACAACCAGAAGCATATAAAAAACCAGACTTGTATCCAACAACACCTGAAGTTCTCCCCATTGGCGTTGAAGGGCTTGTTTTATGTAAATCAGGTCCCAAGTATTATCCAATTCAAGGTAAACTATTTGGCACAAAACACTATTTATGCATTCATATTAATGTTTAAGACCGTATCTAACTCAGCACCTCGTGTTTTTTCTCGACTTTGTTGCAATGAACACAGGAGCTTTGGCGAGGATAACATGTGTAGCTGTTGACGAGAATGGATACGAGATGACTCACTCTATTTGCAGCGGAGAAACTGATTCAAAGGGTTACTTCTTTGCAAGATTATCTCCTTCAGGCCTTGATAACGAGGGTGATAAATTGAGCAAGCTCACAGATTGCAAGGCTTTCCTTGAAAGCTCTCCATTGGAGAACTGTAATGTTCCCGTGGATGTCAATAAAGGCATTAGCGGCGCTCATCTTTCGGATTTCCGTCTTCTCCACCATATGGAGATGAAGCTTTTCTCCGTAGGACCTTTCTTCTTCGACTCTCAACCTAATTCGGTCCCTAATGGTTACTAAACAAACAGCTTAATTCTTCTATTATTATTGTTTGCCGTCTGCTTTGGTATTGAAGGAGACTGGTGTTCATTTCTGTGTAATTTATTTGTTCTTGTAATGTTCAAAGAGCTTAATTTGCTCTGTTAATAATTCCCGAATATGTTTTTTTATCGGATGTTTGATGATTTTTTCCCCAAAAGCACGAAAAGAAAACCATATTACCATACTAATTAACATTACAAAATAATTAATAGTTAATAATATTAACTTCCATGAAGAAAAAAAACACAATGAATGTTATAATATGTGGTTTGATCTGAAAAGCTTGTGATATAATCTGTTGGATAGAAAAAATAAATTGACAAAATAGAAAAGAAGAGATCTATGGTGGATAAAAAGATTCTTGAATCGAAATCCACCATCAATCCCAACAGGGGCACCATGTGGTAACCAATGAAGCGGATGGAGACAATCGTCTCCCTAAAAATTTTAAATTTTTATATAATTTAGATATTATATTTATATTTTCTGTTAAAAATCTGTTTTATAAGTTTATCTCCCTTAAAATTTTATAAGTTAACCCCTTTCAATATAAAATCTTGCTTCTATCCCTACGTGTGGTACCAATCTAATTACACACAAAGTCCGTACATAACTATTCTTCTTTTATTAGAAAAGTGAAAATTAATATTAAATTAGATTATTGTAATATTAGATCTTTTTCTCATTAAGTAATCAATCCTAATAAATAGATAATAAGAATTAAGAATAAATGACTTATTGTAATATTAGATTTTTTTCTCATTAAGGATTCAACCCTAATAAATAGATAATAACAATAACAACAAAACCCAATTCCCATATACAATGGGGTAAGGGGAGGTAGGGTAGTAGGTTGCCCCCAACGTCAGGTTGAGAGTAGCTTCCGTAGAAGACATCCGGCAGTCAAAAAATTAAAAATATAGATAAAATGCAAAGCATGTATAAATAAATACATAAATACATAGTTGAACAGTATTCATATGCAGTCATAAATATCATTAATATACTATGATCATTTTTCATACCGAGTATCTTTACAAGTGTATACTCAACTCTAACACTCTTTTTCTTTTACACACAGTGCCTGCCTTGATCCAGCGTCATCTTACTTGACTCCTGGTTAATTTGGTTTAGAGCGTCTAACAAAATACATAGGGATTATGGACAAATGAAGTAAATTTTACGATAAGAAAAAACAGTAGGTCTTAGCTCTATGTGGGACAAAACTTCATACCCAAGCTCGCAGCCGGCTGGGTCAACTAGTTGGATTTATTGGATCCATTATTTGAATTAGCACTCAAGGATTTGGTTATTTTCTGTTGAGCTTGGCCGGCTGCAACCGATGGACCATCCTAGAACACCCAGGATTAAATCGACCCTTGAACAAGCATTAACCTGAGAAACAAATAAGTGGTTTGCTGATCGCGACATTTAAAAAAGCATAAACTCTCTCATAAATGAACACAGACACAGAAGAAAATCGAAAACGAAAAGGTAAAAGGAATACAGGGAAACAAAATGAAAGTAGATGTGAACACAGTACCAAAATTTCAAGGTTGGCTTCAACATGAAATAACATGGCGGCCATTCCCCTTCCCCTATCCATCTCGGCCTAAGAAATGTAGAATTGTTATGGAACTAGCAAAGTTTTGACAGTCAAGAAGCAAATTGCGTGATAGACGAATTTAAATCACTCACCGCACAGGAACATATGGCGATGCCTACAGACGCCAATGCCGTTGTGACCTCAGCCATCATCCCTAAAATCATGTTTGCAATTAAACGCTTTAGCCAAAAGGAAAAGAGCTGGTATAACCTAAAAGTTTGCAAAAATGTCATACTAAATCTAAATGCTCAGTTTAGGATCTCCCCAACAATGTTCTAAGAATTTACTAGTGCACTATTGGGATAGCTTGGTAGGATGATCCATACTATGACAGTCAGCAGAATAACGAAGCAAGTCACCAGGGTACTCTAATTCAATTATCTCATGGAACCCCTCCTCCCAAGTCTTCCCAGAAAACCCGGAAATGCGTACTTTTTTCCATTCCAATAGTTTGGATTTTTATACCGCATATAATAAAGACCTTATAATGAAAGGGTTGCCATATGATTTACCTCTTCGGTCTATGCAAACCACAGAAAACCACAGAATTGAATGTCCTTCAAGATTGTGCCACAAGGCAATTTTACTGGCTTGCCAATTCTCAAGACCAGGCAATACCTCAGGTGGCGGAATGTTTGTAGGTATCATTTTCACAGCACCATTGGCCCGTGATAACATGTTCCCATTGGCCATCAAACTCACAGGCTGTAAATATTTGTTAAGTTTCCCATTGACCTTAGGGGTCCAAATATTTTCACTTTTTGTAGCCAATGCATCTTCATAACTTCCTTGCGATGACGAGTCCACAGCGTTCCCCAGGATTTTCTCCCATAGAGGTTTTTTCTGTCTGGAAAACTCTTCCGATTCACTCTCCTTTTCAGAGTCACCAATGAAGCTATTTACTCTCTCTCTTGTTAATTCCACAGCAGATAGTGCAGCTTGCTCCCTCAAGAACTAATTACAAGTAGCAATTTATACAATCAGAGCATTGAAAACTAAGAGAATTAAGAGAAAATAAATCATAATCCATAAAATAAACCTACTTTCATAATTTTGTGTCTGGCACTACGTGTTTTAGCATGTTGCAACCACTGTTTATGCCTTTGAAAAGCTGATTTGCTTGAGAGGGCCTGAAACAAGAGGAAAAGTTGTAACTATTAAAAAAACAGGGCACCAGCTTGTGCACAAATAGCCTATAATATATGGAACCAGGTATACATCTTTGTAAGTACTTTAATCAGTAACCTGTGCGTCTTCTTTTCTTTCACAATTGACAAAATAGTAAATACATGTAATTCTCTTCAATAACAGATAAAATCACCTAAATCATGCAACAATACTCAGAATTTGACAGTCCTCGCTGCTAGTTTCAAGTTATTGAGGGAAAAAGAACAAGTATTACACATTTTTCCCATGCATAGCATATGTCTGATTCCCACAATCTAAACATTATCAAGAAATCATGCTTGAATACAAGTAATGGAGAAGTAATTTCCAACGATCAATATATACTAACGTTATACGTGATAATCTCTACAACTTCGGCATTGGTGAGTACATGCGTTGGAGAAACAAGATTACCATTGACCTGCAATGAGGTCAAGCATTAAACGTGGGCTTTCATTTACACTGAAACTGCAATTGGAAAAATTGTGCCATTAGATACAAAATACCTTAGCAGCTACCATTTTGTTTCCAAGGTCAGTGTGTATCATGTAGGCATAGTCAATGACAGTAGCCCCTCTAGGCAGATTTTTAATCTATTTATCACATAAATTATTTATCATAACACTTGTCATGATAGGCTTCTGTTAAATCTTTTAGCAGAAATACACATCGATAACTTTTAGTATGTGAATTACCTCTCCCCTTGGGGTAAATACAAAGACACGACTACCTAAGAGATCTCTGGTGATGGTATCCACAAATTCCCTAGAACTCATGTTGCCAACAAACTCCTCTTGCCATTCTCTAATTGCATTGAGCCACCCAACCTGGAGAAAAGAAAGGCTTCATCCGTAAATTTACATTCTTGTTAGGTGACTTTAGAGGGTATCTAGGAATCTCCTTCAGGATGACTCTTAATGAAAATTACTCAAGGAAACAAACTATACCCTGAGTGCTATGTTTGCATTGTTAAGGCAAACTGCCTTCCCTCTTGAACTTCTACCGTTTGGCTCTGCATGCCCAACTAGACCAGTAACAAAGACTCTCCCACTATAATGAGCAGCAATGCCTCTCTCAGCTATCAAATCCATCTCTTCAGTTCTAATCTGTAAGAAACCAACAATTAATAAAATATGCCAGAATTATTTTCTTTTCCTTTTTTATTTTTTTAAAGTTCAGACTATATTACAATTAGAATCACTTGTACATTCATCTCCGGTACATTACTAATATAAATAAATCAATAATGATTACTTCTGTAATAATGAGAAGATTCAAAATTGTTTGGAAACAAGTTGTGGATATCCTTGTGTTAAAAAAATATTTAAAATAATTTAACTAAGCAAAATGTTGCCTTGACAAATAGCTGAGAGGACCATTGAGAATTTAAGAACCTGAACTTCCAGGCGAAACATGCTTTCGTACAAAAACGGAATTACGGTTGTATGTAGACTTTGATAGCCATTAGGCTTTGGTGTTGCTATGTAGTCTTTCATCTGCTCAAAAGATAGGCGACTTTTACTGAATGCCAATAATCTAATATACAAAAGACACGTCGAATGAGGAGAAAGAAAATATACATACAGCTCGAGGAACAGGAGTCCAGATGCTATGAACTAATCCAAGAACATAGTAGCAAATCTGCTAAAAGAAATTGCAATTGTTACTCAAGTACAGATGCATTCTATCATAACCAAGTAATTCTGCATTGGCAGAATAATTCACCTGCTGTGGACTACAAAAAGGCCCAACTCCAACTGAAGGCTTTGGTTTTATGATTATACGAAGCTGATTTATAGCCAACAGGAATGAATGCGTCCATAAGAAAGAATAAACCATGAGAAAGAGTTCCATACTACATGTCAATGGTTCAAGGAAGCATCAGAACAAACCTGGGCAATTTGGTTAACCTCACTGATTAAACCGTTGGATTTCAGCACAGATTTGTAAATACTGTGATACCATAACAAAAATTACAAGCAAGCAAATTATCACTCAAAAGCCACCAAAAAAGCCTTAAAAGTCATCATAAAAAGAGGTGAAAAAGGTATCAGGGAACAGAAAATTAGCTGCTGGTATTCAAAGCAACACCATATTTGATATTGATATTCAAAATGATATCTTGCATCTCACTCACTCAATCTGTCTTTTAGAATCAGGAGAAGTAAGAAATAATGGGTCCCAGATTCCCATTCCCACAAAACTTAGAGCCATGTGGTAGGCAATTCTATGTCGAATTACTCTTCCATAGTCCCCACTGGTTCAATTGTGACCATGACCACGAAATGCAACTAGAAATAATTCCCAAAACTTCTAGTCATGTGTATCACAAGGAAAAGAACTGAATAAATAATGAACAAAGAGGCAGAAAAAATATTCAAGTCCCTACCTGTAAGGTTCCTTGCACACTGCAAGGGTTTCAGTTTTAAGAGACATAAAGTCCAGGAATTGATCATTCTCAATCCTTTTCGTCAAAATTTTATCTGCCTAATACCAAAAAAGAAAAGAAAAGAAAATATAACAATGCAGATGAGATACTAGTCATAAAGTACGCTTTCAACATTGAGCTGTTATGCTAATTATCACATAGATAGTTTGGAGCTCTAACTTAATACTATTGATTAAAGGAGGGCAATGTTCACCTCCATAAGATCTTTCTCATGTTCGTTATACAGGTCAGCAACCCTTCTCTTCACTTTGGCATAATCTTCAGGATTTGTGTACATAAAGGATAAGTTTTCAAGTTCAGACTACAAAAAGCAATCAGATTGTGTTAAGTCTGAATGATATCTTGAATTCATGAGCATAAAATGGAAATTGTATTTTCAAAAAGCACAAGAATGTACCTTGATTTGATGCACCCCCAACAATTTTGCCAAAGGAGCAAAGACCTGCAATGTCTCCATTGCAATGCTGGACTGAAATAATACAATAATGTTAAAAGGAAAAAGTAAATGACCAGGGTAAGCTTCAACTCATGCAATCAACCTGTTTATGCGGGGGCATGTGACAAAGAGTCCGCATGTTATGCAATCTGTCAGCTAATTTGACAATGATGACACGAACCTAGAAGCAAACAATTTGATTAGGCACATTACTTTCCACAAATACCATCCCAAAACAAGAAAGAAAGAAAGAATAACCTCTTCTGTCATTGATAGAAACATCTGCCTGAGATCATCAGCTTTCACATCTTTTACAGAAACATTTTCATTCTTATACTTCAATTTTCCCAGTTTGGACACCTGGTTATGAAACAAGATTAAAGAAACTCAAACAAGCCAAAACCATCTGGATTTTTGTCAAATATGACATTCAAACTTTATCAGACAAGTACACTAATGACGTATATATACACATATATAAATCACCTTAGTCTCTCCTTCTACAATACGACGTACGGTGTGTCCAAATTCCTCCTCTATTCTTTCAAATGTAACAACATTTGTATCTTCTACAGTGTCATGCAGCAATCCAGCTGCAATGGACTCCCAATCTAGCTCCTAGAATAATAGTTGAGACAAGTTAGACCTCTTATCAGAATGCATAATACATTTTCCGACAAGAGCATACTTCTATTAACTCACAAGTTCTCCAAGAATGCGCGCAACTTCAACTGGATGAATGATGAATGGCTCCCCACTCCGTCTTTTTTGACCATAATGTGCCTCAAAAGCTAGCTGTACAAAACAACTCATGTCAAGAGATATTTTTCAAAAAGTGCATGGTAATAGTTTTCTGCAAAGCAAAGACATTACCTTGAGAGCATTATGGACCAATTCCAACTCTTTAGGTGAAAGGTATGATATAGTAGGCTTCAGATCCTGATGCATTATAACATTAATAAGTATAAGACAGTTACAGCTTTGCTTACAGAAAATGCGCATTCTTAAGGATAAGAGGTTTTAAAAAAGTCAATTGTACCTCCCACAACCTTTCAGGAGAAACCTCATTAGAGGTATCTGAAAAGACGGATGACAAACAATACAACTGCCATCTTTTACAGCCAACCTCAAGCAAGCTTGATCTAAAGAGTTTTTCAAGCAGTACAAGCTCGGAAATATCTGTTGAATGCCATCCACCAGCATCAAGAGCCTAGTAAAAACACAAGATTGAATCAGCAAAAAAGTATTAGCAACTTTGCTGTCTATGCATGCAAGTTGTACAAAAATGCTTTAAGAAATTGCATGTTTTACTTGCCCAAAAATCACCCCCCAACCCCCAATGTTCTAACCTTAATATATCACTCTCCATTTTCTTTATTGAATGAATTCACCAACAATTTTTGGATGATTCCACGCATTAAAGAACACACCAAATCACATTCTGAGCTCACCGAAACATTTCTATTTGTCAACCTAATATTAACAACCCCTCTTAAGTACAAGTTCGGGATCTGACTGGAAGGCCTATTAAAAGAATCAAGGTCCTATTTCATACCACAACATCAATAAATGAAAACAACTACTTATACATTAAATAAAGTAAATTCAATCTAAAATAATCTCTGATGCCAATATATTTCTAAACAAGCTTCGAACTTCTGATAATCTACAAAACCTAAGATGGAGTAGTAAAAATCAAACTCACCGATCTGATACGAGCTCTTCTTCCGTGGCGGGCGTAGGTGAAGGAGGAAGAATGAGAAGGATTGGCAGTGCTGGCAAGGAATCCAGTTAAGGCTCTTGGAGCTTTGGAAGCACAAGAAAGCAAGCTACAGTCGAACCTTACACTTCTTTCCCCTTTCGTTAACTTACATATATTCACGCATTCCAAGGAAACTGCAATCAAATGAATCAAAAAACAAATAACTAAATAGATGAACAATAAAATCGAAGCCGAAATAAACATAGAATTAATTTCTTCACACTCTTTTGGTTGCTTAAAAATTCAAAACTAAGTCAAAATTAAGTGAAGAAACAAGCACCGGAAGACAGATATTCCATCATTTTCCCCCATCATTCGTTCTTATTAACAAAAAAAGAAACAAAGCTGATCGGGAAAAAAGTTACAAATTAATAAATTTAAATTGAAAAAAATAAAGTAGTGCTACTCACCGGATAAGCAAGAAGCAGAGGCCATTTGTACAATAGCAGAGAAATCTCATTGAATCGAACTAAGCATTAAACAATAACTCATTGATCAACAATTCAAACAAACAAAAAACTAAGTGAGCTTTATGTGGAAGTGGAGCTGATGGAAAAGGAAAAATATTATAGATTGATAATTTGGACCAATAAGCAATGAATTTGAAAGCAAAGGATGATGGCGAAGAGATAATCCAGAGAGAGAAATGAAGAGATATTGAAGCCACACAAATATTCAATACCTTCAATTTCTATAATTTTTATTTGTGAAAATTACATAAATGGTCTCTGAACTTTAAATTATTTTCATTTTTACATGTTGATTCAGCTTCCATCAGTGATCAGTGGCCGAAATAGGTGACTAAGTTATAAGCATCTTAAAACTTTAGTGATCATTAGTATAGTTTATCCTTATTATTTTATTCTTTTTAAAGAAGATGATGAATGCAATATGAATGGCGGAAAATTTAATTTGGGTTTCGTCAAATTTTTAGTTGGAATTTAATTGAGTTTATTTATCGTTGCGGGGACCTTAAAGTCATCAAAATTCAAATCCACCAATTAAATTATTTTAATTTTATAAGAATAAAGATACTTAGCTTTTTTAATAACAGTTTTAAATATATATTTATTTAGTAGGTTTAATATTTTAATTTAACTCACGATTATTTTCTTAATCTTGGTATAGAAACTTTTTTTATTCATTTAATTATTAAAAAATCATTTTGTTTCATCAACAACAATTAATTAATTTAGTGAGATCATACGTTAAATATTTTAAACAAAATGAGTTAATGCGATTTTTTATTGTTCGATTTTATATTGAACACAGTAATGAATGTTATAGACAGATTGGACAATTATTATAATAATTTGTGACAAAAATATCATATCTCAATAGATGAAATAATCAAGATAAACAACTATGATGATGATCCTACAATAAATTATACATTCTAATAAGTTAATAACACTAATTTTATATTAGAAATGAAAAGAATAGGTTAGAAGTTAAAAGGTTGAATAATATTAAAGAGGGTAAACTACACGGTTAGTACCTAAATTATTATTTTTATTCCATCTTGGTATCAAAATTTTATTTTTTAGAATTATATTTAACATTTAGTTTATGTTTCATTTTAACATCCCTTGCTAAAAACTTAATGGTGATGTTGATGTGACAAAATAAAATAGTATCACGTCACCATTGAAAAAAATATCAATTCAGTAGTTCTATTAATTTTTAATGATGGGTACCAAACTAAAACCTAAAATAAACTGTTGGGTTCCAAAACGGAATAAAAGTAATAGTTTAGGTACTAAATGTATAGTTTACCCTATTAAATAAAGGAAACTTTAATGGAGCTAATATTTGCGCTGCTTTTCTAGCTGAAGACGTATTTTCTGATTTGGACTGAAAACGTGAATGGAAAGAGGAGATTGTGCCCTTCACCCATGTCATCTCATCCATGTGCCAATGCCACGGAACCTAAAGAGCCGTGACGGCGCCACATGTTAACCACTGTCAAGCATATAATCACCAAATTCATTTTCTCCAGCATCAGGAAAAAATGAAGAGATTCGTTGTATTTGGGTTCCCTTGGTACATCGATTCTAGTTTAGATAAAGGGAATCTCTGTACGACTAGTTTATACATCTACAAGAGAACAAAGCTACAGGCTTTGGCGTTTTCCATGGCTATGACCAGATGCTTTGCTGACACCAGCGTTTCAGTCATTTCTTTCCCGGAAAATTCACAACATCCCATTTCCAGAGCACAAACACATTTTTTTTTTCTTGAAAAACGATGCAAGCAACATGCATTTTTGAACTTCTAAACTGGTAAATGCATGTTAGGGTTTACAAAATATCAACGTGCTTTGCATTGATAGTGGGATTGGACCTAACATGAGCTAACGTGTTTACAGGAATACTATAACTGGTAAAAATGTTAATAATATGCATACAAAACACGAAATCTGAGTATTAAAATTTATGGGTTAAGTATACTAGAGGACACTAAACTATGTAAAAATGATTTTTTTGGTCAACAACTTCTAAATGTTATAAAATAATTTTTGAACTTCTTAAATGGTTACAAAATGGTCCCCTGTAAATTTAAAATGGTGATAATTTTTTATAGATTTAAGGACTATTTTGTAATAACTTGCTAAGTTTAAAGACCATTTTATAACAGCTCGATAAATTTCAATGGCTATTTTGCAACCGTTTGGGAAGTTCAATAACCATTTTGTGACATTTAAAAGATTGTTAGCCAAAAAAATTATTTCTACATAGTTCAATGACCTCCAGTGTCCTTTACCCTAAATGTTATAGGGTAAATGAACTTTCAAAAATTACAAAATGGTTATAAAATTATTGAACTGTTATAAAATGGTCATGCAATGTTATAGTAAGTGTAAAAGTTTAATAAGTTTAATGTTCATTTTGTAAAAAAAAGTTTAATGGTCATCTTTTAAGAGTTCGATAAATTTAATGATAATTTTATAACTTTTATATGTTTAGTGACCAAAACGATCAATTGAGCATAGTTCAGTGGCCTATAATGTATTTTACCCTAAAATTTATATAAAAGTATTCCTTTCATTTGTTAGCTTCAAAGAAGTGTAAGTCGTCTTTGAAATCAATGCAGTTACCTCTGCAATTTGATAAGAATTGTAGAAAAAAGTATGATTTCTGTTTTATATGAACAAAGTATAAAGTTTAGAAAGACGGTAATGATGTAGGGATATTCATTCAATAACTAGAATTTCTCTGCTACTCAAAAGGGTTGCAAAAGCTAGAAGATGGCATCACTGACTTCTGGTTCCTCTTTACGTGCTGCTGTCCGATGGAGACGATTGCATGTTACAGAAATGCTCTCCTTTAAGAAGGCTGATTACCTGTTAAATTTGGTGTTTAAACAAAGCAAAAATGATGATTTATAAGCCATAGCTGTAATTCAAGGAAGGGTTCTGATTACCTGAGTCATATAGGGTCTAGAAATTGGCTTGGTCCTTGTACAAGCAGTTGCAGCAGCCATGACTCTGTAAATTCCATGCATGTCCGAGCACTCTGAGTCTTCCTCCAACAGCTCATAGAATTTTCTTTTCAGCATCAAAGGCCGGGCCTGCCATTTCCGAATATAGCCGAATGTTACGGCCTCGATAAGGCTGAAACAAAGCTAGGGAACGAGAAACGGAGAATTTCTAAGGTGAAGCTGATGATGATAGACTACTAACCCACTCGATTAAGCTCTTGTCGTCCTCGGGCGCCGATGTTCGGCAAAACAGTCTCAATAGCAGAACTCCGAATGATAGGACATCGCTTTTCACCAGTTCCATTGTTTCATGGTCTAAAGGATCCATTAGACACCTTTATCAACAAAAGTTGCTTTAAGTTGATTGCTCAAGAAAAACACATAAAGCAAGTTGCTCCTAATGAGAGTGGATGTGTACCTATTCTTGGAGTTGAATGATAGTTGTTCATTATGAAGCCATGCAGCCTTTCCAAAGCCAGAAATCTAATAAGAAAAAGAACGGCACGATTAGAGAATCCGAAGATGATATACCCTAGTAAGAGGTTTCGGTTTAAGATATTTTACCATAGGCTGCAAATCACGCCTTATGAAAATGTTGCGGGGCTGCAATTCGCCATGGACGACGGGCCATTGTGGACAATCTTTGTGCATGTATCGAACAGCTTGTGCTATAGTTATGGCAATCTTAAGTCTAGCTTCGAAACTCAGCTCCCTTCTTTCCGAGCCTGCAAGACGAATGGAGCCTTCAGCAAATTGAATATGAACATTTAAAATGAAGGATTATATTTCCAGAACTAACAACTCACCCCAAATGTATCTATCTAATGTCACTCCTTGTAGCAGGGGAAAGATTAAAATCGTTCCATTTTCGCTCTGATGGTAACCCGTGATAACCGATATGTTCTTGTGGTTCATACACGAGGATGCTCTCATTTCTGCTTCAAGAATGGTTGTAGAGTGTGGCCCAAACCTCTTTACTAATACAGATTGTTGGTCAAGACATCCCATATATGTGCTATAGTTCTTGTCACGTTCATTACTAGCCTTTGTTGAAAATCTCTTTGTTATTTCCATAATCATTTCCCAGCTTAGCTGCTGTGGGCTGATGTTGCTACATGGAAGATTATGACCTGTTTTAGTGAGCTCAAATTGTCTCGGATTTTCATTTTCCTTAAGTGGCTCCGACTCTGTTTCCTTTTCGATTTCTCCAATGGCACTCGGGTGAATGACCGGCTTCAGTTGTGATGTCGATGACGATCCCTTCATCATCTTCGGGGATTTGGGGTTATGGATTACTTCTTCCATGAGCATTAAGCTGTCTGACGACACATCCTCGGTTATCCAATGATCATCAACAACGGCACCTTCCCCATCAGTCACCAATGAAACATTACATTCGATTCCGATCAGCCGGAAAGTCAAGTGTTTTAAAAAGGAACTGCAAGAGAAAACTTGAAGCTTCTTCAAGCTAGCTAAAATACATAGAGGAAGAGCAAAAGAATAAGGAATTAAACCTATCAAGAATAATCCAAGTGGCCCCAACATTGTTGGCCTCTTCAATTATGATATCCTTTGGTTGGTAGCCTGCAGCAACCTTAACCAGAAACTTCACCTGTAATATAACATTAAGTTGGTTTATAATCAAAATCCAAGTATTCCGAGACATTTTTTTTATCAGTGTTCGACACTCACACACGAGTCTGAGTAACATAGAAACAAAGGAATAGCTAGAACACTCACTCCATTGCTTTTGAATCTTTCATAAAAGGGTCTGAAAATTCGCATGTAATCCTCTTTTTTTTGGCTGACTTGATGACGAAGGAACCTGATATACGGATCATCTCCACACGTATGATTGCACCTATGATCTCCATGATAACGTTTGCTCGAAGACGGTCCGGACCCTTCAACGGAGAGAAGGGTGAGAGCTAAAATTTCATCCACCTTATTATTACTCGCATATTTCGAAGCCCACAGCAGCGGCGCAACGCCTCTCTTATCTGCGGCGACTTTTTCTCCTTCTAAAACAACGATCACTCTATGTAAACTCTCCCCCCTTTTCCTAGTCGTCATTGTTAATCGATATCCCCCTTGTTTCAGTAAGCTGTTTCGAGACTATTCCCTGTTGCTTAGCATTTATTTTGAACACCAATGGCAGCTTTCTACTATGTGATCGACATAGTTATTCTTGTTCCTTGTTATTAACAAGACATTCAGTCTGGGAATTGCCGGAAACCTTGTTGTTCATTTGGCTTTACTTACCATTCGCCTCTTTACATTTTGTTCGAACCGCCAACCAGACACCGAATACTTCACAAATATGGCTCTAGAGATTTGGCCTTTTCGGAAACGTTAATGAATTCCATGAGAGAGTTGAGTTGCCTGGAAATAGTGCTGGTGCGGAATTTGCAATACGGACAGGTCGGGGGAAATGTATAGAGCATTGAAAAGTGGGAAGGAGGACGAAACTAAGCTTGAGCTTGGATGACTCAGAAATGCCATTATCACTCTGCTTTCGGGGAAGAAAGATGCAGCAGTCCAAACAGACGATCTCCTTTTTAACGTTTTATTTAGAATTTAGTGGATTAACATTGTTTTGTCAACTGCACGTGTGGAATGCTTTTGTAGACAAATTTTAATACTCAAATATTCTTTTTTCATAATAGGTCATATCCTAAGACCACCAACTAGTTTTTCTACATGATTTCTAACGGATCAAGTTATCTGCTAAAATTAAATTTAAGGTAAACTATACAATTGACTACCTAATTATTTATCCCTTTTATTTTATTGACTAACTTTTTAATTTTATCAATCGGGTCACTTAACTATTTAAATATTGTCAATCAAGCCACATGCTTTAAATATTAATGCTGACATGGCAATTAACAAAATTTGTATAATTACACATTCAGTCCTCATTACTTACCCATTCTATTAATTTTTTCTAACTTTTATTTAATTTAAAAAATTTAATCATCAATCCGATGGTGATATGTGTTACTGTGTGATTGGATTTTTTTAATATTTTTATTTAATAAAATTTCAATCCAATCAAATGGTGCCACATATCACCAATTGAATGAATATAAAATAAATTAAATCAATAACCGTTGATTTTGGGGTTTGAATCTAGGAGGCAAACCAAAAAATTAAATGCCCTACCTACTAAGCTCGACTACTAAATTTGTTAAGTTTACACAACATAATATATATAACTTATAATATAGTTAATGGTAATAAAGAAAGGAAAAATGATCTTATAAGGACTCAAACATGAAATAATTAAACAATATGAAAATATAAAATATATATATATAAACAAATATTATAATTGATTAATAAATGAATATGTTTTATTTATATTTTAAATCACATTTAATGCAAATTTTAAAATAAAAGTGAATTTAATATGTTATAATTGAAATGTATCATTTTTTATATTTTAAATTAATAAATTATATTCATTATTCTAATTTTATTGAACTGAAATGTATTATATCTTATATTTTAAAATATTATAATGTTGATCGGATTCTAATCTTATTTAACAACTCTATATTAAAATAGACTAATTCAATAAAATCAAATTTATCCTCAAATTTTCTTAAACATATAATGAACAAATAATAAAATATAAAATTATAACTCTGATAGAGATATAAATAAGTCAATGCATAAGTAAAAATGCTTACTACGATAAGCCCTCAACTATTAGGAAAATTCTAAGTCAACAAAGCTCGTCTTTATATTTCAATTATAATATATTAATTATTTTTATTTTTATTTTCATTAAAATGATTTAAAAATATAAATAAAATGCATTCATGTATTAATCAATTATAATATTTGTGTGTGTATATATATATCATATTATCGTATTATTAGGTCATTTTCCCTTTTTTAATTGCCATTGACTTATTATATTATATTATATTATATTATATTATATTATATTATATTATATTATATTATATTATATTATATTATATTATATTATATTATATTATATATTATATTATATATATATTTATTATATTATATATATTATATTATATATATTATATTATATATATTATATTATATTATATTATATTATATTATATTTATTATATTATTATATATATTATATATTACATTACAATACATTACATTACATTTAGTTTATTAATTATATATATTATTATATTATATTATATTATATTTATATTATATTATATTATATTATATATTATATTATATCTATTATATTATATATATTATATTATTATTATATATATTATATTATATTATATATATTATATATTATATTATATATATATTATATATATTATATTATATATATTATATATATATTGTATTATATTACGCCATAATAGATTTATCATTTAAATGGTTCAGCCCAGTGGTTGTGGTGTGTGCTTCTTCTCCTCACTTATTGGGTTCAAACCCCACCAGTAGCGGTTATTGATTTAATTTATTTTCTATTCATTCAATTGGTGACACGTGACACCATTTGATTGTATTGAAAAATTATTAATTAAATAAAATATTAAAAAAAACCAATCACACAATGACACTGTCACCATTAGATTGAGAATTAAATTTATTGAATTAAATAAAAGCTAGGATCAAATTGATAGAATGTGTAAATAATGATGACTAAATGTGTAATTATATTAATTTTGTTAACAGTCACGTTAGCTCCTCCGTTAATATTTAACGGCAAGTGGCTTGATTGGCAAGATTTAAATAGTTAGGTGACCCGATTGACAAAATTAAAAGATCGATGATTAAAGTAAAATGAGTAAATAATTAGGTGGTTAATGGTATAGTTTACCCTTAAATTTATTATGTGACAAATTATATTTGTGTGATCCAACAATTTAAAATTATTTATCATGATCTAAGGACTGATATTAACACTATCTGTGAATATATAAGTTACAATGTCGAAATCTTTCTTCTTTTTCAAGTTTATGAAATTTGTTATCTCTTTTTATCTCATAAAACTATTAATTACAAATCTACATTTCAAATATATGAAAATTTTTAATAAAATAATAATATTAATATAATTTAGGGACATAAAATTTTTCGAAGGAAATGAAATATTATGATCCTTAAATCAGAATATCATGAAACGGGCCAGCAGGTAAGGCCTTGACTCCTTAGTAAGGTTGAATAATTATAGGGTTTGCTGATCTTAATTATTGAAAAATCAAATTAGTCTCTTTTAGCCTATGACAAATGGAATAATGTATTTGTGAGTCTATGATCCCCTCAAAAAATAAAGAAAATAAATTGTAATCATTTTAATAATTTTTCTTTAATTTTATGTCATGGTTGAATGCATCTTTTATTTTATATAATTTGTTATAATAATTTAATATTTAATTTGAATATATTTATTTAAAAATTAAATAATTACATTATGAAACATCGATATAAATATAATATTTAAAATTTAATATAATTTCTGAAATACAGTGAACTGTGATATGATAAATTCTTAAAAATTAACAATAAATCTAATGCTAATACCAAGCAAAGGCAGATAGTAACTGATCTTTATATTATTGATTAAGAACAAAGTGGACAAGTTGCAATATTCTATGGGTGCAGTATTAGTATATGATTTTCATGCATATTCTGAAATATATATATATATATATATATATATATATATATTACTCGAAAATTAAGCAAGTTTTAAATAATTTTTACATTTTTATTGTTAATAGTTTAATAACTCAATCATTTGTCTATCCGATTAATAATTTGAATAAAAAAATAATACAGTTAAAATAATTAAAATCACAAAATCAATAAAACTATATTATTAAATATTTAATGTTAATTTTATTTTTAATTGTCGCAACCGTCTTTCGGTTGGGCCCCGGAATTGGGCTTCGACTTAGGAAAATGGATTGGAGTCGCCACCGATCATTTATTTAAAAATAAATGGGTTGATCGGATACCCTATTTCTTACCTGATCTGCGTCTTACCAGAAATATGTCGGGCTCGGGAGTCGGTTACGGTCAAGGAAGGATTAGCACCCTTGAACTGCCCTTTCGGTACTACGTAATTTCCAGTTGTCTTAATTAAGAAAAATAACAAGTTAAATTAAAAGGTAAAATTTCGACCCCAATTACTTACCCTTTATTGATTTGAAAATATCCTTAAAAAATCGAGAAATGTGTTAGATAAACAAGGTAAATAAAACAAATAAGGTAAAAGGGAAAAATAAAATAAATAAAATAAATAAGATAAAGAAAAAAAATAGTAAAGTAATAATTATATATAGTAATATTTGAAAAAGGAAAAAAATATATATATATATACATCAAAGTATTAAAAATAGAAAAGTTACCCTCTCACTTCACCGAAAGTGAGGGGCTTTAGTCAGAAATAAGACAAAAAAATGGATCCTCTAGGTTAGTAATATATAATATAATGTTTAATAATAATAATGATAAAGACACAAGATTTTTTTAAAAAAATAATATAATAATAATAAATAAAAAAACGAAAATAATATATATATATATATAAAGTTATAAGATATATTACGTAAATAAAAAAAATTATCAAATAAAAATAGTAAGATAATATTATATAATAATAGGTATATAAATCAACCATTAAAAGTATAAAAAATATATGACTAGATAAGATAATTACAATATAATAATAATAGACTTATAAGTAGAATATTAAAGAAATATATATATATATATAGATATATTATATATATATATATATAATAATATATAATAAAAATAAATAATAAAATATCCATATAAATAAAGGTACTAATAGATTTTTTAAAAAGCTCTTCCCCTCCTTTAACCGAAATCAAACCGGTTTTTCAAATAAGCCTCGGGGTAGATCTAGGTTCGAAACTTCGAAACCCTACCCATTTTGGTCATCGGCGCAACCACGTTTTGGGTTATTCGAACCAAATCTCAAGAAAAATAACGTGCACATGCAAAAGAAAGAAAAAAGAAAATGCTACCTTTTATTTCCTTTTCGAATCCTTTACAATAGCTTTGCCTTTGTATCTTCCCGTGCTTTCCTCTATGTTTTGTGTGTAAATCGTGTGTTACAATGGTGAGTTACAATGGCTATTTATAGTGCTTGTGGATCCTATCTTTAGGAATTTAAATCTTAGTAGAACTATCCTATTTTTAGGAGTTTGAATCCTAGCAAAATGTTATCCTATTTTTAGGAGTTTGAATCCTAAAATTCTATCATATTTTTAGGAGTTTGAATCCTAGTAGGACGAAAAGGTGTGTTGACAGCTGCCTCTCTTTGCCCATAGTCGTGTAACGGGGATAGGGCAAAGATTAAAAGACACACTTTTCGTTCGGTGGAGTTGAAAATTGACCTCTGTTTCAATAACTCCCTGTCGAATTGAGTTACGGATGACTCCTCCATCGTGAAGTCGAGTTCATCTTGAAATGATATGAAATTAAAGCCGTAGTTCAGAATTTGAATCAGCACGTGGCTTCCCGTTACCCTTCGGTCTTCTTCTCGGTTTAAAGACCTTGGATCGGAATCGAACTCAGAAATCTTCATTGACAGATAGCTTTTTCTTGACTTAAGCTATGCTGTTTGAAAATGGTTTGCTTGTCACTAAGGCACGGCTAACCCAGGTCTCTTCTCGACTTGAAAACCTCGACTGCAACCGGAAAGTAGTGTGATTGATGTGTCATCGAGCTGAATGGAGTCGAACTCGACAATTTTGATGGCAGATAATCTTTCTTTGAGTTGGATATCCTTCGTCGTGAAGTTGAAATCCAAGTAAGTAGCATTGTTCCAAGTCCAATATCCTCCGTCGTGAAGTTTGAAATTGGCTCTGGAACCGGGAAATTGTTTGTGACAACCAGCCGTCCCCTTCGTTGTGAAGTTGAACTTGTGTGTCTCGAGTCCAATATCCTTCGTTGTGAAGTTGAAATTGAATCTGAATGAAATTTTGTTGACAAGCAGCGGTCCCTTCGTCGTGAAGTTGAACTTGCGTTGTCTGGAGTCCAATATTTTCGTTGTGAAGTTGAAATTGGCTCTGGGATTGGGAAGTTGTTGTTGACAAACAGCGGTCCTTCGTCGTGAAGTTGAACTTGCATTGTCTGGAGTCCAATATCCTTCGCTGTGAAGTTGAAATTGGCTCTGAATGAAATTGTTGACAAGCAGCGGTCCCTTCGTCGTGAAGTTGAACTTGCGTTGTCTGGAGTCCAATATCCTTCGTTGTGAAGTTGAAATTGGCTCTGAGATTGGAAAGTTGTTGTTGACAAGCAGCGGTTCCTTCTTCGTGAAGTTGAACTTGCATTGTCTGGAGTCCAATATCCTTCGCTGTGAAGTTGAAATTGGCTCTGAATGAAATTTTGTTGACAAGCAGCGGTCCCTTCGTCGTGAAGTTGAACTTGCATTGTCTGGAGTCCAATATCCTTCGTTGTGAAGTTGAAATTGGCTCTGAGATTGGAAAGTTGTTGTTGACAAGCAGTGGTCCCTTCGTCGTGAAGTTGAACTTGCATTGTCTGGAGTCCAATATCCTTCGTTGTGAAGTTGAAATTGGCTCTGAGATTGGGAAGTTGTTGTGACAACCAGCGGTCCCTTCGTCGTGAAGTTGAACTTGCGTTGTCTGAGTCCAATATCCTTCGCTGTGAAGTTGAAATGGCTCTGAAATTGGAAAATTGTTTATTGACAACCAGCGGTCCCTTCGTCGTGAAGTTGAACTTGCGTTGTCTGGAGTCCAATATCCTTCGTTGTGAAGTTGAAATTGGCTCTGAAATTGAGAAGTTGTTTGTTGACAACCAGCCGTCCCTTCGTTGTGAAGTTGAACTTGTGTTGTCTCGAGTGCCACGATATCCTCCGTCGTGGAGTTGAAAATCGCGGATGGCCCTTCGTTGTGAAGTTGAGCCTTGACTTGAATATCCTTCGTCGTGTGAAGTTGAAATCCAAGTATTGTATGCGGTGTACACAATTCCCTTCGCCGTGAAGTTGAAACGTGGAGACCCCTTTATTATGAAGTTTAGCTTCGAGCTAGATATCCTTCGTCGTGAAGTTGAAATCCACTCTCGAGCAAATTGTGTCGCTTTGAGTGCAATATCCTTCGCCGCGAAGTTGAAATTGACTCTAGCTAAAACCTGAAAAAGTTATGCATATATGTGATGCTATGGATGCAATGCTCTTAGGTGTGCCTAAAATGCATATGCAACAAATGTTATCTTGGGGCTCTGGAGAGAAATCTCGATCTCCAGTTGCCTGTCTGGAATCTTGATTCTTGAATCTTCAAATTTTGATCCCTGATCTTGAATTCTTCAAATGTTCAAATCTGATGTGCACATTCTACTTTTGATTTGAGAAATACTTCTCGACCATCTCAAGTATGTGCCTGAGCTGAGTGTAACGGTTCAGATGATGCTTCAAAAGAAGTTGTCTTGAAAGAGATAGAATTCGTTTCAAGGGAAACGATCTCAAAGATATCTGTTGTTTCATGAGAACGGTCTCAAGGGAAACAAAATTATGTTTTAAGGGAAATAAATTTGAAGATTTTGTGTTTCAAGAGTAACTGTCTCAAGGGAGACAAAATTTGTTTTAGGGAAAATAAATTCAAAGATTTTGTTTCAAGGGAAACTGTCTCAAGATAGACGAAAATTGTTTCAAGAGAAACTGTCTCAAGAGAGACAAAACTTAGTTCCAAAAGAAACTGTCTCAAGGGAAATGGCATTTGTTTCAAAGAAAACATATTCAAATATTTTGTTTCAAGGGAAACTGTCTCAAGAGAGACAAAATTATTTCAAGGGAAACTGTCTCAAGATAGACGAAATTTGTTTCAAGAGAAACTGTCTCAAGAGAGACAAATTTGTTTCAAGGGAACTGTCTCAAGAGAGACAAAACTCTTCTAGTGAAAACGATCTCAAGCGAGACAAATCTTGTTTTAAGAAAACAATCATGAGTGAAATAAATCTTCTTTCGAGTAAAACAGTCCCAAGTGAGACAAAGTCTGTTTTAAAAAGCAATCAAGTGAGATAATCACTGTATTAATGAGACTGTCTCAAGCGAGACAGAATTTATATTGGAAATGTCGAATCTGAAAATGAATACGATCTTTCTATTCGAGTTGATTGAAGTGTAGCTTCTTGCTGCTGAGCTAAGAAACCGACCTCAATCTGTAAAGGTGCTTTTGAATCGAGTATCCTTCGTCTTGAAGTCGAACTTGACTCTAAAGCTGTAAAAATTATGTAAGTGGAAAGAAAATGATAGATATGACGCTCTAAAATGTATGCATAAGATGCATGTACATGAATTGGTTATATTTTATCTCCTGAAAAAGGTCCGATAATTCGCATTAGGATGTTGAATCCCCAAAGATGCCTCAATATCCAAAATGCCCCAATATTTGATGTTGAATCTTCAAAGATACCCCAAATGTTCCTCATTCTTGCTTCATCATTGATTCTAAGCATGAGCTTTGTGTTGAGAGTCACATGTCATTTACCAAGATCACTCTAGAGAGACTGTCTTGTTTTGAAAAAAATGTTTTCTTTAATGTTTAATCTCAAGTTTTAAAAATATTGCCCCTATCACGGTTTTACAATTGAGACGAATCATAAAACTAGAGTTCATTGGATATCAAAGAATTAATTACAATGTTAATCCTTCAATAAATTATAGCTATTTGACAAGTGTCAAGATCAAAGCTATCTTTGAGAGATGGTCAAGTAAGGAAATGATAAAAAGTCTCAGGTCATTGTGTTTGGCCAAAGGTTTGGCATTTGATTCTCAAAGGTTTGGTATTTGATGCTCAAAGGATTGATGGGGTAGCTTGCATGCTTCTCTACTGGAAGTGTTCTCTGACTCCCAACCTTCGTTGTCACACTCGGATTGTGCGATGCCTTATCAAGGAATTTGTGTGATCGCTTCAGTTGCACAATTTTTATATTCGAGCCGCATTTTCAGGTTTTCAACTCGAATCCTCCTTTGGGTTTCAAGACGTTATTCAGGATTTACGTCTTGAACCCCCCTTTGTTATTTTACTCTACCATACATTAATTACATTGTTTTTTTTTGCAAACAAAGATTAATCCTGATGGGCGGGATGAAATCTGAAGATAGTCTCTTCTGTTTAGAAAGCCATGTATGATTAGAAGGGACTTTTAAGGCACGTAATGCAGGCCAGGGTTCGTGGTTATGAAAGAAAAGGATAAATAGGCCCAAATAAGTGTTTCACGGTATTGAACCAAGGATCAATTCATTCTGATGCCATCGATCTTGTCTTGCTCAAAATGTCTCTTTCTCTGATGCTCTATGATCTTTGAGTGAAGGGATTCAGTGATTCGGGAATGATTGTGCTTGATCAATCTCATTGAAGCTTGATGCACCATTTGTCTTTAGGGAATTTTTGCATGTGTTTTTTGTTCCCTTTTTTATTTTTGTTCTTGTTTTTTCCTTTTTTGCTTCTTTCTTTTTTCTTTTTGCCCTTTGTTCTGATTGAATCATCGCACTTGGCATTTGGTTCACCTTTCGGTATCTCATCTGAATCAATATCTTCACTCATGTGAGCAGATTTTCTCCACCTTGCCCCCCAGTATGGAGGGTGATCATTGGTTAGGGTTGAATCAGAAGAAAAAAAATACTATAGGCTCAAAAGGGGACGCAAGGGATATATATTTCTCCTGTTGTGAAGGGATAAAGAAAGAAAGCCGTTCATCATTTCACATATAAGTCTTCACAGAAGAGGTATCCCCAGGGGGATAGATTTTTAGGATTAATTATATTCACATGAAAGCAGTGCAATTAATGCATGATAGAATTATTTCAAATGAATTGTTTTTTCTGCTCCTTGCTCCCATCATGTCTCAATGTTCAGGCTCCCGGCGAGATGCCCCAAATTGTATCTTGGAAGAATGCTCATGTTCAAATGAACAACTCAATGCCTTGGGTTTTAATGGTAAAAAAGGTTAATTTTGGGTCTAAAAAGACAGTTGTGTGATCTTATTGACTCAAAGAAAGGTATGGGTGTATCATAAAGGTAAAGGCAATGTTCAAGAATTTCAAAGGGAGGTAATGTCAAAATTTGGTCTTTTTGATCAAGGTATTTCATTTTGGGGGTTTGAGACAGGATAAGAAAGGTCTAATCTTGTCATATGTCAAAATCTATAATTCTTGAAGAATTAAAAGAATCCTTAATTCATTTAATATTCGAAGAACTAAAGATTAAAATTTGTTCAATTGCTCCACCTTAGAAAGTAGCATAAATTCAATCGTTTAACAGATTAAGCGAAAGATCAAAGACGTGTTCAAACAAAACAATCCTCTAAGTGCAAATGGTAGCCATGCCCCTTCTTCGGCAAGCGCCTTACAGGTTTCAGAGGAATGTTTGGGGCTTCTTACGTGGTAACAGCTAGCAGCTTCAACATCGTGGCCCTTAGGATATGGGATTCTTTTCTTAGATCATCCTGGCAAGCTTGTCCTACAATCAGCTGATCAGGCTCCTACTGTTACAATCTTGCTTCCATGTTAAATTTGCTTCATCGAGCCCTTCACGACTTAATTTCATATTTGTGAAAATGCTTAAAATGTAGATGAAAATGCAAAAAAGGCAAAAATGCAAAATGCAAGAATGCATGAAATGTTCGAGGCATTGATCCAGAAAAGTGTCCATTATTATAAATAATCCTTATTCAGACAAAAATGTTTTATCTTGTAAGAGACATAAAAACAATAAAATGTATGTTCGGACTAAATCTTCTAGACATCCATCTGAGATACTTTCTTCCATGACTCGACTGCTTCTTTGATCATCTTCTTATAACTGTCACCGTGATACATAAACTCTTATATAGATAATCCATATGTTGCTGGGACAAACTGATGTGCCCCATACTGTCTAAGTGCCAACAACAGAGCATACCCAACTGCACCTCAAAGTCCAAATAGGGTCATAGTGTCAGAATTCCCACACTTGAAAAGAACATCACTGAGGAACAACCAGGGGGCTCTCCAGGTAATATCCCGGTCCTGTAGATGAGTGAAGACTTTTATCCATTTCTCTTTTGAAGCGCCTTCATATCCTGTCATGGTGATGAACTCTCTCAAAGGTGAATACGTAGTCTTCTAGAAGACTAATGGGGTTGCCTATTGTAGATTTAACTCTCCCAAATAGGGTAAAGTCTTCAAAAGAGAAATGGATGAAGGCAACCCCATTTCTCTTTTAAAGCGCCTTCATATCCTGTCATTTATTTTAACACATCCAATGAATCTACCTCCGCCAGCTCTTCGGCAATGGTTGAGAGACCAAAAGGTCTCGGCTGAGATGGTCGGTGATGAGTTGACTCGTTTCGGAAGTTGCTCAAACAGTTCCACCACGGCTGCGTCAATGCATCCTAAAACCTTCGGAAAGATGATCAAGCCATACAGACCTAGTGCAAAAAGGTCTATAGTCTTGCCCGTTACCTTTGTTTCGGAGTCGGTCAGTCACACCCATTTTTCATCAACTCCTGCAATCTTAGCCAGTCCGTTCTTGAAAGGCTGACTCTTGATGTGTTTGATGTAGGCTCGCTCCAGTTTAATGTTTTCACAGTGCAATAGTGTAGTATACTCCTCGATGGTAGGTACCATGTCCTCCTGGTTAAAAGTGAAGCAACTGTATCCCAGGTTCCAAAATTGAACCAAGACTCTGATTAAGGGCTCATTGGTCTTAACATGAAGCAAAAGTGCAATGTCACCATACCGCTGATTGAACTTCTGTTTCCGATCATTCTTCCAACTATCTCATATGTCTCGAAGTTCTTGCACATTATTTTGTTTTAAACTGATAGAGGCGTAACTAACTAGCTTGACACATAGCTTCCTTGAAGACTATCTCTCTTTTCCTTCTGAGTCTTCTCGGACCATAGTCGTACCTCGGGGTTTTTAATCTCTTGTATTACAACACCTTTATCCATTAATTCAGATTATTTTGTGTAACAAACACCTTTTTAGGGATCAATGGCCTCTTGTTATGATGCAAATGATGAAAAAAAGAGAGGACAAAATAAAAAATTAGTGAGGTAAATCAAAATAATAAAATGAAAAATCCTACCCCCACATGATATCTACCCGAACATGCTTAGTATTCCTACTCGGACATGATCTCTATCTCGCATGCTAATTTCAAACAAATCCTAACCGCATATTTGTCTAGTTCACATGCTTTGAACAGAAAGTAAAGCATGAAATAATTCTGGCATCCTAGGATTTGAAATGAGGTTTTGGGGTAGGCTTTAATTCTTCAAAGTCTCCCGATTTAGGTGCTAAAAAAACGGTACCCGAGTTCTCCTTGCTGGTGCCCCCTTGGGCTTGCCAGACCCTTAGTTCTAAACCCATCACAGGCTGTGTGGACTAAGTTAAACTCGAGAGGACACATTCCCTTATGTCTATGCGGGAATAAATTCACACGAAGACATAAGGTATATGAATCCCGAAGGCTACTTGCTAGGCATATGCGATGAATAAATTCACACGAATGCGTCGCTTTCACCCCACTTAAAACGGGTTCGGAGCTCGGGTTTATAGCCTTAGATGAAAAAAGACTTAAGGGCTGAATCATTGAGAAACGGTTAGTACAACTATTTACTCGAAAAATATAATCAAAAGTAAGCAATAAGGATCGAAATGTTACCTTAAAATTTAAACTTACCATTTTCGTTAAAAAGACAACTGAAAATTACCTTAGCCTGACTCACTTGAGAATCCCCAGCAGAGTCGCCAAGCTGTCGCAACCGTCTTTCGGTTGGGCCCCGGAATGGGCTTCGACTTAGGAAAATGGATTGGAGTCGCCACCGATCATTTATTTAAAAATAAATGGGTTGATCGGTACCCTTTCTTACCTGATCTGCGTCTTACCAGAAATATGTCGGCTCGGGAGTCGGTTACGGTCAAGGAAGGATTAGCACCCTTGAACCGCCCTTTCGGTACTACGTAATTTCCAGTTGTCTTAATTAAGAAAAATAACAAGTTAAATTAAAAGGTAAAATTTCGACAATTACTTACCCTTTATTGATTTGAAAATATCCTTAAAAAATCGAGAAATGTGTTAGATAAACAAGGTAAATAAAACAAATAAGGTAAAAGGGAAAAAATAAATAAAATAAAAGATAAAGAAAAAAAAAAATAGTAAAGTAATTATATATAGTAATATTTGAAAAAGGAAAATATATATATACATCAAAGTATTAAAAATAGAAAAGTTACCCTCACTTCACCGAAAGTGAGGGGCTTTAGTCAGAAATAAGACAAAAAAATGGATCCTCTAGGTTAGTAATATATATATAATGTTTAATAATAATAATGATAAAGACACAAGATTTTTTTTTAAAAAATAATATAATATAATAAATAAAAAAAACGAAAATAATATATATATATATAAAGTTAAGATATATTACGTAAATAAAAAAAATTATCAAATAAAAATAGTTAAGAATATATATTAATAATAGTATATAAATCAACCATTAAAAGTATAAAAAATATGACTAGATAAAGATAATTACAAATATATAATAATAATAGACTTATAAGTAGAATATTAAAGAAATATATATATATATATAATATAATAATAATAATAACATAAATAATAAAAATAAATAAATAAAATCTATAATAAATAAAGGTACTAATAGATTTTTTAAAAAGCTCTTCCCTCCTTTAACGAAATCAAACCGGTTTTCAAAATAAGCCTCGGGGTAGATCTAGGTTCGAAACTTCGAAACCCCCATTTTGATCATCGGCGCAACCCACGTTTTGGGTTATTCGAACCAAATCTCAAGAAAATAACGTGCACATGCAAAAGAAGAAAAAGAAAATGATACCTTTTATTTCCTTTTCGAATCCTTTACAATAGCTTTGCCTTTGTATCTTCCCGTGCTTTCCTCTATGTTTTGTGTGTAAATCGTGTGTTACAATGGTGAGTTACAATGGCTATTTATAGTGCTTGTGGATCCTATCTTTAGGAATTTAAATCTTAGTAGACTATCCTATTTTTAGGAGTTTGAATCCTAGCAAAATGTTATCCTATTTTAGGAGTTGAATCTAAAATTCTATCCTATTTTTAAGAGTTTGAATCCTAGTAGGACGAAAAGGTGGTTTGAATCCTAGCAAAATGTTATCCTATTTTTAGGAGTTTGAATCCTAAAATTCTATCCTATTTTTAAGAGTTTGAATCCTAGTAGGACGAAAAGGTGTGTTGACATTAATGACTTATACATTTAATCTTAATTAAAATAGAACAACTTTATACTGACTAATTCAAACGATTGGTGGTAAAGCATTTCGTGTATGATATGCCAAAATGTATCAAATGTGATAAAAAGCTGTTAAACCCCAAGCACCAGGACATACCTACTGGAGACCGCCGTATGGGAAAGCCTGTTACCATGAAATTCAGCACCGTCAGTCGTTCTTATAAATTAATAATATTCGTTTCAATTTCATATTTTGTCATTCCAAAATAGAGCCTAATATTAATATTTTTGGTATAAAAAATAATATTTTAAGTAATATTTTAATAGAAATATTAAAAAATATATTTATATTTATAATAATACATTTTTTAATCGTATATTAAAACTGTCGCATTTTATATATCGTCTAATAGGACAAGTTTTTTACTTTTAAAAGCTGATCCAATATCCTCTTAACTATCATTAATTATTAATTTGCAATTTAATTATTCTAAACTCAAGATCTTCTCGTATACGTGGAAATTAAGCTTCCTTAATCATTATTTTTTTATCGGGATAATTGCGTTTCCTTAATTATTACAAAGTAAGCATATAACTTCATTTTTAAAACAAGTGGGGAAACACTAATTAGATCTGAATATATATAGTCATGCGAAGCTTCATTGTTTCAGCAGCAGCAGCTAGCTAGCACATGTTTCCCTCAGAACTCCGAGGGTTTTCATTTTCAACTATGTATTTATAATCTTTTTTCATTAAATAATTGTTTGATACATTAATAATAAGACTTTTTAAATTACGAGCAATGTTAAACATCATATGTATTTTTAATTGGTATTTAAAATATAAAAATAAATATATAAGATTTTTAATATTTTTTATTCTGTATCTTCTCCTTGTCAGTCAATTCATGAATCGATAAGCCAATCACCACTGATTTAAGGACAAGCATGTTTGCGCGTGTTGACTATGGTATCCCAAATCCACCGTCAATAACCTAACCCCACTCCAGGCCAAAAGTATTAGCGGCAAAAACTCTTTTAGGCTATTGGGTTCACGTCGGACGTGACTTTGTAGACTTTTTCCATGCAAGGACTACACCTAAAACTTTCACGACCTTTCCGAGCTCAACACCATCGTGTCAACACACATTTTTCATCCTACTAAGATTCAAACTCCTAAAAATAGGATAGAATTTTAGGATTCAAACTCCTAAAAATAGGATAAAATTTTGCTAGGATTCAAACTCCTAAAAATAGGATAGAGTTATACTATTATTTAAATTCCTAAAGATAGGATCTACAAGCACTATAAATAGCCATTGTAACTCACCATTGTAACACACGATTTAGACACAAAACATAGAGGAAAGCACGGGAAGATACAAAGACAAAGCTATTGTAAAGGATTCGAAAAGGAAATAAAAGGTAGCATTTTCTTTTTTCTTTCTTTTGCATGTGCACGTTATTTTTCTTGAAATTTGGTTCGAATAACCCAAAACGTGGGTTGCGCCGATGACCAAAATGGGTGGGGTTTCGATGTTTCGAACCTAGATCTACCCCGAGGCTTATTTTTAAAAACCGATTTGATTTTCGGTTAAAGGAGGGGAAGAGTTTTTTAAAAATCTATATTAGTCCCTTTATTTATTATGAATATTTTTATCATTTTTTTATTATTCATGTTATTATTTATGTATATATATATTAAATTATTTTCATTTGATTTTTTTTACTATATTTTTTATTATTATTATTATATATTCTTTAATATTTTACTTATAAGTCTAATATTACTATATATATTATAATTATCTTTATAGTCGTATGTATTTTTTATACTTTAATAGTTTATTATATACATTTAAAAATATATTAATATTATTTGATTATTTTATTTATGTAATATATCTTATAACTTTATATATTTATATTATTTTTATTATTTTCGTTTTTTTATTCATTATTATTATATTATTATTTTTAAAAAAAAAAATCTTGTGTCTTTATCATTATTATTAAACAATATTATATACTACTAACCTAGAGGGCCCAATTTTTGTCTTATTTCTTACTAAAGCCCCCACTTTCGGTGAATTGGAAGGATAACTTTTCTATTTTTAAGTATTTGATGTACATATACAGCTTATTTATTTTATTAATACTTTGATATATATATATATATATATATATATATATATATATATATATTATATATTATATAATATATATTTATTTTTTTCCTTTTCAATATTACTATATATATTATTACTTACTATTATTTTTACTTATTATTTATTTATTTTATTTTTTCCCTTGTATATTATTTGTTTTCTTTACCTTGTTTATCTAACACATTTCTCGATTCTTTTTAAAGGATATTTTCAAATTAATCAAGGGTAAGTAATTAGGATTGAAACTTTACCTTTTAATTTAACTTGTTATTTTTCTTAATTAAGACAACTGGAAATTACGTAGTACCGAAAGGGCGGTTCAAGAGTGCTAATCCTTCCTTAACCGTAACCGACTCCCGAGCCCGACATATTTCTGGTAAGACGCATATCAGGTAAGAAATAGGGTATCCGATCAACCCATTTATTTTTAAATAAATGATCGGTGGCGACTCTAATCCACATTTTTCTAAGTCGAAGCCCAATTCCGGGAACCAACCGAAAGACGGTTGCGACAGCTTGGCGACTCCGCTGGGGAAGCAGGTAAGCGAGTCAGGCTAAGGTAATTTCCAGTTGTCTTTTTAACGAAAATGGTAAGTTTGAATTTTAAGGCAACATTCGATCCTTATTACTTACTTTTGGTTATATTTTTTTTCGAGTAAATAGTTGGACTGACCGTTTTCTAATGATTTCAGCTTTCCAAACTTTTTCATCCAAAGGCTCTATTCCCGAGCTCCGAACCCTTTTAAGTGGGGGTGAAAGCGACGCCTTCGTGTGAATTTATTCACCGTGTGGGCCTAGCAAGTAGCCTTCGGGATACATATTCCTTATGCCTTCGTGTGAATTTATTCTCCGTGTGGGCATAAGGGAATGTTTCCTCTCGAGTTTAACTTAGTCCATACAAGCCTGTGATGGGTTTAGGACTAAGGGTCTGGTAAGCCCAAGGGGGCACCAACAAGGAGAACTCGGGTACCGTTTTTTAGAACCTAAAAAGGGGATGATGGAGAATTAGAGCCCACCCCAAAACCTCATTTCAAACCCTAGGATGCCGGAATTATTTCCTGCTTTACTTTCTGTTCAAAGCATGCGAACTAGACAAATATGCGGTTAGGATTTGTGTGAAATTAGCATGCGGATAGAGATCATGTCCGGGTAGGAATTAAAGCATGCGGGGTAGATATCATGTGGGGTAGGATTTTTCGTTTTATTTGTTTTGATTTATCTCACTAACTTTTTTTTACTTTTGTCTCTTTTATTTTGTTTTCATTATTTGCATCATTTAAAAGAGGTGTTGATCCACCAAAAACTTGTTTGTTAAAACATAATCTGCATTAATGGACAAAGGGGTTGTAATACAAGAGATAAGAACGCAGGGTCCGGCTATGGTCCGAAAAGGGCTCAGAAAGAAAATGACAATTTGCAAGACAACTATGTGTCACATTCATGGTGCCCACAATCAAGTACATCAAAAGTTAACTTTTCAAAAATGGGTTGACAAAGGTGGTAGGGGCAAGACGAGAAAAAAGGTTATTGACCTCGAGAGTCCATTCAAAGACAACAAGAACAAGATGGCAAGTCACTGTCGACAAATTCAAGAAAGAAGCAAATGAACTTCGAATAATCCCTTTGATGGAGGATTTCAATGGAATTTCCGATTCAGCAAAGGATGAAAGCCAGAGATGAAGTCATTCGACACTTTTTGGGAACCAATACAAAAAAACTCAACATTTTCACGTTCATCCAGAGAGGTCGGAGCGGTTCGACAGGTTATTCAACCGGTGAAAGACGAAGGCAAATGACTAGTCAACCGGTTCCGGGCCTAGAGGATTTAGTCCGGATGTACCTTTAAATATGTTTATTGTCTCTTAAAAGATAAACACTTTTGTCCCAATAAAGGTTATTTACAATAACATACATGTTTTTGGATCAATGCCTCGAACATTTCATGCATTTTGCATTTTGCATATACATTTCATTTTTAAGTATTTTCATAAACATGAATCTCTTCATGGAGAATTCGATGAAGTGGTTTAACCACATGACACCACATGGAAGCAAGATTGTAACATCATAAAAAAACTATCACAACGAATGAGCCCAATCAGCTGGTTGTACGACTAAACCTGCCAAGAGATTAGAAAAAGTCCACATATCCTAAGGGCTACAATGTTGAAGCTATTTGTAGTTGCCACATAGGATGCTCAAACATCCTCTGAGAACTATAAGGCGCTGAAGCGCAAGATCCAAAACCTGATGGATTCAGAGGCATTGACAGCCGAAGAAGGGCATAGCGTATACCATTTGCACTTAGAGGATTGTTTTGTTTGAACACGTCACTGATATTTCATGTTTGCTTAATCTTTTAAACGATTGAATTTTATGCTACTTTCTAAGGTGGAGCAATTGAACAAATTTTAATCTTAGTCTTCGAAATGATGAATTAAGGATTCTTTTAAACTCTTCAAGAATTATAGATTTTTGACATATGACAAGATTAGACCTTTCTTATCATGTCTCAAACCCCAAAATGAAATACCTTGATCATTACCAAAAAGACCAAATTTTGACATACCTTCCCTTTGAAATTCTGAACATTGTCTTTATCTTTTTGATACACCCATACCTTTCTTTGAGTCAAATAAAGTCACACCATTGTCTTTTTAGACTCACAATTGACATTTTAATACCCAAGGCATTGAGTTGTTCATTTGAACATGAGTATTCTTCAAGACACAATTTGGGGCATCTCGCCGGGAGCCTGAACATTGAGATATGTTGGGAGCAAGGAGCAAAAAAAACAATTCATTCGAAATAATTCTATCACGCATTAACTACATTGTTTTCATGTGAATGAAATTAATCCTGAAAATCTATCCCCCTGGGATACCTCTTCTGTGAGGACTTCCATGTATGAAATGATGAACGGCTTTCTTCTTTATCCCTTTACAACAGGAGAAAATATATCCCTTGTGTCCCCTTTTGAGCCTGTAGTATTTTTCTTCTGATTCAACCCTAACCAGGATCACCCTCCACATTGGGGGCAAGGTGGAAGAAATCTGCTCACATGAGTGAAGACATCAATCAAAAGGAGACACCAAAAGGTGGACCAAATGGCAAGTGCGAAGATCCAATCAAGAACAAAAAAGAAAAGAAGCAAAAAAGAAAAAAAAAACAAAGAAAAAGAGAAACAAGAACAAAAGGAAAGAAGAGCAAAAATCAAAAAGAAAAAGGGACAAAAAGCACATGCAAAGTTTCTCTAAAGACAAATGGCACATCAAGCTTCAAACTATGAGATTGATCAAGCACAATCATTCCCGAATCTCTGAATCACTTCACTCGAAGATCATGGAACATCCAGAGAAAATCCAGAGAAACACATATGAGCATATCCAAATTGAGCAAGACAGGATTGAAGGCATCATAATGAATTGATCCTTGGTTCAACACCCTGAAACACTTGTTTGGGCCTATTTATCCTTTTATTTCATAAGCATGAGCCTTGGCCTACATTACGTGCCTTAAAAGTCCCTTCTAATTATACATGGATTTCTAAACAGAAGAGACTATCTTCAGATTTCATCCCGCCCATCAGGATTAATCTTTGTTTGCAAAAAAACAATGTAATTAATGCATGGTAGAAAAAATAACAAAGGGGGGTTCAAGACGTAAATCCTGAATAACGTCTTGAAACTAAAGGAGGGTTCGAGTTGAAAACCTAAAAAGGCGGCTCGAATATAAAAATTGTGCAACTGAGGCAATCACGTAAATTCCTTGATAAGGCATCGCACAATCCGAGTGTGACAAAAAAGGTTGGGAGTCAGGGAACACTTCCAGCAAGCATGCAAGCTACCCATCAATCTTTTGAGCATCCAATGTCAAACCTTTGAGCATCAAATGCCAAACCTTTGACCAAACACAATAACCTGAGACTTTTTATCCTTTCCTTACTTGACTATCTCCCAAAGATAGCTTGGATCATGACAGTTGTCAAATAGCTATAATTTATTGAAGGATTAACATTGTAATTAATTCTTTGATATCCGATGAACTCTAGTTTTATGATTCGTCTCAATTGTAAAACCGTGATAGGGACAATATTTTTAAAACTTGAGATTAAACATTTTTTGAAACTCTTTAATTGATATTTTCATGACTTTAAAAATAAAAGAGAAAAAACATTTTTTTTTCAAACAAGACAGTCTCTCTAGAGTGGATCTTGGTAAATGACATGTGACTCTCAAACACAAAGCTCATGCTTAGATCAATGATGAAGCAAGAAATGAGGAACATTTGGGGTATCTTTGAAGATTCAACATCAATATTGGGCATTTTTGGATATTGAGGCATCTTTGGGGATTCAACATCCTAATGCGAATTATCAGACCTTTTTCAGGAGATAAAATATAACCAATTCATGTTACATGTATCTTATGCATACATTTTAGAGCGTCATATCTATCATTTCTTTCCACGTACATAATTTTACAGCTTTAGAGTCAAGTTCGACTTCAAGACGAAGGATACTCGATTCAAAAGCACCTTTACAGATTGATGTCGGTTGCTTAGCTCAGCAGCAAGAAGCTACACTTCAACCAACTCGACAGATAGAAAGATCGACATTCATTTTCAGATTCGACATTTCCAATATAAATTATGTCTCGCTTGAGACAGTCTCATTTAATGCAGATTATCTCACTTGAGATTGCTTTTTTAAAACAGACTTTGTCTCACTTGGGACTGTTTTACTCGAAAGAAGATTTATTTCACTCATGATTGTTTTTCTTAAAACAAGATTGTCTCGCTTGAGACCGTTTTCACTATAAGAGTTTTGTCTCTCTTGAGACAGTTTCCCTTGAAACAAATTTTGTCTCTCTTGAGACAGTTTCTCTTGAAACAAATTTCGTCTATCTTGAGACAGTTTCCCTTGAAATAAAATTTTGTCTCTCTTGAGACAGTTTCCCTTGAAACAAAATATTTGAATATGTTTTCTTTGAAACAAATTCCGTCTCCCTTGAGACAGTTTCTTTTGGAACTAAGTTTTGTCTCTCTTGAAACAGTTTCTCTTGAAAAAATTTTTGTCTATCTTGAGACAGTTTCCCTTGAAACAAAACCTTTGAATTTATTTCCCCTAAAACAAATTTTTTCTCCCTTGAGACAATTACTCTTGAAACACAAAATCTTCAAATTTATTTCCCTTAAAACATAATTTTGTTTCCCTTGAGACCGTTTCTCATGAAACAACAGATATCTTTGAGATCGTTCCCTTGAAACGAATTCTATCTCTTTCAAGACAACTTCTTTGAAGCATCATCTGAACCGTTACACTCAGCTCAGGCACATACTGAGATGGTCGAGAAGCATTTCTCAAATCAAAAATAGAATGTGCACATCAGATTTGAACATTTGAAGAATTCAAGATCAGGGATCAAAATTTGAAGATTCAAGAATCAAGATTCCAGACAGGCAACTGGAGATCGAGATTTCTAGAGCCCCAAGATAACATATGTTGCATATGCATTTTAGGCACACCTAAGAGCATTGCATCCATAGCATCATATATGCATAACTTTTTCAGGTTTTAGCTAGAGTCAATTTCAACTTCGCGGCGAAGGATATTGAACTCAAAGCGACACGATTTGCTCGAGAGTGGATTTTAACTTCACGACGAATGATATCTAGCTCGAAGCCAAACTTCACAATAAAGGGGTCTCCACGGTTTCAACTTCACGGTGAAGGGAATTGTGTCCACCCGCAACATACAATACTTGGATTTCAACTTCACGACGAAGGATATTCAAGTCAAGGCTCAACTTCACAACGAAGGGGCCATCCGTGATTTCAACTCCACGACAGAGGATATCGTGGCACTCGAGACAACACAAGTTCAACTTCACAACGAAGGGATGGCTGGTTGTCAACAAACAACTTCTCAATTTCAGAGCCAATTTCAACTTCACAACGAAGGATTGGACTCCAGACAACGCAAGTTCAACTTCACGACGAAGGGACCGCTGGTTGTCAATAACAATTTCTCAATTTCAGAGCCAATTTCAACTTCACAGCGAAGGATATTGGACTCCAGACACGCAAGTTCAACTTCACGACGAAGGGACCGCTGCTTGTCAAACCCGCTGCTTGTCAACAACAACTTTCCAATCTCAGAGCCAATTTCAACTTCACAACGAAGGATATTGGACTCCAGACAACGCAAGTTCAACTTCACGACGAAGGGACCGCTGCTTGTCAACAAAATTTCATTCAGAGCCAATTTCAACTTCACAGCGAAGGATATTGGACTCCAGACAATGCAAGTTCAACTTCACGACGAAGGGACCGCTGCTTGTCAACAGCAACTTTCCAATCTCAGAGCCAATTTCAACTTCACAACGAAGGATATTGGACTCCAGACAACGCAAGTTCAACTTCACGACGAAGGGACCGCTGCTTGTCAACAAAATTTCATTCAGAGCCAATTTCAACTTCACAACGAATGATATTGGACTCCAGACAATGCAAGTTCAACTTCACGATGAAGGGACCGCTATTTGTCAACAACAACTTCCCAATCCCAGAGCCAATTTCAACTTCACAACGAAAGATATTGGACTCCAGACAACGCAAGTTCAACTTCACGACGAAGGGACCGCTGCTTGTCAACAAAATTTCATTCAGATTCAATTTCAACTTCACAACGAAGAATATTGGACTCGAGACAACACAAGTTCAACTTCACAACGAAGGGACGGCTGGTTGTCAACAAATAATTTCCCGGTTCCAGAGCCAATTTCAACTTCACGACGGAGGATATTGGACTTGGAACAATGCTACTTACTTGGATTTCAACTTCACGACGAAGGATATCCAACTCAAAGAAAGATTATCTGCCATCAAAATTGTCGAGTTCGACTCCATTCAGCTCGATGACACATCAATCACACTACTTTCCGGTTGCAGTCGAGGTTTTCAAGTCGAGAAGAGGACCTGGGTTAGCCGTGCCTTAGTGACAAGCAACCATTTTCAAACAGCATAGCTTAAGTCAAGAAAAAGCTATCTGTCAATGAAGATTTCTGAGATCGATTCTGATCCAAGGTCTTTAAACTGAGAAGAAGACCGAAGGGTAACGGGAAGCCACGTGCTGATTCAAATTCCAAACTACGGCTTTAATTTCATATCATTTCAAGATGAACTCGACTTCACGATAGAAGAGTCATCCGTAACTCAATTCGACAGGGAGTTATTGAAACATCAGAGTCAATTTTCAACTCCACCGAACGAAAAGTGTGTCTTTAATCTTTGCCCTATCCCGTTACACGACTATGGGCAAGAGAGGGCAGCTGTCAAACACACATTTTTCGTCCTACTAGGATTCAAACTCCTAAAAATAGGATAGAATTTTAGGATTCAAACTCCTAAAAATAGGATAAAATTTTGCTAGGATTCAAACTCCTAAAAATAGGATAGAGTTATACTATTATTTAAATTCCTAAAGATAGGATCTACAAGCACTATAAATAGCCATTGTAACTCACCATTGTAACACACGATTTAGACACAAAACATAGAGGAAAGCACGGGAAGATACAAAGACAAAGCTATTGTAAAGGATTCGAAAAGGAAATAAAAGGTAGCATTTTCTTTTTTCTTTCTTTTGCATGTGCACGTTATTTTTCTTGAAATTTGGTTCGAATAACCCAAAACGTGGGTTGCGCCGATGACCAAAATGGGTGGGGTTTCGATGTTTCGAACCTAGATCTACCCCGAGGCTTATTTTTAAAAAACGATTTGATTTTCGTTAAAGGAGGGGAAGAGTTTTTTAAAATCTATATTAGTCCCTTTATTTATTATATGAATATTTATTCATTTTTTTTATTATTCATGTTATATTATTATATGTATATATATATATATATTAAATTATTTTCATTTGATTTTTTTACTATATTTATTATTATTATTATTATATATATTTCTTTAATATTTACTATAAGTCTAATATACTATATATATATTATAATTATCTTTATCTAGTCGTATGTATTTTATACTTTTAATAGTTTATTTATATACATATATTAAATATATATTCTTAATTATTTTATTGATTATTTCTTTATTTGTAATATATTTAAACTTTATATATTATATTATTTTTTATTATTTTCGTTTTTTTTATTCATTATTATTATTATTATTTTTTTAAAAAAAAATCTTGTGTCTTTATCATTATTATTATTAAACTTATATTATATACTACTAACCTAGAGGGCCCAATTTTGTCTTATTTCTTACTAAAGCCCCACTTTCGGTGAATTGGAAGGATAACTTTCTATTTTTAAGTATTTGATGTACATATACGCTTATTTATTTTATTAATACTTTGATATATATATATATTTATATTTTTTTTCCTTTTTTCAAATATTACTATATATAATTATACTTTACTATTTTTCTTACTTATTTATTTTATTTATTTTATTTTTCCTTGTATCTTATTTGTTTCTTTACCTTGTTTATCTAACACATTTCTCGATTCTTTTTAAAGGATATTTTCAAATTAATCAAGGGTAAGTAATTAGGATTGAAACTTTACCTTTTAATTTAACTTGTTATTTTTCTTAATTAAGACAACTGGAAATTACGTAGTACCGAAAGGGCGGTTCAAGAGTGCTAATCCTTCCTTAACCGTAACCGACTCCCGAGCCCGACATATTTCTGGTAAGACGCATATCAGGTAAGAAATAGGGTATCCGATCAACCCATTTATTTTTAAATAAATGATCGGTGGCGACTCTAATCCACATTTTTCTAAGTCGAAGCCCCGGGGAGGAAGACGGTTTGCGACACATCGGAAACAAACAACAGTCTTTAAACGACGAAACGTGGTCCAGAGTCCACACCTGGGACCCAGGTGCTTGTTTTATGGCTGGAACCAATAAATCTGTCGCTGAGTTAATTTAGATAAGGCAACGAGTAGGATTTTTGATCCATTTAAATTTAATTTAATATTCTAATAAATAAAGTTTTATTCTCGTCAAACATGATTTTCGACCTATTAGGGTTGCAATCAGTGATATTAGGTTATAATTTTGTGGAGTTGTTAAAGGTTGAACCATTCATTTGTTTAATTTGTATATTCAATTGTTTTGTTCTCAGCATTTTATTTCAGAAGAAAATGTATAGAAATATGATAAATAATTAAGTTTATAAAGTAAAGATAATCAGGCTGAGAGTTCATATACATTCACACGACTTTTGCATGTGCACAAGTGAACCTATTAAAAGTCCAAAAGGAATTAGGCAAAATTAGGACATTTGCCGGTCCAAAAAAAATAAACTAAAACTAGTATAGGATATATGTTTTGGGAGTAGGTAAGCCGTATGTATGTTGAAACTTTGCATAACAGCTAGCCTGGCTACTTGGTTTCCCTCTTCATGTGGATTTATAATTTGGGAATCATCAAGCTCGAGAAGAACAACGCGGTTTTTAGCCAAGTCTAAGCAGTTGACTTCAATTTATTAATAAATAGGTGCTCCCCATTTATCGTTCTCTAATATTCGATATTCGATAAATAAGATTTCGAGTTTAAATTTTATAAATAAAAAATATTGGAAAATAAAAATCAAACATGACTTTACATATGTCATACCAGGAGTAGAATCAACCGAAGCTACTTTTTCCCTGTATATATACCACCTAATCCTCCAATGCAAATCATCGAAATCAGCTCAGTTTGATCTTCCTTTTGTTAAAAACCATGGCTTCCAAGCTGATATGTTCTCTTCTAGTTATGTCTCAGCTCGTTCTTCTTCCTTTGTTCATACATCCTTCTCTTGCTCGACACTCTCCCATCGGATCCGGTCTCGCCCGGATCCATTTGTAAGTCCACCCCGGACCCTTCTTTTTGCAGATCCGTTTTACCTAATCAGACCACCAATGTGTACAACTCTGGTCGTTTCTCTGTTCGTAAATCCCTGTCACAGTCCCTGAAATTCCTCAACTTGATCGAAAAGTACGTCCAGAAATACCGTCCCTCGTTGTCGGTATCGGCGATTCGTGCTCTAGAGGATTGCCAATTTCTAGCAGGCCTCAACAGTGATTTCTTGTTGAGCTCCTTAAAAACCGTGAATGCTACTAGTTCAACTCTGTCCCTTGTCGAAGCTGACGACATACAAACATTCCTTAGTGCTATTTTAACGAATCAGCAGACCTGTTTGGACGGCATACAATCCACGGCTTCAGCTTGGAGCATAAGGAACGGCATCTCGGTTCCGTTGTCGAATGACACGAAGCTCTACAGCGTGTCGTTGGCTCTATTTACCAAGGGCTGGGTTCCTAAGAAGAAAAAGAAGGCTGCATGGCAGCCTAGTAGCAAGCAGCTGGGATTCAAACACAGGCGTTTGCTTTTAACAATGTCAAGCAAGACACGGTCAATTTACGAGACCGTAAGCCGGAGGAAGCTTTTCAGAAGTCAGGACGGTAGTGGGAATTTCACCACCATTAACGATGCCATATCCGCAGCTCCGAACAACACCAATGGTGTAAAGGGTTACTTCATGATTTACATCACTGCCGGTGTCTATCAAGAGTACATTTCCATTGCTAAGAACAAAAAGTACTTGATGATGATCGGCGACGGTATCAATCAGACAATCATCACCGGAAACCGCAGCGTTGTCGATGGTTGGACAACATTTAACTCTGCAACTTTAGGTAAGCCTCAAGTTAACTAAATCTGAACATGTCTAAGCAAAATGAACTTAATTATCTGACAAATTTTGTTCCATGTCATAGCTGTGGTGGCTCCAAACTTTGTTGCGGTCAATATAACTTTCCAGAACACGGCTGGGGCAATCAAGCACCAGGCGGTTGCAGTTCGAAACGGGGCCGATTTATCAGCATTCTATAGCTGCAGCTTCGAAGGATACCAAGATACTTTATACACTCATTCTCTAAGGCAGTTCTACAGGGAATGCGATATCTACGGCACAGTCGACTTCATATTCGGAAATGCAGCCGTCGTATTCCAGAATTGCAACATATATCCTCGACAGCCGATGAGTGGCCAATTCAACGCTATCACAGCACAAGGCCGGACCGACCCAAACCAGAACACGGGAACATCGATTCATGACTGCAATATCATGGCTTCTGCTGATCTAGCCTCGAGCAATACGAGCTTCAAAACGTATCTAGGGAGACCATGGAAGGAGTATTCAAGGACTGTATACATGCAGAATTTCATGGGAAGTTTGATAGACACTGCTGGTTGGAGAGAATGGAATGGAGATTTCGCGCTGAATACGACGTACTATGCCGAGTACGACAACAGCGGACCGGGCTCGAACACTTCGAGTCGGGTCACATGGTCCGGTTATCATAAGATTAATGCCACCGATGCTGCAAGTTTTACGGTGTCGGGCTTCCTGGTGGGAGACGACTGGTTACCGGATACCGGAGTACCCTACACTGCAAGCTTATTAGTATGAGCAACTAAGCAACAGATGAAGAATTTGTTTGTTCTTTCGATCATTGTTTTTACAATATATAATAAGCGTGAAAAAAAAACCCCTGCGCTATTCGAAATGTAATGTTAACAGGTAGCTAGGTTTTAATCCATTGATTCACATTCTTGCAATTCTTAATTTGAAAAGAAAAATGCAATAAGTCTATTTTGGTCATCTATAGGTCCTTTATACTAACGTCGATCTAAAACATCGTCCCGCGTTAGTTGAACGTTACAAAATCACTGAAATATTTAATTTCACTCATCTGAGAGAGTGTTTTAGGTTAAATTCTTTTTTTCTTACATTATACTTAAAATTTTATTTTGATCTCTTTATTACAAAAAATATTATTCACATATATTTAAAAAGTTAACATTTTATTCGAAATGCTAAAATAGTTTTTTACATAAAATTTGTAAGACAGTTACGAAAACTAAATGTAAAATTAATTTGTAATATAACTCCAAATTTCGTACCAACAATCAATTTGTCTAGTAGAATGATGTACTAGTTCTCTTAAACAAAATCTGGAATTTGAACCCTGATGTTTTAAAAAATAACATTAGAAGAATTAATTCTAATTTTATATCATTTATAATTTATTATATTTCTACATTTGTTCAATAAAACTCAATTATCAATTACAAGGAAATTTCGTACCAACAATCAATTTGTCTAGTAGAATGATGTACTAGTTCTCTTAAACAAAATCTGGAATTTGAACCCTGATGTTTTAAAAAATAACATTAGAAGAATTAATTCTAATTTTATATCATTTTTATAATTTTATTATATTTCTACATTTGTTCAATAAAACTCAATTATTATCAATTACAAGGATGAGTCTAGAGTATGTGACACATATTGATATGCACTACTAATGATGTGCATCGATATGCACCACTAATATAAAAATATGATAAAATTCATAAACGGTAATTAAATTTATTAAAATGATTTCATTTGTTATTGAATTTTTAAAAGTTATAAAATAGACAATAGATAGCAAACCGTGAAATGTTGTTAAGGGGGTGCAGTGTCATGCTAAATTAATAGGAAATATCTTATTTAACCCCTCAATTATAACTAAAATTCCATTTTTGATATTTTTTTTCAATATTATTAAGTAATAATTTTTAAAATAAATTAGAAAATTATAATATTTAAAAAAATACATGGAAATAATTTATTTTTTAAAATTAAAAATTATAATTTTTTAAATTTATCAATTTATTTTAGAATTAATTATTTATTAATCGTTATTGTAT